>NC_056736.1:668259581-668582081 GCF_019279795.1 Protopterus annectens
ATGGACATAGTGGGAATACTACTGAATCCAACAAGGAATATCAGTACTTTCTGGTAATAATGGACTATGCTACAAAATTTCCAAAAGCAGTACCATTACATAGAGCTAATAGCAAAAGCAGTGCATCAGTTTTGCAAATGTTTTAAACAGTTAAACACGTCAATCTGTCACCCACAGACTGACAGATTAGTAGAAAGGTTCAATAAAACTGTGAAATATATGCCAAGGAAAGTTAGCAATACAGATGGCAAAAAGTGGGACCAACTGTTAGCCTACTTATTGTTTATAATCCAAGAGATACACAAGCTTCAACTTCGTTTATTCCATTTGAACTCTTGATTGACGCACACCCCAGTGGACTGATTCACATTACTAAGGAAACATGGAAAGAAGAGAAGCCTCCACTTATGAGTCAGCATAAAAGATAAGGTGTTAAAAGAAATAAATAAGTGTTTTCAGATGTACCTGGGAGAACTAAACTGACAGAATATAATGGACAAACAACACCCGTAATGAAGACTAGACTGACACCTTATAAAGGACAGGAATTTTAGAAACAAAAAGAGAACAGTTCAAAAAGACTTTTCCCCCCAGGTCTTCCTCCCTGCTGCTGTGCATCTGGCTACGAGATTCATACTTCCAATAAGCTGACCATCCTGCCTGTATTGTCCTCCAGTGAGAGACTGCCCTGTCGCTGTTGACCAACGTCGTTCACCCACCATATCTACTACTGTCCATTCCTAAACTGAGGAACTGAACCTTAAACCTCTCAGTGCAACAGTCCCTATTTGAAGAAATGTATAACACAAGAAACTGACCATCCTGCCTGTATTGTCCTCCAGTGAGAGACTGCCCTGTCGCTGTTGACCAATGTCCTTCACCCACCATATCTACTACTGTCCATTCCTAAACTGAGGAACTGAACCTTAAACCTCCCAGTGCAACAGTCCCTATTTGAAGAAAAGTATAACACAAGAAAGTATGTGCTCCTAATACAACAGACTGTTCTAAAGCTAGCTCTGTTTTGAATACTCCAGGTTAATTTATGCTAGTTCTGTTCTGATACTCCAGGGTTTGCTTTTATATACTCCCTAGCTAGGTCGACCAGCAGCCAAAGCCTTTCATCTACTTCTTGCTTGCCCTCTCCTCGTGTCCACTGTTCCTTAAATATAACTCCCTTCCCGCTGTACTTGTAATCCCCCAGCCCTGCTACTTTTCAGAAGTAGCTACTCCTTACTATAAATCTTTAGTCCACTAGGTGGCGCCCTTCTCCCTGTCTCTCCCCACTGATTAAAACCTCTTCCCTTAGACTTGCAGGTTTCATCTATTTATAAGAAACTGCTGCCCCCACATCTTTTTCTCTCTTCCTACTGTACTCCAATTCACTTACATTTCACTGTCTACTATCACATCCTCCCAGTGCAACAGTCCCTCTTTGAAGATAAGTATAACATAAATTTCTCTGTCCACTATCACTACTGCTTAGGCCCTTACCTTCTACCCATCCCCAAACTTTCCTTACCAAGTCAGCCCTCCACTGATAGTTTTTCCTTGGGCTCTCTCCTTCAGTGGCTCTACCCGCTCCGTTCGCCCCCTACCCTACCCTCAAATCTCACACACCCCCAGTGCATCTACCTTTATAGTCACCACAGTCTCCTCCCCAGTTGCCCTCAACCTTTCCCATCTCTTTGCTCCTCCCCCTCCTAGCTGAAGCCCTTTTAACTACCCCTCCCCCTCTCTATTCCCTTACCTGACTGCTCTCTCATATACTTCTCCTCCTTATATTCTCCAAACACTACACAGATTCTCTACCTCCTCTTCTAAAATCTATCCTACTCTATTCATCCATGTCTCTTCCACATTATCTCACATCATTTACATGTTTTCTCCTTCTAACTACTCTCTATAATGTAACTTCCTATTCCTCTACCACATTACCCTCCTCTTTCCCCCTCCCCTCCTCCTCCACTCTCTCCATTCCCCACCCTTCAACACTCCATTTTTATTTAATATCCCCCTCCCTACTTCAACCAAATCCATTTCATTATTTCACACTAAAACTCCATACAGTTTATTTAAAATCTCCTGCTATCAAAACTAAATTACATCTCCCTCTTACTTTATGTCACAATTCAAAGTTTCTTCTCCTATCTCCCTTCTCTTGGCTTGCTCTAGCAGGAGATATCCACCCCAACCCTGGGCCAACACCTGTTAACAATCTCTCTCCCACTACCTCCACTAATAGAAACAGCCATAAATACCTTAAATTCATTACCATTAATACCCAGAGTATTAATAACAAAATAACAAACTTCCATGCTTGGCTAAATCTCACTGCACCTGACATAGTAGCAGTAACTGAAACCTGGCTAAAACCACAAACTACTAACTCTGAGATTTTACCACCTGGCTTCCAAGCACTTAGATTCGATCGCCAAAACAAAAAAGGAGGTGGTGTAGCCTTAATCTACAACTGCCTCCAAAATCTCAGCCCATACAAAAATCCCATTCCTCAGTTTAATAATGCCGAACTAATCATAGGAATCCTCAAAATGAACAACTTTAAAAGTATCTGTATTATAGCCATCTATATACCCCCTGGAGACAACACCTCCACCCTAGAGAATATTCTCTATTGGGCTACAAACAATATCAAACTAGAGACTTACATTCTAGGCGATGTCAATATCGACTGGAATAAAATTAATAACAATACTCCCACTCTGTCTATCAATCTTTATAATTTTACTCAACTAATAAACAACATTACCAGACCTAACAAAAATAACCCCCCAGAGTCCATCCTGGACTGGATCCTAGTCAGCCACCCCAACAATATCTCCAACTCTGGTATACTACCAGACTCAATAAGTGATCATCTTCCGGCCTTTATTAACCGAACTACCCAACAGCTCCCTCACCAACATCAATATGCCCACACTCATAACCTAACTAATTTTAACCCTTATATATTCTCTGAAACCCTTAAACTAACAAACTGGGATTCACTAAAAACTCTTCCACTAGATGAAGCCTTAGAAGTCTTCAATACTACCTTCCTTAAAATCCTAAACTCCCAAGCCCAACCTCGAACAAAACGAATAAAATACAACTCTGCCCCTTGGCTAACTAAGGACACTAAAACTCTAATGTTACAAAGAGACAAAACTTGGAAACTCTACAATAAAAATAAACACCCAGCTTCATTCCTTCAATTTAAGCAACTCCGCAATCTCACTAAAAAACTTATCACACAAGATAAAAAATCATACTACACCAAACTACAGTCTACTCTCTCAAACAATCCCAAAAAATTCTGGAATTCCATCAATTCCCTCTTACACCCAGGTACTAAATCCAATCCCTGTCCAGACAACAATAAGACTGACACAGAAATTGCAACCCTTTTCAACTCCTTTTTTACCAGCTCCATAGCTGAACTGACCAAATCCTTCTCCAATTCCACCCCCAGCCCGAACCCAAAGCCTTCTTCACCTTCCTCCCCCCACTCCTACTCCCATAAACCCCTCCCACTTTTTCTCTACAACCCGTGTCTACCACCTGTATCAAAAAACTTCTTTCCAAACTCAAACCATGCTCCAATGCCCCAGACAACATCCCATCACTCTTTCTCAAGCTCGCAGCAGATGGCATCGCCATACCCATCAGCATTCTCATCAACAGATCCATCCAGGAATCTTATGTTCCCAAACTTTGGTGAGCTGCCTACATTCTGCCCCTTCATAAAGGAGGCAAAAATAATAGCATTTCTAATTTCCGCCCAATAGCCATTCATTCCCCAATTTCAAAAGTCCTTGAAAAATGTATCCACCGGCAACTCATGCCCCACCTCCTCAATAACCATCTCCTCACTCCTACTCAATACAGGTTCCGTCCCAGCCACAGTACCATTACTGCTCTCCTCTCTTTCTTAGACATTGTCAACCATGCCCGTGACTCTGGAGACATTGTCTCCACTGTTCTTCTTGACCTTTCCAAGGCATTCGACACAGTATCCCACACACTCCTTCTCAACCACCTTTCCAACCTCAATCTTTCCCTCAATTCCCTTTCTTGGTTCAAAAGTTATCTCTCAGATAGATCCCAAGCTGTGAAATGGCATACAGATACCTCTAACTTCTTACCTACCCCTACCGGAGTCCCTCAGGGTTCTATTCTCGGACCTCTGCTCTTTAATGTCTTTATCAATGATTTCCACTCTGCAGTTCCTCATTCTCAAATTGTACAATATGCAGACGACTCCACTTTAATCTGCTCAGCCTCTAGCCTTCCCGAGCTCCAAGTCAAAACTCAATTGGCCTTCACAACCACAGAGAATTGGATGCTTCAAAACCATCTCTCCCTTAATGCCAATAAATCCCATATTATTCTCTTCTCCCCCACAAAAGCTCTGCCTCTTGATATGCCATCCTTCAAGATCTCCAGCCTCTCCCAGTCCCCAATAGAAGTTGTTAGTTGTGCAAAATTACTCAGAGTTACCATTGATGAACACCTGAAATTTAATACTCATATTCAACTAAACATAAAAAAAACCCATCAGAAGCTCGGTATGCTTTACAGAAATGCTAACTTTCTGTCTTTAGCTACAAGACAAACACTCACCTCTACCTACCTTCTCCCTTCTCTATTGTACGGTGCTCCTCTTCTAACCAACCTCACAGCTTCTATCTCCTCAAAACTTGAAAGATGCTACTACAAAATCGCCAAATTCACTACTAACTCTATTCATTCTGCACACCATTGCATCTCCCTCCATAGTCTCCAATGGCTAGAACTCCCTAATCATCTCGATTACCTCTAACTTACTACTGCGCACAAACTAATTTTTAAACCCACCGCTTGCCTTGCACTATCTAATATCTTGCCCTTCTACACTCCTCTCAGGCCCCTAAGATCAGGCCACCAAAATCTTCTTTCAGTATATAAACCTAAACGACCCCCTGGCCACCTCCTACTTTCTTATACTATAGCAAAAATATGTAACTTGCTTCCTCCCCTTCTAAGAGTCACTACAAGCTATGAACAATTCAAATCTCTTCTCCATTCTCACCTCTCCCAAAACTAGAAATGTAATTGTATACTTCCTACCTAGATCCCATTACATCCCAGTTCCAATTTTCTCCCTCTTGTTCCTCTTCTTCCAACTCTCTCCTCAGCTCCCCACCCTCTACTTCTTTATCTCCTTTCGCTCCCCTGCTTAAACTCTATATATATTCCTTTTACATCCTCTCCTCCCCACTGCCTACATGCCTATTCTCACAAATGTATATTTTACCTTTTTCATAAGATGTACTTTTTCTACTCAAAAATAAAATGAATCTTAGTCTAACTGTTCTCTTTTTATCTTCCTCCTGGCATCTCTTCTCCTTTAAATTCTTTGCACCTCCTTTTTCCTACACTTCTCCTCTGATTTACTTCTTTTGCATTTCATATCTATGTATAATTTCTTTTTTTACTCTCTCTCTTCTATGCTAACAATACAATTGTATAAAAATGTTATTTTTTGCATGTAAAATTGTTAAATGTGCTATGTTTTTGGAAATTGTTAAATGTGTTATGTTTTTAGAACACAGAGCCTTATGTGTGTAATGTAGTTGTAATATGGAGCTTTTCTCCCCGGGCCTCCACTGAAAACGGGCTTTCGGGCCCAGTGGACTTCCTCGGTTATCAAACTGGAAATAAATAAATAAATAAGTGCTCACACTAGGAGTGACAGCATAAAGTGACTGCAGCACATCAATCGTGCTAGTCCCTAAGCTTGATGGAAATACCAGCTTCTGCAACAATTTTAGAAAACTGATGCCCAGAACTGAAGTTAAAACAGGACTTGTGAAAGGACAGATATTTAACAGCCCTAGACTTAAGGGATAATGGCAAATTCTACTTACACACTCTGCCTACGTAACCCCTGATGGGCTATTACACAGCTACCATTTGGCCTACATGGAGCCCCAATCACCTTTGGATGGTGACCTGATATAAAAACACTGAAGCCTCACATCCACTGCACGCCAGCATGCCCGTATGTTGTGGCCATTCATTCAGATAATTAGAAGTCTCCATTCATTCAGATAACTAGAAGTCTCACCAGAAGTGCAGGCTATGTTAGATTTCATAAGACAGACAGACTTTACTGCAAATACTAGTAACAGTAAACTGAGTATGGTAGAACCAAAGTATTTAATATAACTTATAGAAAAAGAGGTAGCAAGAACATAACCAGAAAAAAAAAGGTGCCATAAAAACTACTCTGCACCTGAGTATTACATAATGAGTCCCTAATTTTCTGACTATAGCATGTCCTTTGACAGAGCTCACTAAAGGGAAAGAAAGCTATTGTCAAGGTACAGTGGTGACTTCAGGAAGACACAGCACTTAATGAACTAAAAAGGATCTTATGTTCTGAACCTGTTTCACTGACTCCTATACGCGCACACACACACACACACACACACACACACACACACACACACACACGTATATGGATCTAGGACTTTTGATCAAAAGATCAAAAGTCCGAATCCATTATCACCGAACATACTTTATCGAAAGCGCTTTCACCGAAAAAGCGCTTACAGTAAAGTATGTTTAAAAAAAAAAAAAAAAAACAACAACATTAAACCTACTTCTATGCAGGGGGGCAAGCCACCCCGCACCCCCCACACCCCCTACTTTAATATTCTCACTTTGAGGTCGCACTACAGTGGGGAAAAGGGAATTTTCCCTTATCTGCACCGTAGTTGACTGGCACAATGAGCATACTTATCCGAAAGTGCTGCTTCTGCGAACAGCACTTTCGGTTAAGTATGCTCAGTGATTTCTGCTTCGGTGGAAAGTGCATTCAAGGATCTGTACGGATCCCATATATATATATATATATATATATATACATACAATGGATATAAAAAGTGTACACACCTCTGTTAAAATGCCAGGTTTTTGTGATATAAAACGTTTTTGTGATATAAAAAAATTAAACCACAATAAATCATTTCAAAGATTTTCTCACTTTTAATGTGACCTATAACCTGTACAGTTCAATTGAAAAACAAACAAATCTGTTAGGGGAAAAAATATAAAAAATAAAAAACGTGCAATAAGCTGGTTGCATAAGTGTGCACACCCTTAAACTAATACTTTGTTGAAGTACCTTTTGATTTAATTACAGCATTCAGTCTCCTTGGGTAGGAGTCTATTAACATGGCACATCTTGACTTGGCAATATTTGCCCACTCTTCCTTGTAAAAGCACTCCAAATCTGTCAGATTGCGAGGGTATCTCTTGTGCACAGCCCTCTTCAGGTCACCCCACAGATTTTCTATTGGATTTAGGTCTGGGCTCTGGTTGGGCCATTCCAAAACTTTAATTTTCTTCTGGTGAAGCCATTCTTTTGTTGATCTGGATGTATGCTTGGGATCACTGTCGTGTTGAAAGGAGAAATTGGCCCATTACTTTTCTCTCTATATACAAATAACCTTCACACTTCTACTCCTCATGCATCTGTTATACAATATGCAGATGACATCACATTAATATGTGCATCTTCCTCATTACATGAAATCCACACACTTAGACAAGATTAATTTATCTCAGTAGAAACATGGCTTACCAAGTTTCAAATTATTCTTAACCCTTCTAAAACCAAACTTCTTCTCTTTAAACCTACTCGATCCACCTCTACAGACCCCACCTTTAACATCTCATCCAACAATAAAACTGTTATTTATCCAACAGCACACACCAAACTTCTTGGAGATGAGACTGACAATAAACTGAGATTCAACCTACATATTGCTCAGACGATTAAAAAGGTACATAGAAAACTAGGCACCCTTTACAGAAATAGGCAATATCTTACCAAATACACAAAATCCACCATAAGACGCACTCATCTGACCTCTACACTTCTCTATGCTTCCCCTATTTTTACTAACCGCAGGAAGACAGACCTAGCTAAACTAGACTCCTGCTACAACAAAATAGCTAGGTTCGCCTCAGATACCCCATACAGATCACACCACTGCTCATCTTTAAAAAAACAGCTTAACTGGCTAGAATTTCCCCATCTCTTGGAATACAATCAACTTTACCAACCTGAAAAAACACCTTCACTGCAAACCTACTACATCCCTACTGTAGTAATAGAACTCTTCGCTCCAATAATAAATTCCTTCTTGAAGTAACTAACATCAATAACAAATTAGGTGAGTCACTATTCTCTAACAACATTTCTAAAATATGGAACTCACATCCAACCCACATATCTTCCATCTCTTCACTCACTCAGTTTAAGAAAGCACTAAGAACTCACCTCCATACTATCTGGCTATGTACCTGCACCAGTCCGGGCTAGTTCAACCTTTCTTATATTGTAATCACCACTAACTATTTAAACAATTACTACCCATATGTGGCTGTATCTACTGCTGTGACCTATGACTTTTTCATTATAAATTGTCCTACTCTGTTCTACAATGTTTTTTTTCTTAATTTATCTGTATGTATATCAATTCAAGAGCTGTAATGTTTTTTTTATCAAATTCTGTTTTATTGATGTATGTTTTATAATCAAATAGTACATGTTATTTGTGGAGCTTTTCACCCCGGGCCTCCACTGAAAAAAGACCTGTGTCTACTGGACTTTCCCAGTTATCAAATGTAAAATAAAATAAAAAATAAATAAATAAAATAATTTCTCTTCATCTTCAGCTTTCTAGCAGACGCCTGAAGATTTTGGGCCAAAAGTGACTGGTATTTGGAACTGTTTATAATTCCCTCCACCTTGACTAAAGCCCCAGTTCCAGCTGAAGAAAAGCAACCCCAAAGCATGATACTGCCACCACCATGCTTCATCGTGGGGATGGTGTTCTTTTGGTGATGTGAAGTGTTGTTTTTGCGTCAAACGTACCTTTTGGAATTGAGGCCAAAAATTTCAACCTAGGTCTCATCAGAAAATAACACATTTTCCCATATATTTTTGTGAGACCTGATGTATTGTTTTGCAAATTTTAGCTGGGCCTGGATGTTTTTCTTTGTAAGAAAAGGCTGCCGTCTTGAAAACCTACCTCATAGCCCTGTCATATGGAGAATATGGGAGATTGTTGTCACATGTAGTACACAACCAGTACTTGCCAGAAATTCCTGCAGCTCCTTCAGTGTTGCTGTACATCGCTTAGCAGCCTTTCTGACCAGTTTTTGTCTTGTCTTTTCATCAATTTTGGAAGGACGTCCAGTTCTTTGCCACTTCACTGTTGTCCCATATTTTCTCCACTTTTTGATGGCTGTCTTCACTGTGTTCCATGGTATATCCAATGCTGCGGAATTTTGTTTGTACCCTTCTCCTAACTGATACTTTTCAACAATGAGATCCCTTTGATACTTTGTAAGCTCTCTGCAAACCATGGCTTTTGTTGTAGCAGACAACTGAGTAAATGTCAGGAAAATCCTTGGAGTTAATCAGAGTCTCCTTACTTGATGGCAGGTGTGTACCCAAGAAGACTGAATGTTGTAATTAGATCAAAAGGTGCTTCAACAAAGTATTAGTTTAAGGATGTGGACAGTTATGCAACCAGCTTATTGTACGTTTTTATTTTTTATATTTTTCCCCTAACAGATTTGTTTGTTTTTCAATTGAATTGTACAGGTTATAGGTCACATTAAAGGTGGGAAAAGTTTTGAAATAATTTACTGTGGTCTCATTGTTTTATATCACAAAAACCTGGCATTTTAACAGGGGTGTGTAAACTTTTTATATCCACCGTATGTATGTATGTATATATATATATATATATATATATATATATATATATATATATATATATATACATACACACACACACACACACATATATATATATATATATATATATATATATATATATATATATGTATATATATATATATATATATATATATATATATATGTATATACATACACCAATGCTTCAGTGGTAAGTTTGGGGGCAGTACTATCCCAAAACCATGTTATAATATGAAAGTTTAATAAAGGTGTTAAAAGAGAAGAATGTTGCACAATGCAGAAAAGAGATATTCTACCAAAGAAGACAGTATCTACCAGTCAAGTGGGCTTTCTATTTTCTGAAACTAAATTTACTGGATAGATATTTTGGCTTAGTAAATGATCATGTCCCTTGAAAATGGTTAAGTATGCAGATAGCTGTAAATACAAAGCTGTACCAGTGAGCACGATCCCTCCAATGACTTCAACATACTATGACTCACAGGCCTAGCCTAGCCAACTAAAATGTCGATTGTTGTTGAGTGTCTACATCTTATTGGTATGAGTACAAACCCAAGGATTTTGTGCTAAGAGGAGGTAGTTGTAGCATGCTGGATGTGGCAAATGTGCTTTTAAATATCTGCTGCAGTATGGAGTTTAGGAACATTCTGAGATTTCTAGTCACGAAACTTAAACATATCAGCCAGTGATGATGTTTTAATTATCAGTTACTATTTTATAAAAAGAGGGTTCCCATTCAAATGACTTCAGGAAGTTAGTTCCTCATCTGAAGGATCACTAAGAAGGAAGCTCCTGGACATGTGGAATACATCAGCCCAGTCAGGGCCTATTTGTGGAGTGTCTTTAACAGTGATCTGGAACTAGGACATGATCAAGCCCTACAGTCTGACCATTTTCTAGATTTTCTAGACATGCCATTTACTGGAGGGGCAGTATCTACTATACAAAACTAACAAAAGGTACTGTTTTCTCATGGAACTGCAAACCAAAATGCAGTGTTTGTTAAAGTGCATTCAGTGTTCTTTGAAATCTATCTATCTATGTTTGTGTGACTGCACACAACTTACTGGGTAGAGCTTTCAGCTTAGTAACTGATCATGTCCCTTGAAAATGACTAAGTAGACAGACTGATGGCAATACAAAGCTGTACCAGTGAGCATGATCCTTTCCCCTTGGGAAATTACTGCCCCCAAACCTATCACTAAAGCATCGGTATAAATTCTTTAATAAAATCATATATAAAGACATAGAGCGATATATAATGATCCTATTCTTAAATGTCAAACTGTATGTCTTCAACTCACACAACACTGAATCCATTTGAATTAATCAGAAAATGTCAGATCACTGGGACAGACTTATCATTAGTCCTGCAGACAGCAAGTATGCTTGTAACAGTTTAGTGGTCAACTGAATAGGAGTTGATTAAATATAGTAAACAAATCCACCATGACAACATACACATGATCATTTGCCCTACAACCATGTCTGTGCTTCTACCTACATGTGCATGCCCGCGCATGCACAAATACACACACACATGTTTATGTACACATTTCATAACTAGAAAAACCACTGTGTAGAATAAATGATGTATAACTTTCATGCTAACACTAAAGGCAGGAAACTATTTTATTATGATTATTATTATTATTATTATTATTATTATTATTATTATTATTATTATTATTATTATCATTGTCATCATCATCTTTTTTATTAGGAAAGTCCAAATGAGCAGAACCCATTTTCAGCAGTGGCCTGAGGAGAAGAGCACCACAAGTAAATTATATACATTTTTGCATAAGATTAAAGATATAAAAATATATAGTACATATAAGAACAAGTACCGGCACATACAGTATACATAAGTAGAAATAAGAACAAGGCATGGAATTTCCATAGTACGGGCTGAAGTTGAAATATTGTTAACATCACTCATTTCAGTTAACAACATATAGGTATAAACATTTTACACTACTAACATCATTTAAAAGCAGTTTAGCTTTTGCATATAGAAGTTGTTGCACAATGCAGCATTGGTTCAGAGTACAGCTTTTTTGTAAATTGCTGTTGGTTGAGAGAGATAACAGTCACTAGGGCTACTAAGATTCAAGCTGGAGGGTTTAAAAAATCTGTAGGTAAAATAGTGGCGAGAATGGTGGGAATATATGGCAAAGGTCTAAGAAGACAGAATAAAGAAAAGAGGAAATGATTTTAATTGGCTACCGAAGTAAAGAAAAATAGAAGTTTGCAGCTTAACTAGCACTGTATTTTGAGAGAGGTTTTAGGAAAAAAATAGAGTGATATGTAAGTATTAATATAGGGAGTAAAAGGTGAGAAATGTCTGTAAGTGACTCATAGTGTGGGTAAAGAAATTACCTATGATGTGTTTACAAGTAGGTTTGGACTGGGTGTAGTGTTATAGCTAAATTATATGTACGGGTACACCTAACAAGGAGTAGTACATGAGCAAACCCATTTCTTTTTTAGGTGATAACTGAGCTTGGTTTTGAAGTCTACTGGTTTATCTATGAATTTGACATCATAAGGGATTGAGTTCTAAAGTTTAGAGAAGTACCCTGCACCTACACTAAGTGTACACCACTCAGAGTGAACAGAAAACACAAGTATAACTCACACCATCTTCCTCCTAATTTTAGTGTTTCTACCAATGTTCTTACAGCCTTAAATATCATGGGGGATTCATAAAGGTTACCTCAGAGTGTACACTTAGTGTAACCTTTCTGACTGATTAGAAAGAACAAAAAATATGGTACGGATGCTCTTGAATACAGATCATGTACAAGTAGTGTACACAGTGTAAACATTAATAAGTTGCCTGAGCTGTTATTGAATTTGCTTGTAATAGTGATTTTTTGCTGGGTAATGCAGTCGTTGTTAAAAGAACACGGCTAAAGTAAGGTTAAAATACTATATATATAAATGTCCCTATCTCTCTCTCTCTCTCTATATATATATATATATATATATATACTTCAAAGGACTGAAATTTCAGAACATCGAACCTCTGATCATTGAAGACCAGAGGATCGAAGTTTTGAAATACTGAACTTACTAAAAAAAACTAAAACTACAAAACTTCTTATTTCACATTTTTGCAGGGGGGCAGGCCCACTTGTACCCCCCAACACGCCCTGCTACTTAAATATACCAACTCCAAGATTGCACTACAGTGAAGAGAATGGTAAAGTTCCCATTCCGCACTGTACGGTGATCTCCATTCACAAGGTTTGATATTTCAAAACTTCAATCATCTGGTCTTCACAGATCAGTGATTTGATGTTCTGAAATTTCGACCCTTTGAAGGGACCCATAGGGGTCCCCTTCAAAAGTTCGAATTTACAGAAACTCAAAATTCATATTGTCAGGACAATATGATCCAGTTTCTGAAAACTCAAAGCTTTTAAATGGAGAGCGTGGTACAGTGATGATCAGGGAATGTACCCTTTTCCCCACTATAGTGCAATCTCAGAGTTGATATATACAATATGCAGAAGGTGTTAGAGGCTCCCCTGCAAAAACACAAAATAAAGGTAGAGTTGGGTTTTTTTTTTTGAAGTTTGAGTTTTTAGAAACCCGATCATATCGTCTCTACAATATGAATTTCGAGTTTATGAAAACTCAAGCTTCTGAGATAAACCCACATATATATATATATATATATATATATAGATAAAGACTCTATATATATATATATATATATATATATATATATATATATATATATATATATATAGACATATATATATATATATATATATATATATATCTTTTTTTTTAAACATCTTTATTAAAGTATTACATTATCAGTTAAGACATAAGCAAACGTACATTAATATAAAAAAAAACATTTTAACATGCTTCCAGTTACATACACTGTACATCACATATGTTCTTTATTATAACTATTGTGACATCCCCACTCTGGGCCAGTAATCAAGGAGCCTGAATCCTCACCACTGACACTGGAGAGGGACATTCACTTAGAATACAAATGGATACACTCAGTACTTCCAGATACAGACCACTCTGCATCAACCACGATTTCCCTTAAGAGTACACAGGGAACACAGTCAGCCCAGGGTCTGGATTTCTTTATATTTGTCTCCCTCCAGAGCTACAATAATGCTCACCACTAGCACAGCTATAGGGTTAAGTCCTCAGCTGAGTGTCCAAGCCAAGTCCTCCAGCACCCTCTCTGTGAAACCAGTGCTTCTTGTCCCTGCCCCAAGTAGCTGACACATACACACTGCAAGATTTGATTTTCACACACACACACACACACACACACACACACACACACACACACACACACACACACACACACACACACTTGGGAAAGGCTGGCACATATTTACCCCCTGTGCCCCCTTCTGCCCAGACTATAAGGTGGTTATCCTTGCCACCAGACACTACAATGCCAGCTACCTAAAACTCTTGCAAGGGTACCCAATTATACTGAGTGAAATTAATATTAATACAAATGGTAACAATGACTAAACAGTCAGGCTTCATGAGTGGCCACAGTGTCACCAATATTTATTATTATTTAACCAGCACCCATGGGGAATGGTAGATGCCGGATAACTGCAGTGTCTGCTTGCCTGACAGTTACTAGTAAAAACAAGACTGACTAATACTGTACCTTATACTATTTGTTTGGTTTGACTTGTTCTCATGTTGGGGAGACAGCAAATTTATTCCTATCTTCCTTTTTAAAACTCTAAAACTCTAAAAATGTAAAGAATGTTTCTGTGGGGTGAAAACAGAAAGTGCAACACATGAAAATTGTACTGTATTTCTTCAATTTCATTTTTTTACCAGTTGTTTGAATTCCGGTTAACTGAGAGCTCACTGTAAGCACTCTCAAAAGTTAAAATATTCTCTAAAGGACCAGCCACAATGAAAAGTTTAAATATATTTAATAATAAACAATAAAAGAACATGAAAATATGAAATATGTATTTACAGTAAACACCAGAGTTTCAACCAAAGGAAACATTTAAAAAATAACACAGCTGGAAAGATTCACACAGTTACAGAAAAGCAACACTTAACTATTCTTAATATACCTTCCTGCCTGATCCAGAGACTTACTGTTCCTAATTATTTAAAAGATCAAGGTAATATGAAGTAAGGGATCCTCCTATGTCAGGTTGCAAGAAACAGACTGCCCTGAGACTTCTGTCTCACCTAATATTAAAACATTATTTCCATACAGAATGACATCACATGTCTGGTCATCTGACTTCTGGTTTCCATGCAACCCCTATTGCTAGAAACTGCCAGGATTTAGCACCTACATGCCAATAATACACACACAAGAGCATTGCTCAGATCTGGTGCAGCTTCTGGAAGTCAAAAAATAATTACAATCTTCTACTCCTCCTACAAAGACTAACAAAAGCATGCTTCTTACAGACATTGCATATCTGGCTTCATTCAAAACTATGAGATAACATCTTTATGGCCTAGGCCCACTAATTTAATTTCTTACCATTTTCTAAAGTTAGCTGGTGCTCTCTTCTTTTCCAGTATTCGCTGTTAACATATATATATTTAATTCAGTTACAATACAATCAGGACCCACTGTTGGTAAATTTGTAACACAAGCAACTTTACAAATCCATTTTTAAAACAAGCATCTGTGCAAATCAGTTTGATATTCAAATAAGATATATTTTTATTTATATTTATTTATTTATTTATTTATTTATTATTTAACATTTGTTGACTGGTAAAGTCCAACTAGGACAAGGCCTATTTTCAGAGGACGCCCAGGGAGAAAGGCTTAAGATCCAGATTCTTTACTAAATTCCAGCTGGCTGTGCTGGCATATGTTACACATCCACTGCCCTACTTCTTCTTGCATAGCTGGCAATACCTCACATCATCACAACTATCAGCAGTCCAACATTACATAAATTGCTCAATTCCTACATTCCCTTAAATGTCTCTCCTACTCCAGATCATTATTCTACATGTACTGTTCCCACAAGTTCCCCACAATTTCCATTTATTCCTATGTAATATGCTCCTTCCCTTTTCTAAAGATCCCACTTCCAGTTCTTTTATCTCTGTTACAATATTCAATACGATAAACAAAGTTGGTTTAGACTTTGATTTCCATTTTTCTAGCAACTGTTTTTTTGGTAGCCACAAAAATTAAACTTAACAAGGCCTTACTAAGTCTAGGCAATTCAGATCCTGTGTCTCAGGTGAAAGGAATTATTTCCTTAATTAACATCCATTTGCTCACCCAGTATTTCTGACAAAGTACTCTACACAAAATTTTTAAAATATGCCAACTCATTACACTTCCAAAACATATATTCTCAGTTACCTCTTTCTTCTCCATCACACCTCCACCATTTGCCTTCTACCTGTGGAAAAAATGTTGGACTCTGTTTGGGGTATAAAAATGCCTATGCAAACACTTTCAAGTAAAACATTCTGTACTTTCCTGCACACTTGGGAGCCGTACATTAAGAGGTTAGGTACAAACCCGTATGTCACCCGGTGGATAGCAAACTGGCTCACAGACAGGACCCAGGAAGTTAGAACTGGAGAGTCCATCTCTACAAAGAGGCAGTCACAAATATAGAGTCCCTCAGTGATCAGTCCTTGGACCATTCTTTTTGGCATTTCCGTCACAGAAGTCAAGGCCAATGTCAGTGGTCTCTGGCTAACTAAATTTGCAGATGATTGCAAATTAGGAGCTGTCATTGAATTTCACACTGACACAAATGTTCTACAGCAGGGGCTGACACAGACAAACACCTGGTGTCAGAACCATGGTCTAAAATTAAATGCCAAGAAATGCAAAATAGTATCCTTTGAGAAGTCATCCATCCTCGGTAACTAACATATTGACAACACACCCCTTAGAGTTGACCCAGTAGTCAGGGACTTAGGGACACACATAGTAATCTTTGACCATCACTTATCTACAGTGGTGAGGAAATCATTCTGTGTTGCACAACTTATAAACAAAGGAGTGGCATCTAAGTCCAAGGAAGTCATTGTTCCACTGTATTCAGCATTCATCAGACCTGTCACTGAGTACAATGCCCCCTTTGGTATGTAACTAACCAGTCATATCTAACAACTGGAACATCCACAGGGGCTCCTCACTAAAAGAATACAGGGCATAAGTAATATGTCCTATGCAGACAGCCTCAAGGCCCTATCCCTGTATTCTGTTTCTTACAGGCTTTTGAGGGGAGCTCTATGCCTGGCATACAGAGCATTGTCAGACCCTACTCTGATGGACCTCCTGCATTTCCACAAAACAAACAGCACCAGAATTACCCATTCTAAAGATTTAAACATTGCCTTTAATATAAATAAGGCCTGATGGACAGATAGGTATGTATCCCAGAGACTACCCCATCTATGGAACAGGCTCCCCATCCATGTGAACCAGAGTTCCTCCCTAACCAAATTCAAGTGCAACTTGGACACGTGGAAGGGAAACCAGAAATACATCCCAGGTTTGGCACCTATGTCTCTAATAGACTTAGGTAACCTGTAAATGGTTCATCTCCCAGGCCCATGCTTACACTTATCAAGGGTATCAGAACTTGCCAGAGATTTGAGAGGCAAGGCTAGGCTTAAAAAGGCCCTTGTGTTCATTAGCCTAATAAACACCTATGAACCTATGAACCTGTGCTTACCCAGTCTTTTCTTCCCAATCTTTTCTAACCTCATCTGATTGATTCTTACAATTATCATGCAATATTTATATGTCCTACTAATTATCTCTTTTTTATCAGCCGCTTCTGTTCTAGGTTCAACTAAAAATTCTTCCAAAGCAGGTCTTTCACTTACGATTCCCCTATCCCTTTATCTTTGCCTACGCTCTGAAATAAATCCCCAATAAGGAAGGTAGTCACTAGCCTGCAGTCCAAATATTTTCTTGGCCTCATCCCACTCTATTTCCTTTCCCTATCTAGTTATTTCCTCCCAATACTTTGATTCCTTTGCCAGTTTTCTCCAGTAAATTACTGCCCCCTCTTGCCTATTTTCTGTCTCCCTACTTTCTGCAATGTCTCTTTTGAGTTTCATTTGGTGCAGCCTGCTCTGGAAAGCATGGCTCCACACTCTGACTTTCCCAGCCAGGTTGCTTGCACAGGGGTGACATGTGCTCAATAGACCCATGCTCTTTAGTGTTCTCTTTCAAGACCCCTCCCCCAGGAATGGTAAGCTGGCAACAAACACACACTACTAACTTCCCCACCCCCGCCCTTCCAGCACCCAAGCTTCTACTCAAACTCAAGTCATAGCCAGAGCCTCAGTCCTTATAGGGCCACACAGCCAGGGCATAGTCAGGGTTTATTAAACCAGGTAAGCAGACTCATCCACTGAGGGACAACTTCAGCCACAATCCAGCTGAGATTAGGATGGAGGAAAATCCAGGCTGCCGAAGTAAAGTATGGGAAGGAAAAGCTACCAAAAGCTATTTTGAATTTTGAAAATGAAGAAAAAACTGGCATCTGATGTCATTGTGAATCAAATAAACTGCCAAAGACACAGTCGCTGGAATAAAGCATGCATTTGGTTCTGTGTTCTGATAATATTACCACTGGAAGAGGGTATTTAGTATGTTAAACGTGTTAATATAGGTGCACACACACACACACACACACACACACACACACACACACACACACAAACACACGTGTATATGTATGCGAGCACCTACATACATATACATACCACAATGTACATATGCTGAGAGGTGACACAACACTGTAGTGATCATTGGCTAACAACTGTTAAAACTTTATAGTTACTGGTCTTAAAGAAGCTGATGGTCATAACCTCATGATGATACTTTCTACTCCGTATACACAAATTAAGATTATTTTTAAGGAATTTAAGTACTGACTTCTACTATAAGAGGAAGCTTATTCCATAACCTTAGAAGATGTTGTGTAATGTCAAGCATACTTTTTCTGTTATTCACATTTACTTTAGCAATGAGATCCTCAATATGGTGTTTGGTCACCCAGGGTGCATTCTAGACACAGACATTCAAAAAGGATACTGCCTTACAGATCAGACATGGATTCTTAATACCCTACAACATTCTATAATGACATTTCCAAGGTTTCAATCAGCAGACTTGTTTTTATGACTAGGTTGCTTTTTGAAAGTTAAGCAATATCTCTTTTTTTCTGCTGTAGCTCGTATTAATTTTGTGACTCCACCAAAACATTTTTTGTTGAATTTACCTGTACAGCTGAGCCGTACTCTAGGTGTGAATAACTGCAAGACATACCGCTCAAATTCAGGACAAATTCAGAAATAATTGGGGAACAAAGAGACAAAATCAGGGACAGATTTCACATATTGCTGTTATAAACTTAGAAAGCAGCTAGAATAATATTTTTGCATTAAAAAATCATCTTCTGAAGGATATATAGTCTGAAATGCAAATGCCTGTCATTATTTAGCAATTGCAATCCTCAATGACTTTCCAGAAAACCACACATTTTATACGGAATGGACCAAAAATATGAAGCAAAATCTGGACATTCTGTGAAATTCTAGGCAGCTGGGAGGAACCCTGCAGGAGTTAATGATGTCATACCTGTGTCTTTCTGGTATGTGTTCATAAGTGCAGGGCATACCTCTCAACTTCTTTGCTCAAGAATTATGGACAACATCTTTGAAAGAATAACACAAACTGTGGACAGTGGAAATACTGTCCAAACAGCATACTTCAACTGAGCCAAGTCTTTTGAAATCTTACCATAAGCTACCATAATAAACAAGCTGAATGAGGTCCAAATTGATCCCTACAAAGTTAGGTGGATAGCAAATTAGTTGTTGGATAAAACCCATATAGCAAGGGTAGCAGGTGCATCCTCAATGAACATGAGGATGTATAGTTAACCAAGTTTGTGGATAACTACAAACTTGCATCATCCCCTAGTCCTATTCTGATAAGCAGAAAGTCGAAATGGAAATCCACATGTCAGCAAATGATGCTCAAAAATGGATTAAAAATAAATGTTAAGAGAAGTATTATTGTCACATTTGGTGAACAATCCCTTAATCCATCTTATATTATGGACAACATGCACACTTCAAACAAATGTGTGGTGAGAAACCATGGAACAGCGGCAGATAACTCCCTTACCTTTGACCATCATGGTGTAACAGTGATTATGAAATCCTTTTACCTGGAGCAGCTGATTGCAAAAGATATTTCATCCAGACTCACAGAATTTCTTACTTTTCTATGTTCTGCATTGGTCAGACCTATTATCGAATACAGTGCCCCTTTTTTCCATTTTTCTACATGGGGTCGAGGTGTCATGTCAACTGTCTCCATCTCTATCCAATGCCACTATCCTACCTTCTTCAACAGTCATGCCTGACTGTTGCATGTCTTCTCTCACACAATCCATCCACCCTTTTCTAAACATCCTTGTTTCCTCTTGCCCTCTTCTTCTCTGTTACAAATCTTCTTTAACAGATTGTCTTCTGCTTTTATGCACAAGTTCAAACCACCGTAATCTGTTCTCTTTGACCTTCTCGGCAACTGGAGCTACTATGGCTTCTGCTCAGGCGTCCTCATTGCTTCATCTGTTCCACAGTGTACATCCTACCATTTCAAGCACTTCATCTCATTACCTCTAGCTTCCTCAACTGCCCTGCTTTTACTGCCCAGGTTTCTGTACCACACAGTAGTACTGGTTGCACCACTGTCTTTTACACCTTACTTTTCAACTTCTTCGGCATTCTTCAGTCACATACTACTTCTGACATTCTTTGACAGTTGGCTGCAACTCCTCTGATTCTACCTTTGACTTCATTCAAACTTCCCCTCTCCTCCAACTTTCTCAGATACTTGAATCTGCTAACCTGTTCCTCTGTTTCCTCTTTTATTTCAGTTTTTAGAGTCTTCTGATTTACCCCATTTGCTTCTATTCCAGCTGCATTATCTGTATTCAGTTTCATCTCATGTGCCTTCAGTTTTGCATTCCATTCCCATATTCTTTGCTGAAGTTCTTGCTCAGAGTCTGCCTGTAATGCCATGTCATCTGCATACAGCAACTTTGTTGATCTGTCCCTTCCAACCTGTTTGCTGATGTAGTCCATCACGAATATGAACAGCAGTGGGCTCAGAGCTGAACACTGATGCACACGTATTCCCAATGGTCACCCCTCTGCGAGACCAAACACTGTTCGTACTTGAGTCACTCGGTACTTGTACACAGCCTGCACTAATTCTACCAATGCTTCTGAGACTTTGAACCACCACAGGCTGTCCACGTCAGCTTTCTTATACCTTGTGATATACTTTCTCCAAGTCTAAGAATGCCCAGATGGATTCTTCCCGCATTTCTAGCTTCTTCTCAACTATCTGTTTCACTGCAAACATTGGGATAGTTGTGCTGTATCCTGATCTGAATCTGAAATGCTCAGCTCCCATCAAGCTTTCTACTATTCTGAGTATTTGTTTATTACTCACTCTCTGTCCAGAACTTTCATGTAATGTGTCAGGAGTTTGATATCTCTGTGCTGCCTACAGTTGTGGATGTCACCTTTGTTTCTGTACATTGGCATTAGTATGCTTATTCTCCAGTTATTTGAGATGCACCTTTCTCTCCATACTGCAATGAGTACCCTCATGAGCCATGTGAATATGTGAGGTATTGTCAGCTATGCCAGGAGAAGTAGGGTAGTGGATGTGTAACATACACCAGCAGAGCTGGCTGGAGTTTTGTAAAGAAGTATATGACATTTATACATCAAACTGATTTGTATAGGTGTTTGTGTTGAAAATGTATTTGTGAAGCTCCTTGTGTTAAAAATGTATCAACAGTAGGTCCTGATGAACATAGAAGAAATACACCTGTATATCAGACTGTATTGCAACTGCTGAAATGAATATATTGTAACACAGGATACTGGGAGAGAAGAGGTTAATCTCATTCCAACTAACTCTGAAAAACAGTGTGAAATTAAATTACCTGGTTTAGGCCATAAAGATTGTATTTTATAGTTCTAACTGCAGCCAGAGACAAAATGCCTGTGAAAACCAAGACTAAGAATCCTACTGTATTGTCCTCAGGGGTGAACAAATTGCTACCCTGGAAGAAGAGTGGAAGTTTTGAAATGGTTTTATAGCTTCCAGATGAGGAAACTCATCTCAGCAAAGCTCTAGCTGTATGTATGGTAACACATATGTGCTATATTCTTGTTCAATTTCTAGCAAAGGGGGTAGTTTGACAACCACAGTCCAATGACAGATGTATGTGATGTCATTCTGTAATCCAGCACTGAAATGATGTTTTAATGTGGGTGTCCCTGTAGATGTCCATTTGGGTTTTCTCCAGGTGCTCTTGTTTCCTCCCACGTTACAAAGACATGCATCTGGAGCTTCTCTCCCCAGGCCACCGCTGAAAATTGGCTTTGTTCCAAGTTGGACTTTCCCGGTAAATAAATGTAAAATAAAATAAATAAACAAATAAAATTTAATACTAGCTGTGTCAGTGGGGAGTCTTATTTGGGGCCTGGAGAGAGAGAGAGAAAAACAGCTCCTGGACTGAGTGCGTTCCCTGAGTGCTCTTAAGGGAAATTGCGCATGGTGCAGAAAGCTGCATCTGGAAATACTGTGTATATCTATTTTTGTTCCAAATGAATGTCCCTTACTGGTGTCAGTAGTGAGGATTCAGGCACCTTGATTACTGGTCCAAAGGAGGGATGTCACAAACCACTTCTCCCCTATGTCACCCAATGTTATGATCATATCTGATGTGACCTCATCTAAGCCTGCTGCTTTGCCTGACTTCATTTTCCTTAGTGTTGTTCTTACTTCTTCCAGGGTTGGCTCCTCCTCTTCTTTCATTATAGGCTGTGTCTACGGCAGTACAGCTTCTGTAGGGTTTTGTTCATTCAGAAGCTGCTGAAAGTACTCCTTCCATGTACCTTTGATTTGCTGTGGACTGGTGAGCAGGTTATTACTGGCATCCTTTACAAAAGGTAACTATCTTCTCTAGCTTTCTGTCTTTGCCTTGCAAGCTTAACAAGTTTCTTTCTGCCATTGACTGATTCACTTTCCAGAGGCAGGTAGAGTATCTCTGATGCCCTGTTCTTTACTATTGCAACTCCTCACTTAACCTCTTTGTTAGCCAACCAGCATTCCTTCTTCACCTGGTCTGTCTTTTCTGTCACTCACTTGTTCCTACATGTCTTTCTTTTGATGTATCCTAGTAGGCATATCAAGTAATTGGAAGGACCACAGAGGTTCCTACCCAAAAAGATCACATGCTTAAAACGTAACAGCCCCCAGGAGTGGCTAGAAGCACTATCCCTTTATTTAGTGTCTTGTAGACTCCTTAGGGTTGATCTCTGCTGGCCTTTCAAACCACTAGAGAACCAGTAGTGTAGGACCTCTTATATCTCCACAAATCAAACAGTCCCACTAATAACAGAACCAATGATCTAAACCTGCATTAACAAATAAACAAAGCATGATGGAGAAACACATTTGTCACGCAATGCTTACGCCTTCTCTGGAACAAACTTACACTTCAAATTCAGCAATATGACGCACTTTCTTCCCTCAAAAAGTAGACAACTGGATGCATATACACACAAATTAACCCTTGTACAACTAGCCCACTGATCCCTGAAAAAGAGGATAAGGTCTAAGAGGGGGAAGATAGGCAAGGAGTAAAAGGCCACAGGGCCTAGTTGCCTTGTATATTCTACGATTCTGTGCTGAATCATTTAAAGCATCCTGAGCAGACATGTTTGGGTCAGTGAGGATATTTTCCTGTCTGTTTTCATAAATATGTAATTTGCTGCATCACAATTTCAAACAGTAAAGTCTAGGAAAGATTATTTATGACTCAAGTGTCATTCTGATGACAGTGTCATTTCCTATTATTACTTACAATGGGTAAGAAGCAGAAACATCCATCTGATAGCTTGGCACAGAGGTTTACTTTGACTCTGTGTTGCTAGAATTCTCCTTGCTACAGACCTGGATTTCATTCCCAAAGCCCTCTCTTGCCTACTGTGCAGCTCTGTTTTAGTCACTTAATCAGACATTTATCCTGGGTTTTCGCTAAACTGGAGACTGTGTGTCCAGAGCATTTGCCTTACTTGGTTCACAATTTTTTTTCTTGTTAACCTGATACCTTTGGCTTATGATAAAGTAGGTACTGGAATATGAATGAATGAACGTACCCAACACTCTAGTCATAGGTGACTCTATAGTCAGACACACTGATGTTCCACTCACCAGGCTAAACAAGGAGAAAGTTACTGTCAGCTGCCTGTCGGGTGCCAGGATCCACCACATAACGCATGCACTCAGGTCACTCCACAACAAGTATAAATATAACTCTGTCATTGTCCATGTTGGTGTGAATGACCTGAGACGTACCTCCTTGGACTACATGAAAAGGGACATGGAGGAGCTGTCCGATCTTGTAGCCCAGGCAGGTAGGACCCTAGCCCTGAGTAGCATCCTGCCATCACCCAGAACAAGGACAAAATGATTGACTTCAACAACTGGCTAAGCTTCTGGTGTCATTCTAAGGGGATCCAGTATCTGTCTGCCTGGGATGACATGATCGACAAGCCACGATGCTTTGCCAGAGATGGCCTGCACCTGTCACCCCTGGGATTCCGGATACTGGCTAAGGCTCTAGCCACCCCTCTAGTGCCTTTTTTAAGCAAGGTTCAAATGACAAATTCACCACCCTAACAGGTACAGGCAAGAAGAATCTGAGGGTATTGCTACTCAATGCTAGAAGTCTAAACCTCAAAATGCTCTCTCTCGAGGCACTCCTTAAAATGGAGAACATCGACATCTGTGCAGTGACAGAGACCTGGTTCAAGGCTCCAGAGAGTACCTCTGCATTACTAGGTTATAATTCATACCACACCTTTCGGTCACCTAACCTGGACCAAAACACTAAAGGCGGAGGCGTGTCCATATTCATTAAGGATATCCACACCTCCAGGCTAGTTGCTTAGCATAATGCATCCGAGATTATCCAAGTGCAACTAACTCTGGGCAAGACCGCAATCCAAATTGTAGCTTGCTACAGATCCCCCACCATGCCCCAGGATTCCCACTCCTCATTTCTTAATACACTGGAAAATATTAGGGTACAACCTAACACCCTAATAATGGGCGATTTCAACTACCCTACCATTAACTGGGAAAACTACTCATGTACCAACTCATGTGCTCAACGTTTTCTGGAATTCATAAATTCCAATGCCATGGATCAACTTATCCACACCCCTACCAGGGGCAGCAATATCCTAGACCTGGTTATTACCAACATGGGCAACCGGTGCTCCACACCAGAGGTCAATTCCTCATTGGTCAGATCCAACCATAAGCTAATCACCCTAGACATCCACATCCCTCCCCCACCCCCCATTAGGGAAACCACAGTAAAAAATTTCTCCAAAGCCAACTTCACACTTCTTAAGACAGAAGTGGCAAACTTCACGACATCCATGCTGATGGACAATAGAGGTATGACTACTGAATCCTACACAAATGCACTTTATAAACACTTACATGAATGCATGGATCGTGCAATCCCTAACAGAACCAAGATGCTATCCTCCAAAAAAAGGAAGCCAATCTGGTGGTCCCCTGCCATAAACAAACTCTACAACAGAAGAAAGAAACTGTTGCAAAAAAGAGTAAAATCCCATGATTGGAGAAACTCCCTGGTCAGCTTCAGTAAGAAGCTGAGATCCCTCATAAAATCCTCCAAAGCTAGTTATGAAAACAAAATCGCCACTGACTCTAAAGACAACCACAAAGCATTCTATAGCTATGTCAAGAATCTCAATGGCAACACTCTGACCTGCTCTGAGTTACAGCACAATGACACTAAATATACAGAACCAATGGATATTGCCAACATCCTGGCAGATAGATTCAGTGCTAACTTTACCCCTCTGTCATCCCCTAAAGGGCCCATCTCAATACCAAAAGAATGCAAAGTTACTGTAATCACGGCTGCACAGGTAAAAAAACACACTATCCAAAGCCAAGAACACAGCATCCATGGGACCTAACGACATCCCAGGCTGTGTTCTACATGAACTACAGAACAAACTGGCACCCCACCTAAGTACCATGTTCAATCATAGCCTCACCTCAGGCTATGTGCCCACTGAATGGCACACAGCGACAGTTATCCCACTCCACAAAGGGGGAGCCACCACAGACCCTGGAAACTACTGCCTCATTAGCCTAACGAGCCTGGTCTGCAAGGCTATGGAGCGTATTATCATGGAACTTATAAACAATGACATTGGTAATCTCCAAACTCAGGACCCCACCCAGTTCAGGTTTGTAAAAGGCAGATCATGTCTCCTAAACCTGATAGACTTCTTTGAAGCAGTCACCAAAGCCGTAGATGAGGGTAAGGTGGTTCACACAGCCTATCTAGATCTCGCCAAGGCTTTTGACACCATCCTCCACTCTGGAATTACAGATAAACTCACTAAACTAGGTATAAATCCCTATGTCACAAGATGGGTTGCCAACTGGCTCACTGACAGAACCCACGCTGTGAAAGTAGCAGACTCCAAATCCACCTTCAGACCAGTGACAAGTGGAGTACCACAGGGTTCAGTCCTGGGTCCTCTCCTGTTTGGTATCTACTTCTCTGAAGTACAAGCCAACACAGACGGTCTTTGGCTAATGAAGTTCGCAGATGACTGCAAACTAGGAGCCATAATCAAAACTCCAAAAGATGTGGACATCCTACAAAAGGGCCTTGCTGAGACAGATGCCTGGTGTCAAAGCCATGGCCTCAAGCTCAATGCCAAAAAGTGCATTGTCATTCCTTTTGGTAAAAACTCAGTACCCATGAACTACCACATAGGTGGTAGTCTACTTAACACCGAAAGTGTGATAAGAGACCTTGGGACACAGGTGGACAGTAGTCTTTCCTTTGATAATCACATCGCCACAGTAGTCAGGAAATCCTTCTATGTGGCACACCTCATCACAAAAGGTTTCTCATCCAGGAAAAAAGAGGTCATTGTTTCCCTCTACTCGTCACTCATTAGACCCATTACAGAGTACAATGCCCCTTTTGGTATGTACCTCACAAGGCATCTACAACAACTGGAAAGGCCACAGAAATACCTCACAAAGAGGATTACCGGCCTCAAAGAGATGCCCTATGCAGACTGTCTCATAAAACTGCAGCTTTACTCCGTTGCATATCGCCTACTCAGAGGCGATCTCTGCCTAACACACAAAGCTATGTCAAACCCAGAGCTTTTAGACATGCTTCACTTAAAGAAATCCCAATCCCTACGAGCTACATGCTCTAGGGACTTAAACCACGTCACCACAATAAACAGAACATGCTGGAACAAACTACCTATGTATATCAAACAAAGCTCCTCATTAGCACTGTTCAAGAAAAATCTTGATGATTGGATGGGAGATAGGAAATTCACCCCGGGGATCACTTCTGTGGCTCTGCTCAACAGTGGCACAGGAAAATAATTTTCTTGGGTGGCGAAAGCCAGGGTACCTTTGGCTAGGCTTATATAGGCCCTAGGGCCAATAGCCTAGTACCTACCTATGAACCTAAGAACCTATGAATGAATGATTGGATAAATAACAGATGAATAAATAATGCATAAAATGATACACCTTCAATATGACATCATTTGAAGACAATTTCACCCCTCATGCAAATGAACACATGCACACACACTGGCGTGCGTGCACACACACATACACAAACACACACACACACACACACACACACACACACACACACACACACACACACACACACACACACAGCGTGCATGCTATATTAAAAAGCAAATGATTTCCTAGTGGTTTAGATCACCAAGATTTTGTAAAAACTTTAAAAAAATGGGACACAACCAAATAGCACTGAACTAAGGCAGACTATTCTATGTGTAATAACTGCACACTAAAAAGAAAACCACTCTCCAATAATTCAGAAGTAGGAAAACACACAGTCTGGGTTGGTTACCACCTTGTGCAATGCAAATTCCAGAGACGACCACCAGGGTTGTTAGACTTTATAAGGTAGAGATAACATGGCCACTCAATGGTCAAGATAGCTTAGGTATGCATGTATGATAATTACTACATAATGACATGTCAGTTTGAAACTCCGTGCAAATGAAACACATGGAATCTGCAAATGAAGACATGTAAAATGGCAGACTGATTCAGAACAGTATAAAGCACTTTGAATAGATCTGTGGTGTACATGGCAGGAGACATGCTTGACACAGCAGCAGCAGTCGCATAGCGGCATGTACTGGGAGTCACCATCACAGCCACTGCTCACAATGTTACACACCTCAACCAACCAGCAAACAAGCCAACAGACCTCGGTATTAATCATCTTAATTACAGAAATCTTCCAGTGACATTAGGAGAACAAGTTAGGGATCTCATAGGCATTAGCTTCATAAATCTTTAAACTGTCCTTGATATTATACCCCAATATGTAGATGACCATATTTGGTTTCCCACAACAGATGAGGAGAGAGATTCAACAGTATGTAGGCCTATTATGACACTGCCCACTTCCCTGAGGTCCCAGACTGCAGGCATGTAACTATCAAGGCCAAACCAGTACAGAAGGCTTGTGGTAAACTAACAGAAAAGGCTTCCACTCCCTGAATTGCCAGGTGGTCTGTAACTCTCAGGGCATTTTTTATAATATGTCTGTCCTCCACCCCAGGCAGTTCACACAATTCACATATTTGGCACATGTCCAACCTATACCAAAGGTTCCTACCAGGGGACTTCCCTCAAGGTCACCTGACTGGAAGTTGCACACACATGCCAGACACACAGTCCTACACATGTATCATGCATGCAGGAAGCAGGGTGCATATAATGCTGTTTGTCAGTTTAATTTCTCCAAGTCTTTTGGGTTTCTAATACCATGACAAGAATATGATTAAAGTTTGTGAAGTTAGTATTGTTTCAGTCTTTGATATCAGCCAAAAGTGCTCTTGACAGCACCCACAATATGCCCAGAACTTGAGTCCTTCTGCAACTCATATGGAGTTACATATATCATTAGCATATCTAAATAAGATTGTAAATTCCTTTTTATAAAAAACAAGTAATCTCCGTGGTATCCCCGAAGTCTCAAAACAACCCACTAAAGTGTAGTGGGTCTAAAAACAAAACAAGTGTAACAAACTTCTCTGTGTGGAAGATTTTCAGTCCATATATTTCTAGTTAATCACTGTATATTAATCAGATCAGACAATAGTAGTAGAAGTAGCGAACGTAAACTCGATCTTTGTTAACAATAGGTTATGAAAATAGAAACTGATTTTTACATGCAAAATGTATATGTGTATATTTATATATAATTTTTGATCGCAAAATGAACTAAGGTTGATATATTTCCAGCCATGTAGTATATTGCCTTGTATAAAATCACAGACTTAATAATTTGGTTAAATAAGATGTACCATTAAAGTACATTAGGGCTATATATTATTATGACAGCTACTAGGTAGGGCAGGACCAGCTCGAATGTCATACTGATGGGGGAAGGGATGTGAATTTAACATGTGTACCAATAACACTTTGTTTTACAGCACAATAAACCACTCCCATGTCTGATAAAAAGTATATATGTATATATATTTAGAAAGCTTGTGAGGAAATTATTACTCTATTTTTGTTTTACTTGGATCGCTTGTCTGTGTACTTAATAAAGGATTTTCGACTGGAAACAGACTGCCTGCCTTGCTTGGATTACTTTCGAATACTTAGCAATGCTGTAGAATTATATATTTTCTATTATTACTTTTTGACTTGACGAGTTTTCGCTACTTCTACTACTATTGTCTGATCTGATTAATATACAGTGATTAGCTAGAAATATATGGACTGAAAATCTTCCACACAGAGAAGTTTCTTACACTGTTTTAAATTCCTTTTTATGAGACCCATTGCTCCTATTACTATTGGAACTGCCTGGGTATCTTTCTTCCATATTGCCCTCACTTCTGCTTGCAAATACTGACATTTTATGACTTTGTGTCTCTGTACATAAGACACTGTAATCACTGGGTGTACAATTTCAATGATCAATGCTATTTTTGTCTTCTTATCATAGACTACTATATCTGTTTTTTCTTGCGTCTATTTTTGTTTGCTGTGTGTTGGAGGTGATGCCAACCCAGATACACAACTCCCAGATCATGACCTAAAACAAAGTCTACATCCAGATGTGAAATATAATGGAGCAGATATTCGTACTACTGAAGGAACACTTTCAATGTTTAGACACTTCAGGAGGAGCACTTTAAAATAGTCCAGATATATGCAGCAAAATGTGCATCCTCCACAACATGACATTAAGCAAAAAAGAAAGCCAAAGGTGAACATCATGGCAGGATCTGCCATACAAGCAGCAGCAGCAGTAGCAGAATAGAACAGCAGGGTGGCAAGTCAAGGGAGAAACACGTAGCAGCAGCAGCAGAACACAACAGCAGGGTGGCAAGTCAAGGGAGAAACATGTAGCAGCAGCAGTAGCAGAATAGAACAGCAGGGTGGCAAGTCAAGGGAGAAACACATAGCAGCAGCAGCAGAACACAACAGCAGGGTGGCAAATCAAGGGAGAAACACATAGCAGCAGCAGCAGAACAGAACAGCAGGGTGGTAAGTCAAGGGAGAAACACGTAGCAGCAGCAGCAGAACAGAACAGCAGGGTGGCAAGTCAAGGGAGAAACATGTAGCAGCAGCAGCAGAACAGAACAGCAGGGTGGCAAGTCAAGGGAGAAACACATAGCAGCAGCAGCAGAACAGAACAGCAGGGTGGTAAGTCAAGGGAGAAACACGTAGCAGCAGCAGCAGAACAGAACAGCAGGGTGGCAAGTCAAGGGAGAAACATGTAGCAGCAGCAGCAGAACAGAACAGCAGGGTGGCAAGTCAAGGGAGAAACACATAGCAGCAGCAGCAGAACAGAACAGCAGGGTGGTAAGTCAAGGGAGAAACATGTAGCAGCAGCAGCAGAACAGAACAGCAGGGTGGCGAGTCAAGGGAGAAACACATAGCAGCAGCAGTAGCAGAATAGAACAGCACGGTGGCAAGTCAAGGGAGAAACACATAGCAGCAGCAGCAGAATAGAACAGCAGGGTGGCAAGTCAAGAGAGAAACACGTAGCAGCAGCAACAGAACAGAACAGCAGGGTGGCAAGTCAAGGGAGAAATACGTAGCAGCAGCAGCAGAATAGAACAGCAGGATGGCAAGTCAAGGGAGAAACATGTAGCAGCAGCAGTAGCAGAACAGAACAGCAGGGTGGCAAGTCAAGGGAGAAACATGTAGCAGCAGCAGTAGCAGAATAGAACAGCAGGGTGGCGAGTCAAGAGAGAGAAACACATAGCAGCAGCAGCAGAACAGAACTGCAGGGTGGCGCGTCAAGGGCGAAACACGTAGCAGCATCAGCAGAACAGAACAGCAGGATGATAAGTCAAGGGAGAAACATGTAGCAGCAGCAGCAGAACAGAACAGGAGGGTGGCAAGTCAAGGGAGAAACACGTAGCAGCAGCAGTAGCAGAATAGAACAGCAGGGTGGCAAGTCAAGGAAGAAACATATAGCAGCAGCAGCAGAACAGAACAGCAGGGTGGCAAGTCAAGGGAGAAACACGTAGCAGCAGCAGCAGAACAGAACAGCAGGGTGGCAAGTCAAGGGAGAAACATGTAGCAGCAGCAGCAGAACAGAACAGCAGGATGGCAAGTCAAGGGAGAAACATGTAGCAGCAGCAGTAGCAGAATAGAACAGCAGGGTGGCAAGTCAAGGGAGAAACATGTAGCAGCAGCAGTAGCAGAATAGAACAGCAGGGTGGCGAGTCAAGGGAGAAACACATAGCAGCAGTAGCAGCAGCAGCAGAATAGAGCAGCAGGGTGGCAAGTCAAGGGAGAAACATGTAGCATCAGCAGAAGTACCACAGCTGAGAGAGAGGTGAGCACAATACACTGCAGCACCCACATAAAGGTGGCATATGGTCTACAACTATCATTCATGACAGACAATACAGAATAAAACAATGTATGCAGTATCATGTATACCAGGATACAGTGATACGTGGCAGTAATACCATAATATGATGCAGGGTTATGGGAGGTGAACACTGCAGTCACATACTCTAAGAGGTTGTGAGAAGTCAGGAGTCACATCTTCCTGTGGTTGGGTCACTCTTCCACGATGTGGACATTGCCAGTGCCCATCCTGTTCATGGAAGGGAAGCTGCAAAACTATAGGACCATGCACATACACCCTGATGGGGCATCCCATGTACTGAGTCTGAACAGTGCTGCCATTGATGACCTATACAGTGCCCACAACCAGGGCTGGCAGGCCATGTTCTCACAGGTGACAGGAAAGGGGTAGAGCTATGAAACTGTAAATGTGCATGCTTAAGAGGTATCCCAGGTGTTGAGTTGGAAGAGCAATGCACTCACAACTAAGGGGATGCTCATGAGTGAGACCAAATGGTGGTTGCACTGTGTCTCTTAGATGCACATTTGCAAACTGTAACCTCGGCAACACTGGGTGCTCCCCTGTTCCTATACTCCCGGTCATCAGCCAAGAAGCACATTTACTATCTCTACAACTGCCTCTGTTTATATCACTGATGTGCACATCCACTGGTTAATTCTAAGTGTCACAGCCATATCAAGAACTGTCCTGGAGTAATGGGGTACTGCACCCCTCCATGTGTCTCTTCCCTATGGTGACTCTGTTTACCTCAGACATGGTGTCAAGTCATATGCTGTGTAGGCTGTGGAGAAAGGTGAAGCCCATGTGGGACTCTCAGGTATAGGATGCCTGTTGTATACTAATGAGGCTATGTGCTCAGCATGTGCTTCTACAGAGCTTTCTGTGATGATGGATCTGGGTTAACTTTCCATTTTACTATGTAGACAGCACCACTTACACATTGGAGTGTGCCTCCTACATGCTGCTATCACCATCAATCAACGTTTCCTTGTTGAAGTCATTCCTGTGTTGCCCTACTGTGCTGGATCCTCTATCTGTGGAACCTGTGGAAGCATGAAGACAAATGACACCACTGCCAGCCACCACTCACATGCTTCCAAACTCCCTGTGGCATGCATACTATTACACAAGAAAATACCACTATAAAATAAGTTGACAGATGCACCTTGTCAAGCAGGTTGTTGCAGCTGTAATCAGTGGTGCCTGGAAGGAGAGATATGCAGGTGAACCTTGATCAATCCCTCAATTTCAGTCATGCCATGATATGTGCTATAGTGCAGTGTAATGGACATTAGTAACATGCTTCTTCTCTTACTGATGCATGGGGTTTTGGTGCCAGCATGGCTTCTCTATCCAAAACATACCGTGATATGAAGGCTGCTCCCCCCGAAAAATGAGTGACACCAAAAACATCTTGACCTCAGCAAAGTCCTTCTGTGCCAGTGACCCAGGCCCTGTCATGACCTGTCTGTTTCAATGTTCTATACCTTTTCCTTTGCATGGAGTATCATATCAACAGTTGTTTGTCACAGCTGTTGTACGGAACTATTATGGTTACCCACAGCATTCACATTCTGTACTAGTCCTGCCAAATCTGGTCCCAGTACTGCAGCACCTTTATCCAGAATGCGCATGCCATGTGTCTATGTGGAGGGCCTATAGTTGCACTTCATTCTCCTAACTAGTGAACTTTTCAAAGCACTGTCCACCTCAAGTAGCCATGTCAATCTCTGTACACTTAAAGGCAAAAGATATCAGTCAGTGGCCATGTATGTTAAACTGTAGGATGCACCTGATCACCTAAGCACCTGATGGTGTCTGCCTCCTTAACGTACTTGTTAACAGCTGCAGTTAGTGATATGCACAGTCTCACCCACACCTTTTAAGAACTGTACCCATGCCTCTATACATGGCCCTGGAACTGTATATGCCTTTTAGCATACAATCCCCCTCAGCTTTCCATGTTCATATCTTGAAACCTCCCCCCACAAGCAGACAGTGCTATGCTACACCAGTGTCGTGGGATCTCAGGGAAACATACACGTTAACATTTGACTCACTGTCCTTGATATCCACCACAGGGTTTGTGATGGTCACTCATGTGCTTTATTAGGGAGGACTCCTTCCTTAAATCTGTAAAGCACCACATTTACAGAGGTTTTATTCAAACTTCTCTATATCACAGTTGTAAGGTTGTAAGCAGTGCTGTGCACCAACATGTTATACTGCACTAACAAAGACAGATGGCACTGCAGCACAATGGTTATGCTAATGAAATCAGATAGACAAACTTTTTGTGACTCTCAGAATGTGAGTAATGCACTAACCATAGTTGTTAGCATGAGCCATGCATGTTACAGCCAGCATCAAAACTGTGACATAGATGCTCGTGCTTATGGTGTGTGTATGTACTTAATACCATGGTGCATCATTGCATTGCACAACACGTGATTCATATTACTCATCAAGTAGAACTACTGAGTGTTCACGGCTGCCTCAGTAAGTAGGAAAAGCAGAGCTCTTGCACAGCATGCTAGGAACAGCAAGATTTTCTGCTTTCCAGAAGATAGTTGATGCCTAGTATGAACTGAGCCATGTACTGAGTGATGCCACTGTCATCACCATATTGAGCAGCAGTGCTTCCATCAGTATGTTGACCTGAGGTGACACCATCCCAACATGCTCCAACAATGTGATGCAGAGGCTCAAAAACGTGAACCAGAGATGTGCAGAAAGCATTTATCTTTGGAGTACTACTATTGTCTTGTACTGTGTACAGTCTTGTACGTCTGCTTAACAGTATGTGCTTTTTTTAGCAACTGTAGAAGAACATCAGCTGAATGTTACTAGGTGCCATAGAAAGTTTGAGTGACTCTCCCAGTGGTGTGTAGGGTGTAGGACTACTGTGTCAGTCCAATTTACAATTGCAAAGGTGTTGGTAACATATGTGTGCTAATTACTTCCCACTGTGTTTACTTCTGCAGACCAAGCTGTGGAAGAAGAGGCGAAGAGGTTGCAATCACCTTGGTTTCCATCAACTGCTGCCTCTGGCACTGGCTCAAAAGTGGCCACCATGTCTGTCGCTCAGAGGAAGGACCATTCCCCTACTTGAAATGACATGGAGGGGGTCACTGGTTCCCTCTATGTCTATATTTTGGTAATGGGGGAGTAAAGGCTCCTCTTCTGAAGATGTAGAGAAGGAGTCTCCAGTGAGTTTCATGAATCAGTTGTTGAGGCTGGTCACTGTAGTAGTGCACTAGCTAATGGAAGTCACCTTGCCAACATGCAACATCCTGTAACTGTCTGAGTTTCTTGACTGACAAGCCCTGCCCACTGGACTTCTACAGGAACAAACGGCACATAGAATTAGACATCTAGGTGAATGATACCTGGATTTGTTGTGCCCTAGTCTAGCCTGATACCCAGCTATGCCAACAGCCCTATCCCTTCCCTGGTATGTTCCTCCTAATGTGTCACACTTCATTCCTTGCTCAACTGTCCAGTCCTTTCCATTACCGAATGTCCACCCTATGTATGTCTATCCTATCCCTGTCCTCTACACCACTTGTATGTATATCACCCCAGTGTTCCATGTCTCTCGGTCTGTCTGTCTGCTATGGCTACTTGCCCTTGTCCCTCTATATTACCCACAGCCAAGCTTCAAGTACTTTCCCCAGCTAACATTTTTATATCAGTTACAAATGGGTCTCTATTCCCCCCAAAAAATAGTTCTCCCTTCCCCAGACCATCAATGCCTTACAGTTACCCTTTTGTGTTTAACTCTGCTTGCTGTTCTCCCGTTCCTAATTTTCTATTTAACCCATTTCCTCCATCTTTATATGGTGAACAGGGCTGCCACTCTGATGTGTGCAGCCACACTGGTATTTCTGTTGGCTGCCCTGCTCAGCTGTACTTCTGGCAGCTCAGAACAGCTATGTGTCATTGCAGTGCTTACATGAGCATGAAATAATCAGGACAGCTACATGTCATTGCAGTGCTTACGTGAGCATCCATTAGTCAGGACAACTGTGTGTCATCGCAGTGCTTACATGAGCATGCATTAATCAGGACAGGTATGTGTCACTGCAGTGCTAACATGAGCATGCATTAATCAGAACAGCTATGTGTCGTTGCAGTGCTTACATGAGCATGCATTAATCAGGACAGGTATGTGTCACTGCAGTGCTAACATGAGCATGCATTAATCAGAACAGCTACGTTTCATTGCAGTGTTTACATGACCATGCATTAATCAGCACAGCTATGTGTCGCTGCAGTGCTTACGTGAGCATGCACTAATCAGGACAGCTATGTGTAGTTGTAGTGCTTACATGAGCATGCATTAATCAGGACAGCTATGTGTCACTGCAGTACTAACATGAGCATGCATTAATCAGAACAATTACATTTCATTGCAGTGTTTACATGACCATGCATAAATCAGCACAGCTATGTGTCGCTGCAGTGTTTACGTGAGCATGCACTAATCAGGACAGCTATGTGTAGTTGCAGTGCTTACATGAGCATGCATTAATCAGGAAAGCTAAGTGTTATTGCAATGCTTACATGAGTATGCATTAATCAGGACAGCTACATGTTGTTGCAGTGCTTACATGAGCATATATTATTAATTCATCCACATTAGCCTGTCTTAGCTGTTGCATCTATTATGTTGGCATAAGCTCTGCTGTAGCACTGCTCCTGCCATACAGTAACGCAATGCTGTTCAACCTGTTACTACTGCTCCTCTGTTTTCATATGACATAGTTTGCTTGGCATGAAGATGCTATTCTTCGTCTCTGATTCGCAATGCGGCACTTAACACAGTGAGCTCCACAAATACCTGTGCTATACAAGCATGCAACATTTGTCTACGAACCCAAAGCCAGAGTCTTAGCAAATAATGTCACATAAAGAAAACTATGATCCTGGACTGAATAAGCACTGTAGTAATTAACTGTTACACACACACATCACCACACAGTACCATTACACCTTCCCCAAGTATAAAACTTTTTGTTCAGCAGTATGTTACCACAATGCTACACACAACAATAAAAACAGAGATGGGGACTTACTAAGGCTGCTGAGTTGCCGGATAATAGCAGCAAGAGTATTGTTTGTCACACATTCCAGTTCACTATTAATTCCTTCAGGCACTGGCCCTCGGCATAAGTGCCTTGGATCGATATTCCTCTTTACCAGCGGCATGACTTACTTAATGCCTGTTTAAAATGGAGAATACATTTAATGTGTTAATAATGTTAAGAGTTTATCAAAACAAATACAAATGCATAACTGCTTTTACTGTTCTTGTTGTTTTACACAAACTGAATTATACAAACTGACAGGACCTAAGCAGAAATGGAAACAGCTACAATTAGTTCAGAGTTTGCTCCGGAGAGGTAAACTTAAAAAATCATTTGAATTACAAATCAGACGTACAACAGGAAATTAAAAACTGAAGAAAAGACACAAAAGTCTAAACATCTTTATCTCAAGTGTACATTTAAATGCCAAAAGCAAAATCTGAACTAATAAACCTGAGCAAAGCATTCTGAATTACGTGTTTCACTGTAATGAAGAAATGGTTAAAAGATTAAATACTAACCAGTGAGAACACTGAACTGCTAATCTTACTGTAAAGCCATGTCCCCCAGGTAGCTTACTGAGTACAGACATAATAAGGCAAAGGGACTAATTCTGTTTTGTACCTCTGTCTGTTGCCTGTCAGATTAAAGGATTTTATAGAACCATTTAAATTCTACAGTATTTGCATAACAAATCAGCTACACTGAAAGCAATGAGCAGGATACAAAACATACAAGCGCAAAAGACAGGGCTTTCCCTGTTTCGCTTTCCACTGTTTTCAACATGTTTGAGACTGCGTTGATGATCATGATAAATTACAGGATATGAAGGCAAAATACTGACTTTCAGGCTTAAGCCAAAATATGTGTCAACACAGGAAAAAAATAAAACAGTCACATCATAATCCCCAACTGCAATGACTTCATTTTTCCTCTTCACTTCAAGTTGATGTAGGTCCACAACAATGTACAACAGAATGAAGTTTCCTAACACAGAAACATAAATCGTACTGTTATAAAACTGAGCACATACTTGAAATCGGTGATTTCATTATCATACAAAGTGTGGGGTTATGCAGGGACAATACTGAGCATCACAGTCAGGCAGGAGGCCAAAAACAAAGGATGTGCAACACCCAAGAAGCAGTATTACCTAATGTACTCTCTGGAGTGCTCTGTTGGAAATGATACACCATTCTTAAGCACAGTAAACATCTTTCCTTAAACACAGTGTAATTTTAACTCACAAATGAATGTCGTTTGAGCTCTTTCTCATTATCTCTCTCTGTATTCTCCTGTGGTGTTTTATGCATGTCAATCCTATGTTCATCCTGATTTCATCAGTTGATGAAATAAAGTTGGCCTTCATTTCTCTTATTTTCCTACTGCCTACTTCTTCATATATACATGTGGCAGTCTACATGGACTCCTACACAGCCTGTTGGTTGTTTTACTGTCAAACTTCTCAATTTATTAGTGCAAGAAATCTGGAGAAAGCCTAAGGTAATTGAGGGTAAGGCCCAACAATAGGGACGGATTTTAAATATTGCTCTTCTAAAACTGGAAGTTGCTAAAATACTTGGATTTGTGTTAGGATGTATTTTCTGAAGGATATGAAGTATGTCAAACAAATGTGAAACTCAAAAGTATTTTTTTAGTGACTTCAATCCTCAGTGATTTGCCAGAAAAGCACACATTATAAGAGATACAGACCAAAAATATGAAGCAAAAACCTGGACATTATGCAAAAATTTGGAGAGTTGAGCGGTATGTTTAATGTCAACCTAAAGTAAGGTTCACAATGCAAATAGGAAGCATGGCTGTGAGAAGACAAACAGATACTGCTGAGCAGTATTTATGCCAATTGAATTTTCAATTCGGAGTTTCTCTTCCACCAGAAAGGACGTGACTGCATCTTGCATTTAATCAAAAGTTAGTGAGGACTGTATAATTAGGGACTAACAGTATTAAGGATGGACACAGCTAAATTCCATTTCAGCTTTTCTGTGTGATCACAGTGTGTCATTTACTGGGGGGGGGGTAGGTACTGTGCGGCAGGTACTCTCAATACATTGATATTTTCATGCTGCACTTCTATGTATCACGTCTTCAAAATACATTAGAAATCTTTGGAAGATGAGATATGTGACCCAAGCTTCAACTAGCCGGATGTTTTTCACTGAAGCTCCATAACTGGTACTCATGTCTCACCTTGACTTTCTCCTCCACCTTAGCCCAACACTAGAACTCAGATAATGAGTAGTATTTTGTGATTTTTATCACACTGTTTGGTTACTGGAAAATAGTTTGTAGTTTGCACCTGAGATAACGGGCAAGGGATGGCTGTTGCTAAATCAGAGACATTACGTATTCTGGTTCTGGTTGCTAAAAATTTCACTATCCACTGCACTTTGGAATTCATTTATCTCCTTTGTTTTTGGTTTATACTAGGAGTTTGATACAGTGGATCATTTCCAGCCTATCCACAAGATTCCAGATTGTTAAGTACGCATTCATATGAACAATTAATACCTATTTTCCCCTCCTTTCAATGATGGCCTGAAGAGGCAGACTGAGGATGCACTTGTCCATCTATTCATCTGGGTTATGCTTAAATAGGGTCGGGGATCTATTCTGCGTTACATCCACAGGAAGTCTATTCTATAAAAAAGGGATTCTGTGGGATAAATTTCTATCTCACAGCGGGTCCTATTTATATTTCAGTGGAAGTTTAGATCTATTGACAAGGCATTATTTGCTTTGTGGATGTGCAGGAGGCCACATAAGACTGGATCCCTCACAGTTCTGTAGGTCTCCTCTCAAGAGTGTGTAGGAAACAAAAAAAATGAAAGCACTTTATGGCAGTTTTGGAAGCACAGGGAAGACATTTCCTTGAAAATCTTAGTGAAGAAATGCTGCAGTCTTTTAAGCTGGGTCATATGCTTGGACAAGTACATACCAAAGGGATCATTACACTGTGTTATGGGTCTGATAAGGGATGAGCACAAACAGAAGATAATTTCCTTAGATCTAGAAGATATATCTCTAGTGATCAGTGTTTTGTCATTTTCATTTGTTGCTTTTCTGCTGATGTTTTCATTCTGAAGCAAAACTATGACTGCTATTATGGTGACTACAATTATTGAGTATCATAAATCAATCCTATTAGGGTTCCACACATTTATTTCCCCGAACTTGCCAATAGCATCCTTTCAGCTATACAGGTATCTGCATATTTTGCATAACCCCCATGGTGGCCAGCAGAGGTGGGCAAATGTGGGCACTTCTGGCATATTCGCTTGGTGGATCAGAAGTCTCACTGTTGTCTCCCTGGAGTGAAACATCGTGACTCTCTTCCCTGTGGTAACCAAGGTCCAGTTTTGCAATCATCAGCGAATAATGGGGACCCACTCTCTGGTAGCCCATTTAATAATACCAGATTAATATGAAACAAGCTGAAGAATATCTCTAACTTGCTGCCTGATGTTTGTATGGCTTTAATATGGTTACCTAGCTTGATGCCAACTTTGTCCCTGACTTTTCTGGTCACTGTACCACCTGAGGTATCTATGACACAAAATGACCAATCCCTTTGAATTTTTCTTCACTGCAGAAACAGACTGTAAGTTTATTCTCAGCTACTGTCCACCCATTACTGTAAGGGCATTATGAAAGAGTTTGCCAATTTCCTTATCAGCTCATTCTTGGATCACTGACACCTTTTTGCACTTGGTAACTTTAACTTCTGGATCAAGGATGAATCAGTGGATCTCAACAAATGGTTTAGCTGAATTATGAAAGGTTATGGGTTTCCTCAGGTTATTACCTCTGTAACACATAAATGCTGGCAATACTTTGGACTTGATCTGCCTTTGGATATGAAGGCCTTGGACTTTGTGGTGCAAGCAGTCTCATGATCGGACCACTTGTTTGTCTGCTCTGGTCTGGAGCTATCCCATTTTAGTCCCCTTGATCTTGAACTGAGGAACATATGTTCCATCACTGAAATTACTCCTGCTGGCTTTCACTTCTCCACTCCTTCAGTTCTTTTTGGAGGACGGTGCTGGTTTTTTTTTGATGTCTAGGTTAATGACTACATCAGATTACTGTCTTCAGCGCTTGATGTACTAGCCCCAAGATCAGTTTGCTCCATTTCCATTAAGTGACATAAGCTTTGGTTTGACCACAAGCTCTCCTACCTGCCATGTCAAGGGTACAGGTTGGAATGTTGTTGGTAGAATATTCATCTACTGAATGGCAAACGTTTTTACTAAACACTTTTATTAAATTATCATTTAAGATATAGGCAAGCATATATTAACAGAAAAGAAAACAAACCATATTCACGTTTCCATTTACATACATTACACATCACGCATCTTTAGTAGGCCACGGTGGTACAGAGGTTAGCATTGTCGCCTCACAGCAAGAGGTTCTTCAGTTCGATTCTCAGCTGGAGTTCCTTCTGTGCGGAGTCTGCATGTCCTCCCTGCAGCTGACTGCACTTTAAAGACATGAAGATAGGTGCATGTGGGTGTGCCTTCCAAGAAGGTTGGGCATCAGGCTAGTAACTCAGCACTGTAAAAATCCACTAGCAATCAATCTGCGGACTGGTGATCCACTGTGGTGATCCCTAACCAGGAAAAGCTGAAAGACACTGCTTTACACATCACACATTTTTCCTTTCTATCAGTCCAATATTACATAAATTGCTGAATTCCTGCCTTCCCTTAAAACTCGCTTCTCCTCCTCCTGAACATTATTCTGCATGTATTGTTCTCACAATTTCCAGTTATTTCTATGTAATTTGCTCCTTCCCTTTTGTTGAATGGCAAACTTGATCTGGATGACCACCACTATGTCTGTACTAGGCTAAGGTCACTTTAAGACTGCAGCTAACCTGTCCAGAGAGATCACAACAGTGGCTAAATGCTCTTTCATGTGACTGACAGGCTGTACTGCCCAGACATCCTTATAACTCAGCAAGCTTTATCTGCTCCTCTACAATGTGAGTCAGCTATACATTTTTTCACTAACAACTTTGCTGTTACAAGGTCAGCTCTTCCTCTTCCTGATGTCATAGGTTTAACAGCTGCTTTGAGTGTGGTTTGTTTTTTACTTGCACAGTGTTTAACATTCTTAATTATGATGAGCTCTTGTTTGTGACACCTGGTTTGCACCATACGACTTGCAGTCTGAATCCCTGTCCATCATCAGCCCAGTTACTTCCCAGGTCATGGTTTCTTCACGGAAGACTTTTTTTTTTCCTTCCACCTTGAAGAAGGTCACTGTGACTCCTACCCTCCAAAAACATCTTTGACCCTAACATCCTTCATAACTTCCACCCTATCTCTAACCTTGTCTTCCTTGGTAAGATTATTAAGAAGGCTATCTGTATGCAACCTGAGTCCCATCTCACAGCCAATCAGCACATGGAGTCATTACAGTCACATACCTCAGTACTGAGGCTGCACTTACTCATAGTCAATGATCTCATGCAGTGGACTTGAAACTGAGTAAACTGATTACATGTGCTACAGACAGGGCGTGTCTGTAACAGAACGTGACTAAACTGGGTAAACTGATTACATGTGATACAGACAGGGTGTGTCTGTAACAGTACTTGACTAAATTGGGTAAATTGATTAGTGTTACAGATAGGGCGTGTATGTAACAGAACTTGACTAAATTGGGTAAACTGATTACATGTGTTACAGACAGGGCATGTCTGTAACAGAACTTGACTAAATTGGGTAAACTGATTACATGTGTTATAGACAGGGCGTGTCTGTAACAGAACTTTACTAAATTGGGTAAACTGATTACATGTGATACAGACAGGGCGTGTCTGTAACAGTACTTGACTAAATTGGGTAAATTGATTACATGTGTTACAGGCAGGGTGTGTCTGTAACAGAACTTGACTAAATTGGGTAAACTGATTACATGTGTTACAGACAGGGCGTGTCTGTAACAGAACTTGACTAAATTGGGTAAACTGATTACATGTGTTACAGACAGGGTGTGTCTGTAACAAAACTTGACTAAATTGGGTAAATTGATTACATGTGTTACAGACAGGGCGTGTCTGTAACAGAACTTGACTAAATTGGGTAAATTAATTACATGTGTTACAGACAGGGTGTGTCTGTAACAGAACTTTACTAAATTGGGTAAACTGATTACATGTGTTACAGATAGGGTGTGTCTGTAACAGAACTTGACTAAATTGGGTAAACTGATTACATGTGTCACAGACAGGGTGTGTCTGTAACAGAACTTGACTAAATTGCGTAAACTGATTACATGTGTTACAGACAGGGCGTGTCTGTAACAGTACTTGACTAAATTGGGTAAATTGATTACATGTGTTACAGATAGGGCGTGTCTGTAACAGAACTTGACTAAATTGGGTAAATTGATTACATGTGTTACAGACAGGGTGTGTCTGTAACAGAACTTGACTAAACTGGGTAAACTGATTACATGTGTTGCAGACGGTGTGTCTGTAACAGAACTTGACTAAATTGGGTAAACTGATTACATGTCTTACAGACAGGGTGTGTCTGTAACAGAACTTGACTAAATTGGGTAAATTGATTACATGTGTTACAGACAGGGCGTGTCTGTAACAGAACTTGACTAAATTGGGTAAACTGATTACATGTGTTACAGACAGGGCGTGTCTGTAACAGAACTTGACTAAATTGAGTAAACTGATTACATGTGTCACAGATAGGGTGTGTCTGTAACAGAACTTGACTAAACTGGGTAAACTGATTACATGTGTTACAGACAGGGTGTGTCTGTAACAGAACTTGACTAAATTGGGTAAACTGATTGCATGTGTTACAGACAGGGCGTGTCTGTAACAGAACTTGACTAAATTGGGTAAACTGATTACATGTGTTACAGATAGGGCGTGTCTGTAACAGAACTTGACTAAATTGGGTAAACTGATTACATGTGTTACAGATAGGGCGTGTCTGTAACAGAACTTGACTAAATTGGGTAAACTGATTACATGTGTTACAGATAGGGCGTGTCTGTAACAGAACTTGACTAAATTGGGTAAACTGATTACATGTGTTATAGATACGGCGTGTCTGTAACAGAACTTGACTAAATTGGGTAAACTGATTACATGTGTTACAGACAGGGTGTGTCTGTAACAGAACTTGACTAAATTGGGTAAACTGATTACATGCGTTACAGATAGGGCGTGTCTGTAACAGGACTTGACTAAATTGACCATTTGGGCATAGGAGAATAATATGCTGATAAATACATAAAAAACTAAGCATATGAGAGTTGGAAGACATAAACTGAAAGGTGAATATTTTATACAGCACACAGTGATTGAAACTTTACACTCATTTAAGGACCTAGGTATATGGATATATCCAGCTTGGAGTTTTTCTAACTATATCAACCAATTGGTTAATTGAACAATAACTGACGACGTGGTGTGGTATACTGAAGATTTACCCACGGTTGGAGTGATTAAATAAAGCCAACCGTGGGTAAATCTTCAATATACCACAACCACAGAGTCGGTTATTGCTATTATACAATGACATTATTTAAGGAAAAAATACTTACTTTTCTTAAATAATGTCTTTGTATAATGGCTTATTACTGTTCTTCCACCAGTGGTGATATATTGCTTCCTTGTATTGATGTACTGCGCATGCACATAGGACTTGCGTTCCCATGCATACCCAGTATATCAATGTTTTGAAACGGAAGCAACGGAGAAAACAAAGTCTCCATTGCTCCTTTTTTTTTTAATTAAAAAAAGTTTTGGACACTTTATACCAACAGAAAAAAAGTTTGGGCGACTGGATCTTTTTCCGTTGGTATATTGTGGGATTTACAATGGGCTTGTAGTTCCAGATGCCAACATATTAATTCTACCCTTTGTAGCCGGCACTGCCTCCCTGTTTGGTTCTGGATTATTTTGAAGCCTTGGTGTCAGTTTACTTGTCCATACATCAATATCCACCAAGACTGCAATGATTATTATATACGTCAGTATTTTTCAAGCACTTCTGTCATTTTTGAATGTTTTCTGAAAATTATAAGTTTCTTATTAAAAGAATTATTAAAAATAACTTAAAAAGTGTTAACGGATCAGAAAGTATTCTACATAGCTAAGGCCCAGTATTGGTACTTTGTTTTCTCTATTTTTATGAGAAGTAGAGTCAGTTTGAATTTTTTACAACTTTGGAATGAAAAATTACAGAATCTGTTCCTTTTGCAATGGCTGTAAGAGCTATGAAAAGTAGAATAAAAAAATTACAGTCTCTAAAAATTAAAAAATAATAAATTCATAATGTAAACATACTCAGTTCAAATAATATTCAAAGTAATTCTAACAAAAAAATACTCATATTCATAAGGCAATCATTTGCATAAGTTGCTAAACAAAGTATATTTCAGTAAAAGTATTACTACTGAAAACTGCACTCACTTTTACTGTACCGCTGGATGTATCAGTTTCACTCACTTTTACTGTACCGCTGGATGTATCAGTTTCACTCACTTTTACTGTACCGCTGGATGTATCAGTTTCACTCACTTTTACTGTACCGCTGGATGTATCAGTTTTGACTGAAACTCATCTTATGCTCTTTGTGCCCACAAGACAGAAGAAACGACTACTTACCCAATCAAAATGCAGTACATTTTAAATTCTCTGAATAAGTTTGACTTCAGCAGGCCTTCTTGTTTAACATGTTTCCCCAAACATCCTACATTATTAAAAACATCTTAAATAATTTCTTAAAGTCCAGACACATGGCCAGCATACCAAAACTGAAGTTAACCTTAAAGTAACACATTATACAGTTGCCTACTGAAATGTTGGGACTCTTGCAAAGTGCTGACATGATGGAAAAAAAACCTCCAAAAATACAGAAGAGCTACTACTGAACAACGCTCTTCTCCTTTAAATTTCTTGCCCTCCTGCACCTACTCCCCAACCCCTAAATGTATATACACTACCTCTAAAATCACCATACCTTGGTGAGAATATTCAGAGAAATGGCCGTCTAGGACATGGTATATGTAAGCCTGTTTTTACTTCAGCCGTTCAGTCTCAGCATTACAGTACTCGCTAAAACAGATTCCAACAATTCAAATGGTTACCCATTACACAGCTTCGACTATTTGCGTCAGTTTTAAAACTGTGAACAAATAAGGAAGTGGTCAACTCCAGTTAGCCTCAGTGAGTTTCCAGTAAAGCAATCTGATACACAAGTATAGCTGGGATACCACTCTCATTATACGCTGCCTGATCATAAACAACAAAACTAACAGCAGCACCTGTTCATTACTTAAAGATGCAGCCAAAAACTCTCAGAGTAAGTTGCAAAACATGTTTTGTCAGATTACATACACTGATGTTGTTGTTGTTGTGTCTTTCGGCTTTTCCCGGTTAGGGGTCGCCACAGCGGAACTCCGGTCCGCTAATGATTGCTAGTTGATTTTTACATGCCGAGTTACCAGCCCTGATGCATAACCTTCAACGAAGGTACGCCCATTCGCACATGTATTCACACAGAAAATGCTCTGGTTGAGAATCGAGCCGGACAGCGTCTTACTGTGAGGTGGCAACGCTACCGCAGCACCACACTGATGTTTATATTTAAATGTCAATTTATAAGTTTGCATTCTGTGCTTAAGACAAGCTACTTGAAAGGATGCCAAGCATGGTAAACCAATAGGTTCTGTGAGACTAAGCTCTGACTTGTTAGTGAGTTGTCTCCTATTCCAAGGGTGCAGGCTTTGAATTTTTCCACCTTAATTTGCCTACTGTGTAACCTTGACCTAGTCACTTAAGCAAACAGTGTTTTGGGGCAAATGAGAATTTGGGCTAGGCTACTTAATGGCCTCCTGGACTGCATGCCTGGTAGTTACCTATGAATCTACGAACATTTTAAAGAGGATACCTTTTCAGCCCAATGTTCTCAGATAACCTGAAGAATAGAGATACCTGTGCCAAGAACCACAATACTCCAGTCTGTATTACAGTAGTTCTGTGTGTTTAGTGGTGATCCTTCCAAAACACAGTATCCACCCCCTCTGCCATCCTAACATTGACATAATAACTGCTGGATTCCACCTCTCAGTGAGCGGCATCTGACTGTAGAAAAAGGTTCCATCATCAGAAATGCATTGGGTAACATTTAGTTCAAAATACTCTGTAGGCACATCTGCAGACATAACCACACTTTCATGCGCTGCATCTGTACTTTTATACCCCTCATATAGTACCTACAAATTCTACACTCCTTAGGGTATTCTTGTTACTTTACAGCAAATGCAAGACTCCAAAAGACAAGAAATGGACAAGGTGTAATTTTTCTGTATCCATTTAATGAAGGATATACCCCGGTGGACCCCACGGGGGCACTGTTTTTCCTCTCTTTCACACACTCTCTCTGTCTGCCCTCTTGCAACATCTCCAATTATCAATTAGCTACTGTTAAAGAAACTTTCTGACTTTTTACATAACTAATTTCTGCTCCTAAAACAATGACCAAAGGTGCTACTAAAGAACTACATAATGTCTTTGAAATCACTACCATAACTTTTCCTGTTTAAAATAACATTCAGCAATTTCAGCTCTGCAGTGCAAAAAGATAAAACCTTGACTACAGCTCATACAAACCAGAACCAACTAGCAGCCCTGTTGCTGGAGTAGCTGGTCATAGGTTCATAGATTAGTACTAGGCTAACTGCCCTTGTGAGCCATTTTAAGCCTAGCCAATTATCCCTTGTGAGACTTAAACCCTGCACCTTGTGTTTTTAAGGCAAACATCTTAACCATTAGGCCACCCTCCCAACCCTTGGAAGATAAGAATAAACAGCTGATGTCAGTACCCTCATTTTGGAAACAGAGAGGTAATCAGGTCTGTAGTTGGGTGAACATTTACAGAACAACAGGACCTCTGTATGTGCATAGCTTGTCAATTTGTATATTGCACTACACCCACAAGTAACATGTGCATGGAAGCAGGGACACATTTACAGATTCACAATACAGGCTTTTCTTTGGTGGTGTACACATCAGCTGCAAGAGTGAGGAACTTAGGGCAAGTGACAATGTCTACGAAGTGCCAAGGGTAATGCTGCATCAACAGCTACCTTGTAGTTCCCTAGCTTGTGGACAATTATGCCTAATCCTATGTCACCTCCCATGGGAGGGGTGACATGAGGTCTTCAGGCTGTTGGGACAAAAGTGTCCTGGTTTGCAAGGCTGATGGTGAAAACACCAGTGGGGGACAAAAAAAGAAAATATTCATTCTGAAGACATGCAGTAGGTGGATTGGACACTCTATATTAGCTATACGTGTGTGTGTATGAATATATGTGGTACAAAAGAAGAACTGCGACAGGGCTAGCCACCCAGTGGAGGAAATATAGGTTCTAGATGACTGTCACTGTTGAGCAGCCACTCCAACCTCACGCGCAAAAACACAAAACATGAGTTGTAGATGGATGGATGGATTAATTTAACAAATCCCTTAACTTGATTAAAAAGTATTTGCTTACCTAATATTGCCCAAAAGGCTTTCCAGTATATTCTTTCTTTATCCTTACCTAGAGCAGCATCAGCAAGCTGTATCAGCCTTTCTTTTTTCCTCCTACCTGCAGAACCTCACTCTTCTGTCACTGGACACTGTACACCACGAATGGGAAACTGCATTTCTTAAGAAGCAAACCTCTGTCTTTCTTAATGCAGTTTGTGAGGGCTGATTCTAAACTCCTATCTGGAACTTTTAAGAATCATAATAACATTTCCAAATGCCCTTTACAAGCGTAAGAAGCAATACAAACATCAATGCACACATTCAAATATGTACATAGCACAGCAAGCACCATAACATATCAGGCTTTTTAACTGCCAACACAAGGGAATTCACAGTAAAGGTAGCTTCTTCCACCATAACCCCCTTTGTGCCAGGTTTTTAGCTACCTCTTTTGTAACCTCCAATTCACAGGGCCAAATTAAATGCTGTTTGGGAGGAAATGTAGTTTTCCATTCATCAAGAGCTAAAGGAATCTGAGTTTTCCTATAATCTCGCACCTTCATTGCTAGAACAAGGCCGTAAATGGACTAGGAAGAGTATGACTTCTACATCTAAAAGCAGTAATTCACTCTGATGTGTAACTACTGTTCCCCCAGCTCTACTATAACTAAAGTATTTTGGGAGAGTTTAAATAAAAACTGATACTAATGCCTCAGTGTTTATCGGGACTCTGCACTGTCAGTCATCTATCAATGCACTTTTTTAATTCATTTTGCTGTGTAATAAGTTATTACAAGAAACTGGAAGAGGAAAAAGAAACCTAAGATAAAGGATGAGAAGAGAATAACAGAGCATAATAAAGGAGCTTAAAGACACAGAACTAAGAAAAAAACATTAAATGCTGCCAGGGCAAAGCACTTCTTACAAAAATGGGAGTAGAGAGTCGACTGGTATAGGTTAATAATGTGGGTTACACACTCCTTTATCTCATCCATGAATGAAAGTTTAGTTGACCGACAATAAATACCACCTCTACAGCTTGTACACTAAAACAAGCAATCAGGTGTCTGGCTAGAAAATAGGCCTTCCGTAAGCCATCTCAATCCTCCTTAACAAAATAACGTAGAGGCTGGCAGCTGTGCTAGCACTGTCCCAGTAAACATAGTTTTACAAGACACTTTATTCTCCAAAACTCATTAAAACTTCCCTATACTTCGTAATATATTCAGGACTTTTTTTAAAATGTGTTGTGCTAGAAATTAATTTTTATTCTTTGTACAGTTTATCCTTTTCATTCTCGTGTTAAATCACTCTTAGTAAATTGTTGGAAGGGTGCAGACAGTGACACGTTAACCATCTACAAAAGTACAGTGCAAAAATGAATCAGACAGTTTACATTCCATGAGTGAATGAATATATTCATACATTCATTCAATCATTTTCAAATAACACATTTATTCTACCCAAAGTGATGGCAGACTCAAAGCCTGTATCAGATAGTAATAGTTGTAAAGCACAAAATTAATTCTGATCAGGATGCCAGACCAATGTACAGCATACAGACTCACAAATGCATGTGCATATATACCTATGCAAATTCCTCGCAGAAGGCACCCCAGATGGAAACTGAACTGGAGAGCCAATCACCATTAGGCAGCAATGCTAACCATGCACTTACACATTACTGAGAGCAGAAAATAAAATACATCTGTAAACCATATTAAGCATATACTTTACTAAGAACAAAACAAAAAAAAAAACTCTTCTGATTCCAAAAGGAAAACTGATGCCTAACTTGTATAGCGGCGTGACTAAGAGCCATACCAAATATAAATTTTATTTTTCAAAATAATCTCACCGGATCAATGTCAGTCTCAGCCCAGAATGTGAACACATACCAAGTGGAAAAAATAAAAATAATTTATACAATAAAAGAGCATGCTAAAAAAGTACAGTTGTGTATACTTACAATAAATGTAGATGTTCGAGTGTATTCACTGTTGCAGTCATCACGCTTGGGTTATCTGCCTGCAGGTAGCCCTCAGTCGGCCCGAATACTAGAGACTTAGTATTTCTGCGTCGGATGCTGTCACTCCAGGACTGACGTCAGGTCGTCAGGGGTATAAAAATAGGCAGCTGACGCCATTACATCAGTTTTTCTTACCCCAAATGTCAGGAACCCCCCAAATAGGGAGCCAGGTTATGGTGGGGAAAACACCACCAGTAAAAAGTAAATACCAATACCAATACCCCAGAAGGGGTTAGTAATAGCCATAGATAGGAGAGAGAGAGAGAGAGAGAGAGAGAGAGAGAGAGAGAAAACCAGGGGCTGCAGGGAGGGAAACCAGGACTGCAACAGTGAATACACTCGAACATCTACATTTATGGTAAGTGTACACAACTGTACTATGTTCTTCGTGTTTCACTGCTGCAGTCATCGCACACGGGTGTATTCCCAAAGCTGAAGAAGGGTGGAGACAGTCAAGAAGAGTTAGGGCTGGCTAGTATGCCTTGCAAGACTGCTGCAGCAAATCCTGCCCTGGATTTGGAAAAGATAGACAGGTGGTAATGCTTGGTGAAGGTGTGTACAGAACTCCAGGTAGCAGCCTCCAGCATGTCTCTGGTAGGGACTCCCCTGAGAAATGCTGTAGAAATAGATGTTGCTCTAGTGGAATGTGTTCTGATCCCCTGAGGGGTTAGTTTCCCATGGCACTTGTAACAGAAATGGATGCAGTGTGCCTTCCATTTGGAAATAGTTTGTTTTGAAATGGCCTTGCCCTCTGCCCCTGTTGCAAAGCTAACTAGTAGCTGGTCAGATTTTCTGAAGGGCTTAGTCCTATCAAGGCAGAATATGAGCTGTCTGCGCACGTCCAAGGAGTGCAGGATCCTGTCCCCTTTATTTTGAGGATTAGGGAAGAAGGTTGGCAAATGGATGGATTGATTGAGAGCCACCTTGTCAGCACGGAAAATTATGAAGGGTTCCACAGCCATCAGTGCTTGTAGCTCGGACACTCTTCTAGCTGAAGTGATGGCTAGAAGCAAGGCTGTTTTCCAAAAGAGGAATTTTAACTCTGCTGATGTAGCAGGTTCAAAAAGGGGAAGCGTGAGCTTTTCCAGTACAAAGTTAAGGTCCCAAGCAGGGGTGGGTGCTCTCCTTGGTGGCCTTAAGTTGTTTGCCCCTCTCAGGAACTGTTTGATAACAGCATACGAGAAAGACAGGTGGCTCAGTGTTGTAATGAGCAGAAATGGCTGAGACATGTATCTTAATGGAGGAGAAGGACAGGCCTTTGTGGAGTAGATCTGCTAAGTAATCCAGGATAAGAGGCAGAGAGGGCAGTGCTGTGTCCACTCCTTTAGACTGAATCCATGAGCAGAACCTTTTCCACTTATCAGCATAGAATTTTCTTGTACTGGGTCTTCTGGCTTCAAGAATGATGTCCAGCACCTGTTTGCTTAAGGTCGCTGGGGGAGAATTCAAGGAATAAGCCAAGCTGCAAGATTTAGGGTTTGCAGTTGTGGATGCAGAATCTGTCCCTCCTGCTAAGAGAGGAGGGTTGGATTCTGGTGTTGGTGCCAGGGTGGCACCAATGTCAGGCTGTGCAGGATTAGGTACTAGTGCTGGCGTGGCCAGTCCAGGGCAATCAAGATTGTCCTTGGTCTGTCCTGTTTTATCTTGAGTAATACTCTTGAAAGGAGGGTCAGAGGGGGAAAGGCATAGATTGAGAGATTTACCCACTGAAAAGATAGGGCATCCACTTTCCAGGCCCTGCTGTGAGGATTCCTGGTGCACAATTTGCTGAGCTGGTGGTTGAAGGGGGAGGCAAAGAGATCCACCTCTGGGGTCCCCCATTTCTGGATCAGAAGGTTGAAGGTGCTGTGCTCTAATTGCCACTTGTGTGGGTCTTGGAGATTTCTGCTTAAGTCGCCTGCCAGTAAATTTTGTTTGCCTGGCAGGAATTGAGCTTGCAGATGGACTTGAATGTCCATGGCCGTGTTCCACAGGGCCATGGCTAGCCTGCAGGGTGGGTAGGAATGGGTTCCCCCCTGCTTGTTGATGTACCACATAACTGTGGTGTTGTTTGTTTTTATTAGCAGTTGTCCTGGAAAGATTAGGGATCTGAAAGCTGTCAGGGCATTCTGTACAGCTAGCATCTCTTTTTGGTTGACGTGCGGATGAATCTGACTTGGGGTCCATTGGCCCTGAATACATATTCCATCCATGTGTGCCTCCCAGGCATAGTCTGATGCATCTGTGGTTAGGGTCTGGGCGGCTTGGGGTTGAGTAAATGGCAGTCTCTTGTTGTGGTTGCATGCTTCTGCCCACCAGAGGAACTCTGTCCTTAGACAGGGTAAGATAGGAATGACTGTTTCCAGGTCCTGAGAATGTTGGCACCAAAGACTTTTTAAGTACAAAGGTGGAGCCACAACGGACCCCGGGAACAATCGCCCTATAAGCCTGACTAACCTGGTCTGCAAGGCTATGGAGCGCATCATGGAACTCATTAGCAGAGACATTGGGAACCTCAAAACATTGGACCCTACCCAGTTTGGCTTTGTTAGGGGCAGATCATGCCTCCTAAACCTGGTGGACTTCTTTGAGACAGATACCAAGGCTTTAGACAAGGGAAAGGAGTTTCACACAGCCTACCTAAACCTTACAAAGGCTTTTGACAGCATTCCCCATTCTGGTATTATAGACAAGCTCACCAGCCTGAACATAAACCCCTATGTCACGAGATGGGTTGCCAACTGGCTCATGGATAGAACCCACACGGTGAGAGTTGTAGGCTCTAGGTCCGACTCCAAACCGGTTACAAGTGGCATCCCCCAGGGCTCAGTCCAGGACCCCTTCTGTTTGGTATATACTTCTCAGAGGTACAGGCAAGCACAGGAGGACTATGGCTGACCAAGTTCGCAGATGACTGCAAACTGGGGGCCATAACTGACTCTCCGGCTGATGCAGACATCCTCCAGAAGGGTCCCACTGAGACGGATACCTGGTGTCAAAATCATGGCCTCAAGCTAAATGCCAAAAACTGCATAGTCATCCCCTTTGGAAAAAACAAAGTACCCACGAACTACCACATACGTGGTAGTCCCCTAAATATAGAAAATGTAATAAGGGATCTGGGGACTCAAGTAGATAGTAATCTCTCCTTAGATAATCACATTGCCAAGGTGGTTAGAAAATCCTTCTATGTGGCCCACCTAATCACAAAAGGGTTCGGATCTAGAACAAAAGAGGTTACTGTGCCCCTCTACTCATCACTCATCAGATCCATCATAGAGTACAAGGCCCCATTTGGGATGTACCTTACAAGACACCTACAACAGCTGGAAAGACCACAGAAGTACCTCACCAAGAGGATTACTGGCCTCAAGCAGATGCCATATGCAGCCCGACTGAAGAAACTCCAGCTGTACTCGGTTGCATACCGCTTACTCAGAGATGATCTCTGCCTGACATACAAGGCCATGTCCAACCCAGAATTGATGGACATGCTCCACCTAAAAAAAACAAATCCCCGAGAGCCACACACTCTAGGGATCTAAACCTCAACACAATGATAAATAGGACGTGCTGGAGGGATAGATTCCTGTCCCAGAAACTTCCCATGCTTTGGAACAGGATTCCAATCTACATTAGGCAGAGCCCCTCACTAACACTCTTCAAGAGACACCTTGACGAGTGGATGAGAAACAGAAAATTTACCCTGGGGATCACTGCACTGGCTCTGCTGGGCAGAGGCACAGGGAACTAATAGCTCTGCTGGACAGAGGCACAGGGAACTAATCTAAGGGGGTGGCGAAAGCCAACACATTCTGGCTAGGCTTACAGATGCCCTCGGGCAGATAGCCTTGTACTTACCTATGAACCTATGAACCTAAGTACCATTGGAGTTTCCTCATATGCAGTCTTGCATATGGAATCAGCAATATACATGAGGCCATGAACCCTAGGGCTTGCAGATAGCTGGGCTTTGGTGGCCATTTTCTTGAAGCAGTCTGTCAGATAGACCTGTTTTTCTGAGGTGGGGAATGTCATCTGGGAAGTTGTGTCCAAGCTTGCTCCCAGGAATACAATCCTTTGACTGGGTACCGGTTTTTGATTTCTTTTCGTTGATGGTGTACCTCACGGAAGTGAGACGGTTTTTCACAAATGTCAGGTGCTGCAGCAGCAATTACTAACTGTCCGCCTGAATCAGGCAATCTTCCAAGTGCGGGTAAATTTGGATATCTCTCTGCCTGCAGTATGCAATGGCTGGAGCCAGGCATTTTGTGAATACTCTGGGCGCAGTAGATAAGCCAAAGGGAAGTTCAGGGAACTGATAATGCATAGACCCTGACCTGAAATGTAGATACTTCCTGCATGATTCCCTTATGCAGATAGGCTTCTTTTAAGTCTAGGGTGACTAAACAGGCATCCTTGGCTAGGAAGAAGCTATTGCAGGGTAAGCATTTTGAATTTTGGTACCACCAGGAAGGAGTTGAGAATGGAAAGATCCAGGATTGGGTGCCAAGAGTCCTCTTTCCTGGGTACCAGGAAGAGTCTGGAGTAGAATCCTTGACCCCTCTGTTCTACTGAAACAGGCTGAATAGCTCTAATATCGAGCAGGGAAAGTGCATGGTTTTGAGCCTCTGCCCACTGGTTTGGAGGAAGGTCTGGAAACCCACTTGAGGTTGGCAGGGAATAGAAATAAAATTTGTACCACTGGGATACAATGTTGAGGACCCAGCAGTCCTGAGTGATGGACATCCAGTTTTTTCCATGAAGGGCAAGTTTTCCTCCTAGGAGCACAAGCAATTGGGCAGGGCTGGGGAGTGGAGTAAAGAAGTCATTGTGAGCCCCTGCTTTAGGAGTGGGGACACTCCATTGCTTAGATCTCTGCATACCCTGAGACTGAAGTCTGGGTGGTCTGTTTCCCCTGGGTCTGGTTTGAGAAGGCCTGGAGGGGGTTGGAAAGGACCAGAATTTGGAAGGGCAATGCCTACTGAATCTAGGGGGTTGCACTTGTAAGAATTCTTGAACAGTCTGCATAGACTTAGCTTTTTCTTCCATCTTTTTAAGAACCTCTTCTGCTTTGATGCCAAACAAACCGTCCTTATTCAAAGGAGCGTCTAGTAACCTTGATTTAACCTGGTCTGGCAAGGTCTGCTCCCTCAGCCAAGCATGTCTTCTCAGTACAGAGCCAGTGACAGCTGCTAGGTAAGATGCTTCTAGGGTGTCAAAGCCACACTGCAAAGTATGCTTGCTGACTTGGCTTGCAGAGTGCATAAGCTCCTGCAATTCTTTATTTTCTGCTCAGTCTGAAAAGGTTGCCACTTTTTGTTTAATAAGTTCCAAAATATGTTGCTGGTACTTCAACATGTGAAACTGACAATTCACTGCAGTAATAGCAAGAGCTGCAGAGGTATATACCTTCTTACCCAATCTGTCCAAAGCTCTGGAATCCCTGTCTGAAGGGGTGGGATTCTTGGCTGTAGTAGCCTTGATACCTTTAGGCCCCTGGGAGATGATCTCTGGGTCAGCAGTAGGATTCATGAAAAGAAATGTATGAGTGTCAGGTACTCTGTAGTGCCTGTCTAGTTTCCTAGGAGCAGGGGGTAAAGTATCAGGAGTAAGATTGGATTCCATAAAAACATCATCCACAACATCCAGGACAGGGGATATTGCTAAAGGTCTATGTTGTGGCAAATCTAGAAATTCTCTGAGTCTATTTTTGGACTGAGGATAGTCTTGGCATTCCCAGTGGAAATGCTCTCGTACGGTTTGCAAGGTTTCACCAAAAGAAAAATCCTCTGGAGGAGAAGCAGAGGGTATGGATTCCTCTGCATCTGAATCCTCATAAGCAGATAAAGGCATGTCTTCATAATCAGATACCTCAGAGTCATCGGACTCTTGGTCTGTTAAAGTTGCTGGGGACAGGTCTCTTTTTCTCTTAGCAGGGGAAGGCTGGCTTCCCCTAATCAGCATAATCAGGACTTCTGCCATTTTAAGCATTTGGTGTTGTGGCAAGGAAGCAGGTGCTTGAGTTTGGGTAGTTGTTTTTTTAGGCGTAGCTCATACTCTTGGCCTTAGAAACTCGGTAGTTTAAGACAGAACTGGAGACGCAAAAGAAGTCGTCGGTTTGTGTCGAAAATTGGTAGTGCAAAGAACTTCCTCAGAAGCTGGTGCTTGCTCAGTAGACCCATCCAAGGCAGAGACATCTGCAGGTCCTGTAGTCGAAGGAGAGTCTCATGGCATACCGGACTCCGAATGGGTCTCGGTAGCGGCCTGCAAATCCATTGAATCGGGCATCAGCGGCTGAAAAAGTGAACTGGTGACTAGCTTAATGGAAGCATCGTCAGCAGTTTTGGACCTGTGCGGTCTGTCTCTGTCTTTATCCTTACGTTTTTTTCAGAAGATCGGTAATCGGATGGCTTACCGACGCCATTTCAGAATACGGAAAACAAGAGCAAAAGTATTTAGTAAAAATAAGGGCCCGACGATGAATAGTTCGGGTGTTGAACAAGGCACAAAACCGACTGTGAGGTACATCATGGTCTGCACCTAAACAAGTGACGCAGTAAGAATGGAAATCTCGGTGTGGTATTTGCTTTCCACAGGCGAGACAATTGTCAACTTTTTCTGACATCGGTTAGAGCAAGAAAAAAGGATCCCCAACAGGGTACTTTGCTTTAGAAGACTTCAGGATGATTCACTTCAGAAACGAAAACTCAGTTAGCGGCCGACCTGCACTCGTGCGAACTGCTTCTGCTTTGGGCTCCTCGGCAAGAAAGACTGATGTAATGGCGTCGGCTGCCTGTTTTTATACCCCTGCCGATCTGACGTCAGTCCTGGAGCGACAGCAACCGACGCATCCAGTTGCAGATGTACAGCAACAAAACTACAGCCCAGCATCCAAAGACCAAGTAGGCTGTGATATTCAGAATAATATAGCCTAACAACTACATCTCTGTTACTTAGGCAGACAGTGAACATATAAGAGGATTTTTAAAATGGATACAATGCTGCATCTCAGTGGGCAGTACAGTGCAGAAAAGCACTATGTCACAACCACACCTGGCCTGCCTCTAACAAGTAATGGAGCCATGCTCCCACTAATAACAGCATTTGGTCCATCCATTTTCCAGTAACTGGCTTTATCCTTAATAAGTTCATTGGAGTGCTGGAGCCTATCCCATCAGCCAATGAGCACAAGACATAAAAACCCACTCTGGACAGGGCACTGGTCTACTGCAGAATGTACTCTGCCACTCATACACACTTTATATGCACACCTAGAGGCAATATGATGAATGCCACTTAATCTATGACATGTCTTTTGAAAGTGGGGGAACAGAGTACCTACAGAAAACCCATATGGAGGTAAGGAGGGACCTCTGCAAAGAAGGCTCTCCAGCAGAGAAACAAACTTCAGAACCTCTTGCTGTGAGGTGGGAATGCTGCACACTGCACCACTGCACTGCCTCAAATGGCTCTCCTCATTACCAAATGTGTTAATGATGTGGTCTCTGCAGTCAAGGGCAATGCGCTATACAGTATTATGTACCACTCTTGTCCATAACTGTGAAGGACTGTAAAAAACACTGCTCTGCATTAGGCACTAGCTGTTTTACTAAATGCCATTTTTCCATGCAGTGCACTGTCTACTGGCCATCATCCACACCCCCCCCCCCACGAGACGCTCACTGTGGTTTGCACACAGTGCTTGTAGGGTGCCAAGTACGCACACATCCTACAGGCAAATAAACTCCTCCAGCCATGACACCTGTGTGCGCAGTATAACACAGAAGTGTGTATTACGGACACCAAAAGTACTATCCATGCATATCATCAATCCGATCCAAGTTTCTGACTCATAATACTGACATGACCACGTACTAAACAAACACTGTATGCACAGCTGTTGTATATAACTGCACACTATGTTTATGAATATGGATACAAGTTAACATAAGCAATATGGGCAAGATCAAGTTCATAATTGAAATTAAAAGCAACTGTTTAGAACAACTCTGAGTAAATGAAATAGTAAAAAAAAACACAACACTGAGAAAGCAAAACTAGAGTTGGCTACTAGCTTCAAAAAAGATACATATATATATTGAAAATGGGCAGTACCTCTCAACTGTCCAGATTTTCAAGAATGTCCACATTTTGCCTCAAATATTTAGTCTGTTTATCAAAAAATTGTGGTTTTCTACCAAATCATTGGAAAATCATTGAGGACTGAAGTCAGAAAATAATGCCAGATATTTATTTATTTATTTTCCAGCCATGGTGGTGCAGTGGTTAGCGTTGTCGCCTCACAGCAAGAGGTTCCCTCTTTCAATCCTTGGCTGGGGTGCCTTCTGTGCGGAGTCTGCATGTCCTCTCTGTGGTCACGTGGGTTTCCTCCGGGTGCTCCGGTTTCCTCCCACATCTCAAAGACATGCTGTAGGTGGATTGGACACTCTAAATTGGCCCTAGGTGTGAGTGTGTGTGTGTGTGTGCCTTCTGTGGAAGGTTGGGTACCGGGCTGGCAGCTCGACACCATAAAACTCCATTGCCAATCATGAGCGGACAGGTGATCCGCTGTGGTGACCCCTAACCGGGAAAAAGCCAAAAGAAGAAGATTTATTTATTTTCTGTTGAATTACCGGGGAAGTCCACTGGGCCAACATGACCCATTTTCAGTGGAAGCCTGGGGAGAAAAGCTCCAAGACTGCCTTATATAAAGTCAGTTACAAGAAAGGCAAGAGTATACAAGATAACACTGTTTACAGCAGTTACAATTCATCATTTTCAACAAGCATAGTTAAAATTAATTGAGAGAGAAGTAAAGGGTTTTACAGTTTCATTAGAGCAAGGGCATTTAAGTGTTGGGTGTGAAAGACAGTTGCAAATAGTGAGGAATTTTGGATATGCTTGCTTTACATACACAAATTTGAGGTAGGGCAGTATTCACAATATTTACATTATTTACAAATTTGAGTCGTGTGAGCATAGCTGTAGAAATTGTAAAGTGGGTTTAGTGAGAGAGAAGCTAAAGGAGTTATAGAGAGCTTGTATAAGCTCGTAGGTATATGACTATGGGAGATTGCAGAGAGATTAAGTACCAGAGGAAGGGACCTCTAGGATATAGACTTAGCAAGGATTAAGTAGGGTGGAGGCAGGTGCATTTCCAATTGGTGGACAAGTGTTTGAAGAGTTGGCTTTTGAAGTTTACAGAGATAGGTGTAGTTCTTAGAAAGGAAGGAAGGGAATTCCATTTTTTGCTTAGAGCATGGGAGAGTAGCAGTTGGCCGGCAGGATGTTTAGGTTTGTGGATAGTGATTAGATTCTGGTACTCAGATCTGAAGGTTCTGTTAGGAATGTAGGGGGGAAGGATATTAGTCAGAGCAGGACATTTTGTAGGTTGAAATACAAGTCTATGAGCCATGGAGAGTTGCAGGTAGTCGAGGTGGTTTGGAAGTTCAAGCCAGTTCCAGGATTGAAGGGTGAGGCAGTGGTGGATGGAATATTTGGAATTAGTAGCAAATTTAGAGATTTTGTTGTAGCAATTTTCTAGATGGAGGTAGTAGAGGAGGACAGGTTAGTTAGGAGAGGATCACCATATAGTAAGGAAAGAAGGAGATAAGTAGATGCCAGAGTATGCCTAGTGGAATTGGAGAGAAAGTGATTATTCCTATACAATATACCTAGCTTTTGGTGTGTTTTTTAAATGTTTTGTTGTATATGGATATCGAACTTGAGGTGTTTGTCAACATTTATGCCTAGGAGTTTTGCGGAAGGGACCACTTCTATACGTGAGTTGGTTTGGCTAAGGACTTTGAATTCATTTTTATTGTAAGAATAGGTCTTAGAGGGGGGGAATAGTAAAATTTTACATTTATTTGCATTAAGGGAGAGGTGGTTTTGGCACATCCAGTTTTATGTTGTGGAGAATGCAGTTTGGGTTTTTGTCAGCAATTCGGAGATGTTAGTGGCAGAGCAGACTAAGGTTGAATCATCTGCATACTGAATGATTTTGGCATTAGGAATGGCTGTGTGAAAGTTATTTATAAAGATGTTGAAAAGCATAGGTCCAAGGATAGATCCCTGTCGTAGGCCAGTTGGGGTAGGTAAGTAGGAAGAGATGGAATTCTTCCATTTGACAGCTTGAGATCTGTCTGATAGATAACTGGAGAACCAGGATAAAGTTTTTGGACAGAGGTGAAGGTTTGATAGATGACAGAGTAAGTGATTATGGGAGACAGTGTCAAATGCCTTAGACAGATCTAGTAAAACAGTAGAAACTAAGGTGGTGCCTCAACGGATCCTGGAAACTATTGCCCCATAAGCCTGACTAGCTTGGTCTGCAAAGCTATGGAAAGGATCATCATGGACCTCATAAATAAATATATTGGGGACCTACAGACACTGGATCCTACTCAGTTCGGCTTTGTTAAGGGCAGATCCTGCCTCTTAAACCTGGTTGATTTCTTTGAAACAGTCACCAAGGCCATTGACGAGGGGAAGGTGGTCCACACAGCCTACCTGGACCTCGCAAAAGCCTTAGATACAATACCCCACTCGGGCATTATAGATAAGCTCAACAGCTTAAATATAAACCCCTATGTCACTAGATGGATTGCAAACTGGCTCAAGGACAGAACCCACATGGTTAGAATTGCTGGAGCCATGTCAGACTCCAAACCAGTTACAAATGGTGTCCCACAAGGCTCAGAGCTGGGACCTCTCTTGTTCGGTATATATTTCTCGGAGGTACAAGCCAACATGGAAGGACTGTGGCTGACCAAGTTCGCAGATGACTGCAAACTGGGCGCCATAATCGACTCTCCAGCCGACACAAGCATCCTCCAAAAGGGCCTCATAGAAACAGACAACTGTTGCCAGAGCCATGGCCTCAAGCTAATTGCTAAAAAGTGTATAGTCATCCCCTTTGGCAAAAACAAAGTGCCCACAAATTACCACATAGGTGGTAATCCATTACGTACAGAAGAAGAAATTAGGGACCTGGGGACCCAAATTGATAGCAATCTCTCATTTGACAACCACGTGGCCAAAGTGGTTAGAAAAACATTTTATATAGCCCACCTAATCATGAAGGGATTCACATCTAGATCAGGGGAGGTCATCGTGCCTCCTTACTCATCCCTCATCAGGCCCATAATTGAGTACAATGCCCCTTTTGGGATGTACCTTACCAGACACCTGCAGCAACTGGAAAGACCCCAAAAGTACCTCACCAAGAGGATCAAAGGGCTCAAACAGATGCCATATGCTGCCCGGTTAAAGAAACTCCAGCTCTACTCAGTGGCATACCGCCTGTTCAGAGGCGATCTGTGCCTGACGTATAAAGCCATGTCCAACCCGGAATTAATGGACATGCTGCACCTCAGAAAATCCAAATCCCATCGAGCTACGCCGAGAGACTTGAACCTCAGCACTGAAAAAAATAGGACATGCTGAAGGGACAGATTCATAACCCAGAGGCTCCCTTCACTCTGGAATAAAATCCCAGTCCAGGTTAGGCAGAGTCCCTCACTGACTCTCTTCAAGAGGAATCTTGATGAGTGGATGGGAGATCGTAGGTTTATCCCGGGTATCACTTCTGTGTCACTGTTAGACAGAGGCACAGTATACTAACCTCGAAAAAGGGCATAGCAAAATAAATTTAAAATGGGTGGCGAAAGCCAAACACATTCTGGCTAGGTTTATAAATGCCCTAGGGCAGATAGCCTAGTATGAACCTATGAACCTATGAACTAGGTGTCCTGATTCTCAGGCTTGACTGACAGTTTCAAGGAAAGAGAGAAGAGCGGTTATAGTGCTGTGGTCTGGGTGGAAACCATGCTGTGTACATATTGTTTTGGGTCAGAAATGACATAAGTTGGCTGTGGATGCACTTTTCAAGTATTTTGGAGACTGGAGAGAGAGTAACGCAATAGGGCGGAAGTTAGAGACACTGGTATTTTTGCCTCATTTGTGGAGAGGAAAGATATAGGCTGAGCGCCAGAGTATGGGGACACAAGATTCATTTATGGATCTGTTTATAATGATGCTGATTGGGAGAGCAATACCATCTGCAGCATATTTTAGGTAGGAGGAGGGAATACTGTCAGGAACATTGGAGCATGGCTTAAGTTTGGATAGGAGTTTTTTTATAGAGTTAGTGGAGACAGGTTTGAGCTCGAACAGAAGTGGAGAGTTGTTAGGTGAGTTTGGGGGGGGGGGGGTTTGTGAAGGGCAGTTGGGTTAAAGTTAGGAAAAGATTTGATAAGGTCAGAAATGGTTTCTATGAAAAAAGAGTTGAATTCAGAGCCAAGTTCCAGGTCGGATTTACTAGGGTTGGGACAGGGATTATTCTTTATGCCTGGATGGAGAAGTGAGTTTATTGATTTCCAGTATTGCTTTGGGTTTTTATTATTGTTGGACAATCTTGATATAGTAGGATTTTTTGCTTTGGTGATTAGCTGTTTAGTAAGGTTATGGAGCTATTTATATTGATGTAGGGTACTGGGCAGTTTATTTTTTTGGTGGAGCTTCCAAAGTTTGTCCCTTTGGTGCATAACTTGTTTTATCTGTTTGGATAGCCATGGGGCTGAGTTAGTTTTTATTCTTTTATATCTTAGATATCCGAGTTTCAGACTTCATACTCTTCAGAAAATTCATGCGAATGTAAAACCTTTTATTCTATCAACTTTCTATGTTTGTAAGAGCAATATATAATTTTTCCCTATTTTTAGGCTTTTGTTCCCCATTATTTATACAGATTTCTTGCTGTAAGAGGTTAAGAGATATGGCAATGCTTTACCTTTATCAGACTATTACTACATTGTAAGTCCACACAGGATGATACAAAACACTGGAAAGATTTAAAAAGAAACATTTTCAAAGCATTCCCTTTTGCTGAATGTACTAGAGAAAAATATCCTCAAGTAACTGCTAGAAAAGTGCTAACTACAGCTCTTTTCAAATTTCAGGGAAGAGTTCCCAGTTTTCATACACTGCAAACATCTATGATCGTACAAACAGCATGTTAAACGGCCCAGACATTTTAACAAATGGCAACACTCTGTTACTTCATGGTATGTGCACTGTAAACATGTCTTAACTGACAGCCTCAAGCTGTAAATCCCTCTTGCCTGACAAAAGGCGATGGAATGCAGGGGCAGTAGCCGCATACCCCCTCCCCCAAGAGATTTAAACTGTTGACTTGCTGAATGGCCAGATAAGCGATGGTGGCTGTCCTAGCAGAAGAATAGCAGGAGTTGGACATTTGCCTCAACTATGCAAGAAGCATGTGTTCAGGGAATTTAACAAATCTACAGCTGCAGATACGACTAGCAAACTGCACAGTCACATCTTTTTTTCTGTAGTGAGTTCAAACTTTACTTGCTGCAACTTATTTTATTAAAATCAAATTTGTAACTGGCTTGCAATTTCTATGTTATGCCCCCTGCTAACTGCTAAGAGCCTAATCTGAATGCAGGTGTAATATAACGGGCAAACATACCTTGATTGCATAGATTCTATTTAAGAATGCCAGAACTTGAGTTAAGTCTGTCTGCCTAATATAGTGCTCCAAAGCCAATACATTGCACCAAAGTCAAAACTAGTAGAGATGAAAACAATCTCAAAAAGAATGATTCATAAAAAGGAAAAAAGTCAAATGAAAGCAATGACCGAGAAGAATTTGAGTCAGTGAATGCTGTTTTTTTAAACATCTGGTTCATAGGTTTATAGGTGTTACTAGGTTAACAGCCACAAAGACCTTTTTAAGCTTAGCCCTGCTGCCCAAATACCTGGCAGACAATACTTAGTCTTTAAAATATCAAAATGTTTGCACCTAGGGACACTAAAACTAATGATCGTATTTTGTTTAGCCTCAGCATCTTTAGTTTTCTTTATCTGTTGTTTTTGTACACAAACACTGAAATGTGCAAACAGAAACTAATGTGCAGCATCGCACACAACTGCAGTATTTGCAAACAGGACCTTCACTTGGATTCAGAAAGGTTTACCATGATGTGGAAGCTTTATCTCTGAAGGATTATCACATCGCAGCAAGCCTTTTGGAATCAGAGATCTCCCAAATATCTTGGTTTTAACCTCACTGGGGCCAGAGTGCAGACAGCAGTCTCACAAGCAAAGCTACATGTCAATGTGGCAATCTGGGGAGTAGCTAATGCTAATTAGCACTGAGCTCTCCCTTGGAGATGTTTGGAGCCTCTGAATAACTCGAGAAAGTAATTCACAGAATCTCGTAGCCAAGCAGAATTTTACCCTAGGAGGAAAAAGTCGATGACATTCACTCATTCATTCCTAAAGATCTACTCATGGTACATGCAAATACAGTAGATGTTTGTGTATGAATATCCAGGTGTGTGTGTGTGTGTGTGTGTGTGTGTGTGTGTGTGTGTGTGTGTGTGTGTGTGTGTGTGTGTGTATCCATAGCCGGCCTTAGGCATAGGCCAACTAGGCGGCCGCCTAGGATGCTGCTCTAGTAGGGGCGCTTTTCCAGTGTTTATTTGGAGTAGCTAGACCAGGATGGGGGCACTGGATGGTGTGGTGGGGGGGCGCCGTGGAGCCCTTTTGCCTAGGTGAACAGGGCACCAGTTCACCTAAGGCCGCTCCTGTGTGTGTCTGAATGTGCATGTGCATCTGTGTGCATTTGTGTGTGTGTGTGTGTGTGTGTGTGTGTGTGTGTGTGTGTGTGTGTGTGTGTGTGTGTGTGTGTGTGTGTGTGTGTGTGTGTGTGTGTGTGTGTGTGTGTGTGTGTGGGGTGCCTATGCTACCATGAAGCGTGGGCTGCTACTGAGATCTCTAGCATGATCAGATCTGACAGCGCAGTGTTTGAGTCTCTTCAAGAGGAATCTTGATGAGTGGATGGGAGATCGTAGGTTTACCCCGGGTATCACTTCTGTGTCACTGTCAGACAGAGGCACAGTATACTAACCTCGAAAAAGGGCATAGCAAAATAAATTTAAAATGGGTGGCGAAAGCCAAACACATTTTGGCTAGGCTTATAAATGCCCTAGGGCAGATAGCCTAGTATGAACCTATGAACCTATGATTCAGGCACATAATAATGAGTCATCAATAATGTGTTTCTCTGTGCAGCTTTACCATGTCTTTCAGTCAGAGATTCTTTCCATTGTGCTAACAGGCAAACCTACAATGGCCAATTTGTTTTGGAGAACAAAGATTATTTTTGAATCCCAGTCATTGTTACAATCTGTCAAATATGAGTTAACAGTACAACTGTTGAGCTTCATCCAATGTGATGGCTCTCCCTGACTTGCTGTGCTTGTCTTCCTTCAAAAATCACAAACGTAAGTGGCCCAAAACATTCAAACACATTCCTGGTACAAACCATATTTTTAGTGAGAACTTTTTGTTATGTATACTGAAATGTCACATGTTTGCTTTTTCATCAATTTTGCCGACTGATTTCCAATGCATTACATGGTATGCTCATGTGGGATCAGTTTTGATGACTGATTCCTGATAGATTACTTGGTATGCTCATATGGGAGAATACCCTAATACATGTATAAAGTAACACAAGTATGTTGTAACCAAGCTGCAGTTTTTGCCTAATATATTTTACCACTGAAAGACTCTGGTATATACTTTAAGTGGCAGACAGTAAACATAATAGCCAATTCCCATCATTCACAAAAGCAAAACAATCACAGCATGTGAAGCAGCAGAGGTGAGAATAACAAGCATATGGTATTCAGTTTAATGCATAACCCCTAGTTATCCATCTACATTGACTCACTCACTGTCTGATATTTTTCACTTTTGCAACTGATAACCAATTACAGTAATCCAGCTCAGACACCCTGATGGTTAAAATTTTTTTTCTTTGTTTGATGACACATGAAATGGACCACCAGGAGTACAGCAACAGGGCACCAGCAACAGTAAACAGAATGCAAGGGTACTTCCACCACCCCACCCCCCAACTTGCCAATCAGACCATTCATTTTCCATCACCAGGGCAAGGGCTGATCAGAACATGCTATCATTTAAGCAGCCATCAAGTGGTTCATGATTTTATTTATGTCTGCAGTCCTAACACTCTGTGTACACTCTGCTTGGCATAATGAAAGGAACATACAATGGGCTAACCACAAAGGATGCCACCCCTCACTTCTGCAATAGGTATTCGTATCAAAAGGCCTCACTCTAATTAGCAAAGAAGTGGAGGCAGTTTTCCCAATTTCTACAAAGGAAATCACACCTGCTCCATGTTCTCCAAAGTGTATGCATCCTTCCTCGCTCTCTAGAAGAGGCAAGCAGGCCACAACCCTTCACCGCTCCCCTCATTGCCTGGCTTCTCCAGTGCTTGGGTTGCTAATGAACCCTGATCATCTGGGGCACAGTCAAGGCTCCATCCCTCTGTGCCACAGATCCAGGTAGACCTGGTGATGACAGGTTAACTATAACCTCTTGTTCCATTAAAAATCAGGTGGTTCACAGTCAGTAATCACTGTGGAAAACTGCAAAATGTATGACAAAGCATAAGCAGATACCAGCAAACAGCTAAAACAACAATATGGATAGAGAACAAAAGGCCTACTGATTTTTACATCACAGCCTAGTGAGAGAAACAATTTTATCACATAAGCAGTCTGCCAACTAGGCACTGATCAGTATATAATCAAAATAAAATTGAACTGTTCTGCTACAGGACAAAATACTTAAACTACTTGTAGAGCATGGAGTATGGTAATTACACTCCAGTATTTGGAAAAAGATAACTCTGTTATGTGCTATTATTGAGTGAGACCCGACCTTAACAAATGTTAATCAACCCCTGCTTATCTTGTTAAGGTTGGGTCTCATGCTAGTTAGTCAAATCTGGCAGTACTGGCCAGCAAAGACAGTGGCAGAATAAAAGACAGATTTGTTTCTGCCTGCTGTCTGCGCTGGTAACTTGTCCCTGCCTGAGTTCATAGGTTCATAGGTAGGTACTAGGCTATTGGCCCTAGGGCCTATATAAGCCTAGCCAAAGGTACTCTGGCTTTCGCCACCCAAGAAAATTATTTCCCTGTGCCACTGTCGAGCAGAGCCACAGAAGTGATCCCCGGGGTGAATTTCCTATCTCCCTCTTCTTGTAAACTTAGAAAGTAGCTAAAATAACAAGATATGTGCTCACCTGCATTTTTTGAAGGATATAAAGTCTGAAACTCAAATATATGTCATTATTTAGCAAGTTCAATCCTCAGTGATTTGTCAGAAAACAAGATTTTATGAGGAGCAGACCAAACACGAGGCAAAATTCTGGACAGTCTGTGAAAATCTGGGCTGTTGAGAGGCATGAGTGGGTGTAAACATTCTAAGAGGCTTTGTTATACTGTCTTTCTGACAGCACTCACTAAGTACTTTACAGCTTTGAAAGCCAGCAAAATACAGCACTTTTTTTCTGTAACTTGTAAGCCATGTAGCAGATAAAGCACCATGCACTACAAAAAAAATATAACCACAGAGATTCATCTCTCTAGCTTTGTTCTCAAGGTGAATTTCTTGACGTCCATGTCTTAAACACATTAACAAACAAGTTATGATTCATGACCTGATCACAATCTTCTATGTTTAAACTTCACCTAAAACCATTTGGTACTTTTCCGTTATCGGGGCAACAGGTCTAATGAGCAGTTGGAACGTTAGCACGCTGTTGCATCTAAAATTCTTTAGCAAAAAAGACAAAGCCACAACTAATAGGGGGACAAATTTTAAATGTTGCCCTTGTACCCTTAGGAAGTTGCTAGCATAACACAATTTGTGTTAGCATGCATTTTCTGAAGGAATGAAAGCTATAAAGTCTGAAACAAATGTATGTCATTATTTAGTGACATCAGTCCTCTGTGATTTGTCAGAAAAATACACCTTTTATGAGGAATAGATGAAAAACATGAAGTAAACATTTGGGCGTTCTGCAAACATCTGGACAGTTGTGATGTATGGCTGTTGCGCTACAGTCATGAACATTATGAAGGACTAAATCAGGGAAGCTGTGCACATCGGTATCAGTTAGGCGCTGTGACAAGTATGGGTGATCTGGAGTGTGTGCCGGTTGTTTGAATTGGTAGTGCAACGTACAACGTTTTTCCCAATGTTAAGGGGTACTGATTGCTCGCGTGAGAATATATAATGTGTTGGGCGCTGCCTGTGAATTGATTTTAGTCCTACGTCTGGGGAAAAGCTCGGCCTGTCTGGTACAAGGCTAAATGTTAGTGTCCCACAGATGTGCTATAAGATGGTTTCTGATTCTCAATAGCTTCAGATTTCTTTTTGACGAATTACTTTATCTTGCTGGGTCTTGTAGTATATCTGTGGTCTATGCATTCTCTTCCGCCAACACAAATCTACTTTTGTGGATTGTTAAAGTTTCGGCATCTAATGCATGCATGGAGTGAGACTTTGGCACACCAGCCCTGTTGACGTCCACTGTGTTAGGTTATGTATTTCCAGTGTCATTATGCTGCCGAGGTGAGGCTGTAGCAGGAAAAGGGGCTTTGAAAGGGTTTAGGAAGTAAGAATAGTAGCCAAGAAACCTTTACACTGTAACAGTTCTATCTTGTCTTGTAGTTTTTGCTTTCTTTGTAATAACAGTCTGCAAGGAAATATAACTTTTGGTATATACATCAGCGGCAGCAGTGCGATCATTGCAACAGAGTGCTAACATTCCAACTGCTCATTAGATCTGTTGCCCTGATAACAGAAAAGTACCAACCATTTAATAACATTTTTACATCAAAATGTTAAGCACTTCTTTGGAATATTCATCAATATAAGATGATCACTACTGCTGCTTTACTCTGGATAGCACCCCAGTTTCATTTTCAAGCAGACTACATTTTGTGTGAAGCCTGCATTGTCTGTCATTGTTCATGTAAATGTTTGTTCCGGTCTCTAATTTTCCTTCACATTCTAAAGATATGCTGCCAGGTGGCCTAGTGATGCTAAACTAACCCTAGGTGTGTATGTGTGTAAGAATGACTTTGTCAATGTGAGTGCACATGCCCTGCAAAGAACTTATGAATCATCTAGATATGTTTTCTGCTTTGTGACCACTGCTTGCCAGTATAGCCTCTAGTTGTCTGTTCCCAAGAATCGGACAAAGTTGGCAGAGAAACCTGGCTACTGCAATTAGGCAACATCTGGTCCATCAAAACTGCACTTAAGACCCTGCACAACTGCCCAGCCTTCCCTCCATGTTCAATTTGTCTCACTTATTTTTTATTTCCTCGGTGTTACTCTTTTCCACAATCAAGTGAGACAGCAGTTCTACACGGCCACCTTCTACCACTTCTAGGTTAGTTTCCCGTCATCTTACTTCTGTACATGGATTATTCAATCTGCACCCTTTCTCCTGTGATTCATCCTAACCATTCTTCCACTCAATATTCAAGGAGCACAAGTCATGATCTCCTCAATCTCCATTATCATCACAGCTACAAAGATTTAAAGCTACCAGTCTGCCTTGATAATACAGAACAAAGGAAAAGTCTTGCAGGAAGAATACAGGAGCAACTACAAAGAGATAACCTGCAGCATATGGAGAGAAACAGCGTGTCTAGACAGGGAGGAAGCCTTGGGAATGTTGGGCACAGAGGAGGAAGGGTTACAGACTAGACAAGTAATGCTATATCTCAGGAAGTGAAGCAAATGGCAGCCAGTGTGGAAACCAATAAAAAGATATTAGTGACTGAAGATTCAGTTATCAAGTGCCTTCATACTCTTATCAATGGAGAAACAACAGAGTAGACTTCAGTTAAACCATTCCTGGGGCTTAGAGTTGATAAAACATGGCAATATGCAACCAAGGTGCTGACCAATTGGGAGAAGTGCATGTTTGCTGTGGGGTATGCAGACACCAAAAACCTGTCAAAAGAGACATTCACACTGCCTGCCTTGACCTGGCCAAGGCATTTGACACAATACCTCACTTGGGCATTGTTGACAAACTCAAGAGGTTAGGTACAAACCCGTATGTCACCCAGTGGATAGCCAACTGGCTCAGAGACAGAACCCAGGAAGTTAGAATTAGGGAGTCCACCTCTACAAAGAAGCCAGTCACAAGTGGAGTCCCTCAGGGATCAGTCCTTGGAGTGCTTCTTTTTGGCATTTACTTCTCATTAGTCAAGGCCAATATCAGTGGTCTATGGCTGGCTAAATTTGCAGATGATTACAAATTAGGAACTGTCACCAAATCTTTCACTGACACAAATGTTCTCCAGAAGGGGCTGACACAGACAAACAACTGATGTCAGAGTCATGGACTAAAACTAAATGCCAAGAAATGCATAATAGTATCCTTTGGGAAGTCATCCATCCCTGGTAACTATCATATTAACAACAAACCCCTTGGAGTTGACCCAGTAGTCAGGGACTTAGGGACACACATAGATAGTAATCTAGCCTTTGTTCATCACATGTCTACAGTGGTGAGGAAATCATTCTATGTTGCACAACTTATAAACAAAGGTATGGCATCTAAATCCAAGGAAGTCATTGTTCTACTGTATTCAGCATTCATCAGACTTATCATTGAATACAATGCCTCCCTTGGTATGTACCTAACCAGGCATATCCAACAACTGGAACATCCACAGAGGTTCGTCACTAAAAGAATACAGAGTCTAAGTAATATGTCCTATGCAGACCGCCTCAAGGCCCTATTCCTGCATTCTGTCTCCTACAAGCTTTTGAGGGGATATCTATGCCTGGTATACAGCATTGTCAGATCCCACTCTGATCGACCTCCTGCATACCCACAAAACAAACAGTACCAGAATTACCCATTCTAAAGTCTTAAACCTTGCCTGTGATATAAACAGGACCTGCTGGAGAGATAGGTATGCTTCCCAGAGACTACCCCGTCTATGGAACAGGCTCCCCATCCATGTGAAGCAGAGTTCCTCCATAATCTAATTCAAGTGCAACTTGGACAACTGGATGGGAAACTGGAAATTCATCCCTGGTTTGGCACTTATGTCTCTAATGCAAACAGATAACCTGTAAATGGTTCATTTCCCAGTCCATGCTTACACTTATCAAGGGTATCAAAACTTGTCAGAGATTTGGGATGCATGGCTAGGCTTAAAAAGGCCCTTGTGGTCATTAGCCTAGTAAACACCTATGAACCTATGAACCTATGAAACAGTGCAGGTGGTAGCACACACAAAGACAGGAAAAAGGCAGATAGATACCAGAACAGGTGTGTTGAAAGTGCCATCCTCTAAACTGTTACCTATAACCAGCAAATATAATGACTGTATGAAGAAGTGGACAAGGCACAAGCATTTGGGATGGCTAGGAGCAATGGGAAGATCTATCAGAGACCAGCTCTGTATCAGAGACAGGCTATACCTTTACCTAGCAGGGAAAAAAGGGTCAGCAGTGTTTAATGAATGGCTGGAAGGCATATCTAAATAACTGTCCCCTTAAACTAAGATGGAAAGGGAAGGGAATATAACAGAACCAACAAAAGGGAGTAGGCATTCAAACAGTAAAGAGAAGATACATCAGACACAAAACACAGCAGAGGAACACACAAGGGTGAGTGAGGGTAGTCTGGGTGGAATACTGGGGAGTTGCAATCAGTGAGACAGGAGTAATGGATGAACAATGCTAGTTCACAGAAACATGGACCAGTGACAACTGGGGGGAGGTGGATCATGTAGGTCCCTGGGTAACGGTTGCTCAGGACTAACACAGAAGGAAAAGATAACAGTAGAACAGCAAGCCTCACAAAGAAAGACATTTAATTTGAGGTCAGGAAGGAGGAGGGATGCCACTGAAGGAAGCAGCAAGAGCACAGGTAGGGTCAGAACCTAGGCCAAATGCCCAGGTAATTATGGTACAAGAAGAAGAAGATGACGAAGAAGAAGAAGGAAAGTAGTTTAAATGATCCAATTTATCAACCCTCCCCACCAAGTATGACAGACTGTAGGACAGAACAGATACATAGAGTTGAGTTTGACGAAGATAGTTTCGTATGATTACTACAAGCATGTGGTCCAGAAGACCACTGAGGAGCCTACCCCAAACCTCCAACTGGCCCTGAGCACTGTCTGGTTAAGTGACTTACTTAACAGTCACAAAGTATAGAAATGAAGGCTGAATAAATCAGCTTCTGTGCTACTGGAGACTGTTAACAGCTCATAGCCTGAATCCAATTTTTCTGCACTAACAGCCACACAGAAAGGTGTCCTTGCCAAAACCACGACTGAACCGGGGATCTGGGGATCTTAGATCTTCAGCTTAATGCTCTCCTGAGTTATTTCAACTCATTATTAATCTCATAATGGATCTAAATTAGGCAGGAGCAGATTAAGAGAGTTCAACGTCTGGGGTACACAGGAAATCGGGGGTGACTGAGGTCTTAGACCAATAGTGGGTTTTACCAGCTGCTGCATGAATGTAGCAGAAATGAGATAATTCTAGATTTGGTCCTATCCAAGGCAAAAGGTGATCATGGATTTTCCACTGAATATGTTATTAGCCAGTTGTGACATTGTCACTGTATGGATCAGAATGTAGGAAAGGGAAAAATACACAAACACAGTGGGATTTTAGTAGAACAGATTAAAGTGAACTAGCAGAGAAGGCCAGAGCTGATTTAGGTGACTAATATCGAACTGCGGAAGTAAATAAAACTATGGGAATGTGCTAAGGATGGAGTACTCAGGGTTGTGAGCAAGAGACAAGGGAAAAAAGTGAAAAAAAGGAGAAGATCAGGTTGACTACACAGTAATCTGAGATTAGTAATTATGGAAAAGTATAAAAGGTGAAAATAAGGGATGGGAAAGGGGAGAAGTCACAGTATACCAGGCTAGAAGATGGACAACAAAGTTGGTGAGGGCAGCAAAGGCACAAGTTGAAAAGGAGTTGACAGAATGGCAAATGAAGGAAAACGCTATTTTTCAGGTATAAATTAGAAAGAAAGAAAGAAAGATGCAGATTTGGCCATAATAAACAAAGAGGGGAGAGACAGAGTGATAACAGAGGACTGTGTAAAAGCAGATTGGCTAAAGTAATACTATGCTTTAGTCTTCATCAAAAACAGCAAGGAGACAGTGCCATGCCATGAGGGAGACAGGACAAACTGGGGACAGCCGTGTGTATGTAACAGGATAGAGAGGGAGTATGAAGAGAGGGAACTGGCTGAGATACAAGGACAGATGGGCTGCCTCACTGAGTCCTTAGAAATATGGCCAAAGTGCTGGCAGAGTTCCTGATGACGATCTTCAGCAGATCACTGGCTGGTGCAGATGTACCTGAGAAATGTAGGACAACAACCAGCAAGGGGTAATGGCCAAAAGGAACTGTCACTGCCAGAAATAAAGAATAGGACAAGAAGTCTACAGCAGAGGAGAGTCCAAAGTCCATTCCTCTTCAATGTGTTTGTTTCAGACATATCTAAGGTAAAACAGAACAGAACTGTTCATTAAATAAATACACATGAGATAGTGGAGGAAGGGAAGAAGAGTCTTAGGATTTGGAAAGGCTGATCAAATGTACAGAATGTTAGCAGTTGAGGCTCACTGCAGACAAATGCAAAGTTCTGGACCTGCAGAACAACAACTGTGAAGTGAAATATTGGCTGAGGGATTGCAACAGAAGGCAAGAGAGCAAGAAATGGATCTGAAGTTGTCAATCACACCTGCAATGTACCAACAGGAGTAGTGTGACAGGGAAAGAGCAGCAATAGTAAAGAATGGGATTCCAGTTCCAGTGAGGCAAAGATCCTGGTATACCAGGCCCTTGTCAGACCACACATTGGTTACACTGTACAGTTTTGAAAGCTATACAAGGAAAGACTCATCGTGGTGTTGGAAAAAGTCCTGGGGGAATGCTACCAGACAGCTATATGAGATGGATGGACAAGGATAATCCAGAGACTTGAGAAACTGAAGTTCTTCTTAATAAAGACAGCAAGAGACAGACATGTGCAAAATAACAAGTCAGAGAGATGTAAAGGGGTTATCTTAAAAAGAAGAGATTTGGCAAAAGGAAGGGGTACAGGCAGCACACTGTAGGGGCTAACTACTCCCTGGATCTCTATAGATACTTATGTAGTTACTTATTTATTTTATTTTATTTAGCTATATAGTTACACTTTGTTGACTAGGTTAGTTCCACTAGGCTAGTGTCTCCACTTTTCAGTGGAGACACAAGACGCTATTCATACTGATATGGGGAAAGTTGGTTAAGGTACCAGGGAACCTCCCCTATTCTTTTTGCCTAAGGGAAGCTACTGAGCTCTTTCCAGTGGCGAGATGGAGAGGGGTGTGTAGACCCCAGCGTGTTACTGTAGAAGCAGAATTGCGTTGTTCTGGTGCATGGAAATTGGCATCAGATTCTGACATGGCAGAATACGAAACTTCTACTCAAACTGTTGTATTGGAATTGCCTAGTGATTGTGTGGATGCTCCTACTTTAAAACGGATGAGGGCAGAAAATGAACCAAAAATGAGGGGTCTCTATCCTAGGCTGAGACTATTAAGCAGCAATGGCAGCTTCTGCTCAGGATATGCATGAAATACAAAGGAAGAAGACAGAGAAACCAGCTTCTGAACACCAGATTTTTCAAGGTATTCAAAAAAGTTATGCAAAAGTGTTAAAAGAATAAGAGAAGTTAGAGAAATGTAAACAATGCCCAACTGTGAATATTTTCACTTAAAATGAAGTTCCACTAAATATATATTTGGTGGGATACAAACTCCTTGAACCAGTGGGGTTTACATCTACTGATGTTTATTCCTTGATTCATCTAGGTAATGAATATTTTTGTGAACTGGCTTTTAATAAACTTGCTCCTCTGTGTAAATGTACGACTTTGGTGCACATCTGTTTATCATTGTAATGAATATATTTTTCCTGTGCTATACCAATGGATGTAAAGAAACATGTTGTCCTACTGTTCAGAACTGATACCATTCTTGAAAAAAACATCAAAAACTGTTTCTCCTCCAAAACTGTTCATAACATTACAAAACAATATGATGAGTGTCATTTATGGAAAGGGACTTGGGAAATGTGAGTTACTTTGTTACAAGACTGTCTACTATACTGTGCATAGCAAACAAAGGCTCAACACCATTAGGTTTCTTGTATCATTTAGCTATTTGGGCTGAGTTTGATAAATGTATATACCATCCAAAGGTGCAACGTGATAAAAAAATTAAATGGCATATGTGAAGGTTTTAATGTTTTACTTATGGAAAAGCATAAACTTTTTTTCAGAGTATCTGAATTTAAGAGATCTGTATAACACATGGACAAGTTGGTGGGTTGCCTTTAAAATGAAGCATTTTAGATTATACTGAGATATTGACAGTGGAATGTCTGTGGTAAAGAAATGTATAATGAAAAATGGTAGAAGTATGACAATATAACAAAATGAATATGAATTTAGGTTTAATAATCTGGAGCTGTTAGATAGTTATATGGTGATTGGGAGGAAAGAAAAGGTAACACTTGTCTTAAGCACAATAACAAAATATACTCAACATCACAGGGATGAAGCTAAGACTGCAACAGGAGACGTTGTTTGGATGTAAACTGCTGTTATGCAAGCAGTAGAAAAATACATGGAAGGTTTGCAGAATGCTGACATCTTCATGGGGTTATTAAATCACTATGGGAAAAGGGTGATAGAAAACAGTTAACTGGAAGCCTATTACTTTTTACAATGTGCATTATAATTTTGATGTCCAGTCTTCCCTCCAGATTTATGAAAGTACTTTCTGGGATTTTGTATGAAGGGGTTTATGGGGTGAAAGGAAGGCATTTAAAGGAGCTATAAGTTGGATGAAAGTAGCTGAAGGTATAAACACAGGAACAGTTTTGGGAAAAATAGTGGCAAGTGATATCAAAACAATCTTTTGAAAACATAAATCATGTCCAGTTTTTGAGATATACTGAAGCAATACAGACTTCTGGGGGATCAGAGTCAGTGGTGCAACAGGTAAGCACACCTTCCTTTGGAGCAGAAGCTATTCCCACACCATATACATGGATTGCTGATACTGCAGTACAGAATAAGGGGAGTTTTGCACTCCTGAGTGTGTCATCCTTCAGTTGAGATGTTAAATTGAGGTCTCATCTGCTGCTCAGGTGGAAGTAAAATATTCTATGACACCACCTGAAAAGAGTAGGGGAAGTTCCCCTATGCCCAGGCCAAATTTCCCTTAGTACAATAAAGAGGTCACTGGCCTAGTAGGACTAACCTGGTTAACAAAAGGATAAATAAACAAATATACAGTTATTTAAGATGATTTACACTAACTCCTGAGTTAGGCCCGTGGTCAATGGGTGACTTGGTGATAAAATTATTATTGAGGAAGGGTGAAGCAGGGCTGGCCAGTGAGTGCCATCTTTGTCTGTTGGTTATCAATGCCATTATAATTAAATCTAGTAAGGATGCTGCTGATGCTAGTATCCTTTTTCATGATTCAGTTTTGCATCCAGTTTGGTTCAATAAGGCTGAGGATTTCGTACTGATGACATGAAAAAGTATGAGCTGCTCAAGTTATGAATCTGTTATGGGATACCCTGCTGAATGAGCTGAAATTAAATCAAGAAAAAAGTAAAGGTTTTGGGGACACAGTGCATCTGAAAAATGTCTATTTTTTATGCAGTAAGTAGACATTTAGAACAAGTTCTCATACAACAAAAAACTAAACTTAAACTTGAAAAAAAAAAAACTTAAACTTAAGCGTGCTAAACTTGAGGCCTGTTACAACAAAATCTGCAAATTTGCAACCAATTCTAAGAACTCTTCCCATCACTGTCACTCCCTACACACCCTAAACTGGCTAGAACTCCACAACCACCTAAAGTACCTACAACTTACAACAGCCCACAAACTCATCTTTAAACCAGCAGAATGCCCCTCTCTTGCTAAATCTCTAACACCCTACACACCTACCCGTACTCTGAGATCCACAGGCCAAAACCTCCTGCATGTACACAAACCCATCCACCCAACTGGTAAACTACTACTATCCCACCCACACTATAGCCAAACTATGGAACAGTCTCCCCACACCACTACTTTATATACCTAACCACAACAATTTCAAATCCATGCTTTTCTCCCATCTCTCCTCCAAATGGGAATGTCCTTCACATGCTCCCACCTAAAACTCCCACACTACTAACTCCACACCTAAATCATCATTTCTTTGCCTACTTTAACATAATTCAGAGATCTTGCTCAGAACACCTTTTCATAAATCTTTTGCATGCATGCCTCTGGCCTACCTTACTCATTTTCTCAAACTTTCATTGTTTGTTTTTCTTATCCATTGTACCCATAATATTGTTTTCCTCTGTAATATTGTTAATTTGTCTCTATTTGTATGTATTTGTATGTCTGTTTGGGGCTTTTCCCCTCAGGTCTCCACTGAAAAAGGGTAATTCTTACCCAGCTGGACCAACCCGGTTAACAAATGCAAATAAATAAATAAATATAAATAACAATAGGACATGCTTCAGTACCAAAGCGAGATTTCCAGTGCTGGAGAGCTTACAAATTAACATTTACAAAACAAATGAATATAATGCAGTCAGTTGCATTAGTAAAGTTAGGATCTACAGCTACATTTTTACATCCTTCACATCTTGAAAACAAGCTGTTATAGCTTATATTTTCATTTTCGGTTACATAGGTTCTATTTTAAACCTGGTAAAGAAGGGACTTTTGTACAATAAGAATGATAAAGAAGTTCTGGGTCTGATGCATTCGATAGTAAATTTGTGCTCATTACATCATTTGTGGTAGTAAGGAGCTATTGGCAAGGGAAGAAGATTATGTTAGCATGTATTTATATTTCACCAAAAACTGCTACAATGGAGCTTAACAACACTTTGAGAGAAATAATCATCTTTCAGTAGGGAATATTACTTACAGGTGGGGACTGGAACTTGATTTGCAATAAAGGATGTCTTGGAGTGAAAAGGCAAATATACAACAAAAAGGGTAGCTTTCTATAGAAATTTATGAAGATATTTGATATGGAAGATGTAAATTCAGTAGTAGAAACTTGGACAGAATTTACATATTATTCGACTAGGTACAACAGGTAGGCTAGACCAGACAGAAATTATATTTTACAGGAACGTGCATTTACAAGAAAGCTTTGAAACACATCAAAGTCAAAGTCAAAACAAACTTAATTTTCATTCAGACCCACACAACTGTGTAAAATTAATGAAATTTTGTTGCTTCGGTCTCAAAGTACAGACACTTCATATAAATAGAAGAAAACAACATGACTAAATTTAACAACACAGTAACAGTAGGCAGTTCATATAACACAAGAAAGTAGCATCACTATTTAGTAACACAGTAACAGTAGGTAGCACAATACAATAAAGCAACATTACTATTTAATAACACAGTAACAGTAGGTAGCTCAAATAATACAAGAAAGCAACATTACTATTTAGTAACACAGTAACAGTAACATTCAGTACAAGAAAGTAGCATTACTATTTAATAACAGTCACAGTAGACAGTTGCCATGACATAGGTTATTTCCTCATATAACTAGTAGCAGCACTCAATCAATACTGCACTTGTAGATATTGCAAAGTAATTATTTCAGATCATGTACTGATAAAAACTAAGATAAAAATGTAGGGTAATGAAATAAAAAATGACGCACTGGCGTTTTCTCACCTACCTGCTAAAAATAGGTCCTATATGCTTTCTCATCTATCTTACCTACCTTACCCTCACATTCCTAAGCCCTTTCCCAACATTCCTCTCTCTTTGAAATTAACAAAACAAGGGCACCTGTCCCACAAAAAAATAAAGAGCCATACATAGCTCTCTACTTCACCTATGTGTTTTCCTGACGCACTTGATTTTGTACAATTGACTGCACAACATTGTTCTGTTGCTGTCACCTACCGTTGGTGTAGTGACAGTCCAAATTCATCAAATTCTATTTACAGTTATACAGTTATGTTGTGAAGAAGTGGGTAACTATGGTTCTCTCCTTCTACCTTCCAGAAAATTCCTCTATTCTTTCCCCTGTTTCCTCCCCTCTGCTTGCTCCCATTCCACCACTTTCCTCTGAACCCCTTTTTCACACATTTAATCTGGTCAAAAATAGAATTACATTTAAGACACATGCCCAGAAATGGCCCATAAGAAAGTTTTCACTTTTTATCCTTAGGATTTGTGCGGAATTTGGCACTGCACCCCAGTGAGAAATTTAGTATAAAGGATAAGTCCAGATAAAATCACTTTAGCTAGCAGATCTAGGAGACTCTCTCTCTCTGTTACCTTCCCTGTGGTAGGAATAAAGATACTTTGTTGAAGTTTCTAGTAGTTTATTCAGTTAAGCAGGTAGAAGGACAAGTGTTGTTGTTCTAACTTTAGATTACGGGACCGGATTTACGAACATGAGTATGATATTAAAAAATTCATCTAAATAATGCGTTAGAAAACATGTGCACATGTACCCTAACCACCATTTCAAATACCAGGTTATAGAGAAGGTCAGTATCATAATGAGAGGGGATACCTGGACATTGGTGTTAGAGGAAAAATGAATTACTCCAGCAATCATGTTCGAATGCTTGCAACTGGCCAGGCTTGAATGACTATTGCTTGATCAGCTGTATTTTAAATTATAAAGCTTTAACTAGATAAAGTACTACTATTAACATTTCCATATAGACTTGCATACATGTTAACATCTAAATGAAAATGTGTACTTTAATTTTTATTTATTAATTTTTCTGTTTCTTGATGTATTATTTTTAATAAGTTCATTCATTTTTTCAGTACATTTTATGGTTTTAGTGAATGAATATTTTTACACATTTTTAGAATACTGTGTTTATACAGTTTGAATGGCACGTTAAATAGCACTTTAGCACTTTAAGAAATGTAAATGGGAGGGTTTAATGACATCATCTTTTGATCAGATGACTTCTTTGGGCCTTATTTAAAACCTGTTGTCTGTGCTCAATTTTATCTGAAGAAGCGCTTATCAGTTTATTTTTGGATAATAAAAATTTTTTCAAGAACCTTGTATCTTCTCCTTCTGGCAGCTAATGTAGTTTATGTTTCACGAGTTTGCCTTTTGTCTCTGCTGCTTTGGTTTGTAAAGTTTAAGAAATAATGACAGAATGGGATTTTAGATGAAGATCCCTAACGAGAATAATAAGAAATATAAGAATTCATAAAGTTGTAAACGGTATTGTAAGAACTAGGTCAATACTGGAATGGAGAAAGGAGGTTTTGCCAAATGGGCTGATTGCAAGTAGGGGCACAGAAAAAAGGCAACAGAGGACTGACATTTATTTGGGAAAACTGGCAAAGGAACCAAGGTATTGGGAGAAAATAACTAGAGAGGGAAAAGCAATAAGAATGAGATGAACTCAAGAAGTCTGGACTGCAGATTAGAAACTTCCTTCCCTGCCAGGGACTGAAAGGGGCAGGGGAGTCCTAAGTGAAATATTTACTCTGACAGAGATTGTAGTTGAATCTAGAGCAGAAGCAACTGTTAAAAAGGGATGATTAATAGGGCATATAAAATATTGCATGATAACTATAATCAATCAGAGTAGCTTAGAAAAGATTGGGAAGAGAGAATGGGAAGACAACTTACAGTGGAACAATGGGGGACATATGTATGTCTCCCAAGTATGCAATAAAGTCCAGATGGCTTGGAATTTTTGCTTGGGTGTATTCGCATAGGTATTGTTATACCCCAAGAGGACTTCAAAGAATTTTCTCACATAGACAGGAAATGCTAGAGGTGGGATGAAGAAGAAAAAGCTAACTGGGAACATGTTTTCGGAGAGTAATAAGTTTGCGGATTTTAAAAATTCCCTATAGGGTACTCTGTCAAAATACTGGATGAGCAAATGGCTATAACTAAGGAAATGATTCTTATGAGTTGGGGCACAGTATCTGAACGGTTAAGGCCTTCTTTTGGTTGCCAAAAAAAGCATTTAATAGAAAATGGAAATCAAGATCTAAACCATCTGCTCTGAAGTATTTAACATTGTAAAGAGATAAAAAAACTGTACGTGGGATCTTTAGAAAAGAGAAAGAGCAAATTAAATATAAATGAATGAAATTTGTGGGAACAGTGTACGCAGAATAATGTTCAGGAGGAGAAGTGAGGTTTAAGGGAAGGCAGGAATTCAGCAAGTTATGTAATGCAGGACTGAATGACAGTTAATGTAAAGAAAGAAAACATATGTAATTTATAATGTATGAAAGCAAAAAAAAATCTTAATATGGTTTGTTTTCTTTTACGTTAATGTATGCATGCTTATGTCTTAAGTGAATTTAACAAAGGTTTAAAAGAACAGTCAACTGATTGGGCCAGTAAAAAGGAATACCTGTGATGACACCATCAGCTAAACCATCAAAGTTAGAGGGGACAACTGTTTCACCATCCAGAACCCCCTATCTGCCCTAAGGAAGACAGTGTAGGATTTGTGTTTTGATAATATGGCAGATAGAGATGAAAATATGACCTCTATCAGTGTGCATAACAATGCTTGAATTATTAGTAAAGGAAAACTTTCATCAGGGCAATCAGTAACCACTACTACTACTTCTGTTGTTGTTGTTTTCGGAGACAGCAATACCTCAAACACTGTAGCCAGCAATAAGGACCCTGGAGGTGAAGCAGCTTTCTCTGGACCTCTTCAAGAAGCTCTTAAAATCTACATGAAAGAGCTTTCACCAGAACAGCAGTAACATCTACTGAAGAACTTAAAAACTTTGCCTTTTTGTTTTTGTTTATTGTATTTATTTATTTTTTACTCTTGATTATATTTCTCATCTTGTTATATTACTGAAATATTTTAACAAAAACGTTTCAAAAGCCTTCATTTGGTTCTTGCTGTTTTATTGAGAATTTAATCACCACTGTCATTACTGTTGCTCACCACTAACACCTAGAATATACCATATTTATATGCATTCAGTGATCAGTGAGTCCATTTTGAAAATTTTAAAAATCTACTGCCAATTATTAACGGACTGGAGTTCCGTTGTGGTGACCCCTAACCGGGAAAAGCCAAAAGACACAAACAAACCAAAACATTCTGAATTTTAAATAACAATGTAGTGGTACCCTCTATAGCAGTCTACATATCCCTCTTGTATCTATGTGGGTTTTTATGTGGTTTTCCGGTTCCGCCCACAACCCAAAGGCATGCTCTAGGTGAGCTGATGATCCTGCATTGTGCATGCTGTGCCACATGTGAATGACATTAAGTGTGAGTGTGTGTGTGTGTGTGTGTGTGTGTGTGTGTGTGTGTGTGTGTGTGCGCGCATGTGTGTGGGTGTGCGTGTGCGTGTGTGTGTGTGTGTGTGTGTGTGTGTGTGTGTGTCTGTTCATATCCTGCAACAGACTGGTAGTCTGTTCAGGAATACTTTCTCTGCCTTGGGTTTGGTGAGGACCAGAACAGACTTTGACTATCCTATGACCTTAAACTGGACACATTTGGTAACTGAGTCAAGAATTAATGAAATAATGCACTTAGCTACTAGCAATAGTGATAATATATCATCTAGAGACTCTCAGCAAAAGCATAAAAGTTAAAAAGCTGACAAATTTTCGAAACAGAGGACATGGCTGAGCAGCAAAAAAACAATAAACATACATGAGGATATCTCATTATGTATATGATGACACATGCACTGAGACTAATCCTAGGATAAGAGTTATCACACCAAGGGAACGTAAGTACAGGCAGAAGGCAAAAAAGAACCTGAGAAAGAAAACCCATATAAATTATCTGTTGCAAATGTGTTTCACGGAATAAGACACTGTGTTAGTTACAATCATCTTCAGACTGACACAACATAATGAGAACAGACAGTGATAAAGGCTGACAAGATGCTGAGTAACATGGTCACAGGTCGAAAAATGTGATAAATACTCTTCTTCTGAAAATATATTTTATTTTGCTCTCCTCTCCACAACCCCTGTGTAGACGGCTGATATTAATATAATCCATTCTGAGTTACCTGCACATTGAGGTAAAGGCAAGTATTTACAGCAACAACTTTATTAGATGAATGTGCATTTTTGCCAAGTTTATATTACTGAGTCGTTTTCCACTGTGCTACTGACCTGACACCAGGCTACCTAGCTAGGGAAGTGATTCTGATAGAAACTGACATCTTCTCAATGTATGTCACACTTGTAAACTGTATCTAGATTGATACAGTCTTTTCTATTATTCACATACAGGAAAAGGGATATTAGGTTGGTAAAAAGTGCACAACAAGGGAGGCACTACAAATGTGAGGGGGATAATGAAACAGAAATACAAAGAAAAACTGAGTACTCAGTTTGTGTGCACTGGAACAGAGAAAAGAAACATTACAAAGAAGGTAAAAGATCAGGAGAGAAACAGGAGGGAGAAGCTGGTAGACAAAGGGTAAGAAGGAATCCAGATGGCAAATGGAACTGGGATGATTCAAAAGATTTTTACAAATATTTATTATGGAATTAAGACTACATAGGTCCTGGAACAGAGTACCTGAAATAACAACAGAATGGAGGCCAACGGAAGACTTTAACGGGACAGAAAGAAAAACGGGTAAGGTAGTCAGAGCCAACTGCTCACAGGTTAGTCACAGCATTCTTGTGGACACAAAAGACCGACAGCCAAAGCCATCTGCACACTGAGTAGCCACATCATTCAGGTGAACTCAAAATACTGTCAGAGCCAGCTGCACACAGGGTAGTTACACCATTCAAGTGAACACAAAAGACTGTCAGTGAGAACCCGCTGCTCACAGGTAGCCACAACATTCAGGTGAACACAAAAGACTAACAGTCAGAGCTAGTTAAACACAGGGTAACCACAACATTCAGGTGGACATGAAAGACTGACAGTCAGAACCCCCTGTACAGAAGCTAGCCACTAAATTCAGTTGGACACTAAAGACTGATAATCAGAGGCTACTGTACAGAAGCTAGCCATAAGATTAAGGTGGACACAAAAAACACAAAAGTCCGACAGTCACAGCCTGCTACAAACAGGCTAACAACAACAATCAGGTGCACAAGGAAGGCCAGAGTTTTTTCAGCAGCATTTTTATACTGATATGACAACAACTGAAAGTACCACAGTATAAGAAGTGATAAAGAATACAAAAATAACTCCTGCAATTGTCCAGGTACGTCCTGACATCTTAATATTCTGCAGTTCAATAAGGTTATAATCCTTTCTGGACAGTGTACCCCAGGATATACTCTAATCCCTGTAGGGTAAACACTACTGTCAGAATTTTGAGTTGCTTTTCCTCACACTAGCATAGTAACATGAGCTATTATTTGAGGTCTTAAACTTAATGGCAATTACTTGGATCCAAGGGAGAAACGCTACACAAATTGTGGCACATATGTTAAGTTTAAATGTGTGTTTTATGACACAAATTAAATATTTATCACCAATGGATGACATTAAGAGCAGTATTCACACAAAACATCCATTAACTATCCTCTACACCGGATACAGTCATTTCCCTGAAAGTGACCTGTCAGTCAACTGCAGTAACATCTGGTGACTTCAACAACATATGGTTAAGAGAACATAACAGGAGTATTGTCAAAGGAAAGTCAGCATTACTGCTGATCTGACTTACAAAGCATGCTAAACTCTTACAAAGGCTATTATTTGGTTGGATGTTTTTGACTTTTTAGGTTTTGTGATATAAAAAAACAAGACCACAATAAAACATTTCAAAACTTTTCCCACCTTAAATGTGACCTATAACATGTACAATTCAATTGAAAAACAAATCTGTTAGGGGAAACAATATAAAAATTAAAAAAATATATACAGTAAGCTGGTTGCATAAGTGGGCACACCCTTAAACTAATACTTTGTTAAAACACCTTTTGATTTAATTACAGCATTCAGTCTTCTTGGGTAGGAGTCTATCAGCATGGCACATCTCGACTTGACAATATTTGCCCACTCTTCCTTGCAAAAGCGCTCCAGATTGTGAAGGCATCTCTTGTTCACAGCCCTCTTCAGGTCACCCCACAGATTTTCTATTGGATTAAGGTCTGGGCTCTGGCTGGGCCATTCCAAAACTTTAATTTTCTTCTGGTGAAGCCATTCTTTTGTTGATTTTGATGTACAGTGTGTATACACACACACACACACACACACATATATATATATATATATATATATATATATATATATATATATATATATATATAAATATATATATATGTGTGTGTGTGTGTATGTATATATATATATATATATATATATATATATATATAAACCACACACATACACACACACACATACACACACACACAAACGCACATATATATTTAAATACATTTCCACATCTGTGGTTTGGCTTAATACAGCTTGCTGAAATGATGCTTAAGTACTATTTTGCAGGATGCATCTCAAAATACAGAATGTAAAGACAATGGACTATGAGCAAGATTATTTAGTGTTTGGCTTTTTTGAATGTGTTCATGCCTCACATGAAAATACAGTAGCAAGTAATATATACTAAAATAATGTTTGCACAATTACTTTGGCACAGAACACAACTGCTAAGAGAAGATTCAGAAAGATGGACAAAAAATAACTGCAAATCCCACCAGTAAATGCACCCCCTAAATCAGGATCAAGGGAAGCCATCATAGGCTACAAAGGATCGGGTTATATAAACACAGACGTTATGATTTTTAAACCTTAGAGTTTGCCACTGAAGAAGACAACTACGATGGTTTTGACCCACTCAAGACGTTTCCCCGATATCCTGCTTCTGTGGTGTGGATGGAGAAAACCCAACTTTGACCCAAACAACTTGCGCCATCTATCAGGCTACCACAGGCTATAACCACTCATGATGTCAGTCACAGAAGTGATTGACAGCGAGGGAGTCCCTCTAGGCCCACCTATCCCTATCTCCCATCACGGTGTCCTCCTTCTTCATGTGTCACTCCCACACCCTGTCTGTAGTGCAGTCCTGTCCATTAGCAATTGTCCACTCAGTCAGTCTGTGTCTAACCTCCTGCAGAGGCCTATAAATTTTGCTTCTGCATGTTGTCTGAGCCCTTCATAAGCACACTGTGATTCTGCAGCCCTAACATATATGAGTTTGCAGTTAAAGCTAGCATTATAAGCATTTAGTATAAAGTTAACACCACAGCATTTAATCTTAAAATATTAAGAGTTTATTAGCACCACTGCAGAATTATTAAGTTGTGCCTGCACAGATTTTCATAACACACAGGGAATGGAACTGATTACACAATGCACTGAGGCCAGTTCTTAAATAAGGGAAATGAACTTGAAGACAAACTTTTATGTACATCTGAAGACAGCTTGTCTTCCCAGCAGTAAGAGTGCATACACCAGACAATAGGAAAAATGATGCAGTGTGATTATACCGTTCTGGCTCTAGCAGTTTACTTGTGTGAGAATAAGCTTTTAATTGTGCAGTACCAGAATTAATCAGCAGACATGAAGGTATGAGAGATCAGGATTCTATTACATGACTGAACCCTCTACTCAGGATGTTTAGTGAACATCCCTGTGTGATCAAAATCTCTGCCTAACTGCAATGATATGACAGGCAGAAGCTTTGCTGCTGACAAGCAATCAGTGTGTGTCAGCTCAGGTACTGTGTTTTTTTTAAACCTTTTTTCTCTTTTTCAAACACCTTTAATGAATTACCACTTGTAACATAGGCAAATTTACATTCATATACAAGTAATCAAACTATATTAATATAAACATTATACTTCACATATATTACTATACATCATATAACCTAAGCAATATTACATAACTTATTCAATTCCTGCTCTTTTTAAACAAGAAACATCTTCATTAAGCCATCACTTACTTACTACATACACAAACATTTATATAAATGAAAACAAACTACACCGACACGATCCTAGTCGCAAACATTTTACATCACAAAGAATACTGACACACTCCCAGTTGCAAACATTATATATCACTTATATTGTACCCAGTCTTTCTCACTCAAACATTATATAGCATACTTAACTCGTGCTGCCTTTTAGGCCTCATTCCTGCCTTGTGTTTCCCACAATTCCCATTTTTTCTATGTAGTTTGTAACTACCCTCTGCTAAAGATCTCTGTTACTATATTCACTACTTCCAGTATAGTTGGTTTAGATTAATGCTTAACAGGTATTTCAAAACAGAATGAAAAATTAATAAAATACTATACATGTGTCAGCTTGTAGCCACTTGTATTATTTCTGCTGGAGTTTCATGTGTCTGAGCACTGAACCCAAACACCCCACTCCCTGCCTTGTATCAATAGTTGTATGTTTGTCTGTCTGCCCCGGCTTCCTTCTCTATACACTCTTCCCTCTTCAAACTTGCTCCTTGCTACATTCACTCACTACCCTTAAAAAAATGGAAAATGGGCACTAATCCTACAAAAAAATGCACTTGTTCCCTCCTTCTCCTCTCTTGCCTACATGTTGTCCTTTTCTGCATTCCTCCGGTTGCTCCTACCTCTTTCTGACTGTGGGTGTGTGAATGTGTGTCTCTGTGTGTGTGTGTGTGTGTGTGTGTGTGTGTGTGTGTGTGTGTGTGTGTGTGTGTGTGTGTGTGTGTATAAACATATATATATATATATATATATATATATATATAGAGAGAGAGAGAGAGATATGTACACCACACATATACATAAGCAAATTATCTACAAATTATGTGTAATTACCTAAAACAAATTTATGCATGCATAAGGCAGTGTGTGTATGTGAATGTGGTGGTGGGGGTAGCCCTCTGCACTGCACTGCATTGCATGTTTGTGCATGCCTATAATAATGACAACTTCATGACTGTGTTTTCTCAATTTGTACATTCTGGCACCATGCTAATGCTAATGTACCATCTAAGTTCAACTGTCAGATGCATTGAGAAAACTGCAGGACTTCTGATGTATTATAAAGAATTATTAAAGAGCTAGTAGACATTAAAAAGGTTTTGTATCATTATACCAACATTTTTATAACATTATTACAGCAGCAGATACTGTTACAAGGCTATTTCCTTCCCATCTTCAAAGTGTAACTCACATAATTACTGATTTACTCATATCTGATGGATTTACTATACATCAGCAAGTCAACAGCATCAGAAATACTCGGCCTAGGGATCCAAACCTCTTCAGTAACATCAGCAGTAAGATTTGGAAGGACAGGCATATCTCGCTGAGGACACTGCTGAAAATTTAACCCAGGACTGACGCTGTACTGCTAATAGACACAGGCAGCTCCTAAATGCTTTATCCCATGCATGGTTCCCATCAAATCATACAATCATACATAGGATAATCACAGTTATTCTCATTAGGGGTAATATTTTAATTATTTTGGCCAGGGATATATACACACACACACACATATATATATATATATATATATATATATATATATATATATATATATGTATGTATATATATATATATATATATATATATATATATATATATATATACATGGGTCTACTTCATAAGATCGACAGACCATTTGATCGACATTCATTTGGTTGACAGCTCATTTGATCGACAACCAGTATTCAAGGCAAAAACTTGGGATTTGCCCCCCCTCCCCAATGTTGTGCAACCCTGAAGTTGATATATATAGTTAGGGGGCTGTGGGAGGCACAGCCCCCCACACTGGGGAGGTGTGGGGGGGAGCGAAACCCCCCACCTATTTTCTTTAAAATGTGTAGTTTTGTTGTATTTTCATGTTTTAAACGGAAATAGGTGGGGGGCTTTTCCCACCACACCCCCCAAATGTGGGGGGCTGTACCCCCCACACCCTCCTAACTATATATACCAACTCCAGGGTCGCACAACATTGGGGAGGGGGGCAAATCCTGTTAAGTGCCTTGAATACTGGTTGGCGATCAAATGGGCTGTCGACCAAATGAATGTCGATCAAATGGTCTGTCGATCTTATGAAGTAGACCCATATATATATATATATATATATATATATATATATATATATATATATATATATATATATATAAAATTATCAACCATGGTACGGGTAAGGCCAACCTATAACCAAATGGAATAGGTTATTTTAGGCACAAAAAGGGAAACTGGCTTGATTTAAAATGGCCTGCAAGGCAACTGGCCTAGTACTTATCTATGAATCTATAATCAAGAACTAACAGGAACAGACACTTAACATAAAAGGGAAGGGAGTGACTCAAGGATCAAACCAGCAGTAACATTAATCTAACAAAATTATAATAAGATCATTATTTTAGTTTTAGCCATTTCCTAGTTTGAAAAAAAGTAAAGTAAAAAAAAAAGAAAGAAAAAAGTAGAAATCCAATTCATCAGGTTTGCAAGTTTTTCTTTTAATCAAAACAGTACTTTTGTAACTGAAGGTTTAGCTGACAACTCCCACTACAAACAAAGACCTCAGAATTTGTAACTATAACAGCTACATGTATGCTCTTCTGATTCTCTGCATAGCTCTTGTATTCACCTCATGCCCTCAAATCAAAAGCAATGTGGCCAGCTCCTGTGGCATAGAAGGATAAAGCCGTGATTGTGGCACAGCCAATCTGAGGTCCTGGCCAGGAGAACGAGAGGGTAAGCTGCTACTGTTAGCACATCCATCATGGGGGGATGAAGGCAACAATGGCTGGCTACTTGGAGGGAAAATTAATAGCAGCACTAAATGTTGCACCTGGGAAGCTCTATCATCATGCATATGTCAATAGCTAAATGACATTGCGGAGGCAGGCTCGCTGTGGACAGCAGCATGCAGTGGAGTTCAAACAGCTGCTCTGACAGAATCATTGTTCCATGGGGGGGGGGTTGCTCCACAGGACCAGCAAGCCAGCTTGATCCCTAAAATCCAACTCTTGCTATTGGGGGAATGAATGGACTGACTGCGATACCCAGGAAGGAATGAAAGGGTCATAGGGCTCTTACCTGGCCAGGGAATGTTTGGTTGTCACCATCACAAAACAAATGGACCGACTGCATGCGGGTAGAGGAGCCACTCAGTGAGGACAGGGGTGACAAAGGCAACATGCACATATCCAAGCAGATTTGCTTAAAATAAATCTATAGCTGCGTGGCTTTACTAGAAATTGCGGCAACAGATGACACTTATTTTGTGCATATTATAGAGAACCAGTACGTTATCTGAAGGATTTCTGAAATGTTTACATTCCTAATAAGAATACATACACACAAAATAAAATAAAGGTCACTTATGAATAACTTTTAAAGTACATGAAACATACTAGAAGTAATGCATATGAATACACCTCACAATTTAAAACATTGATACCTTACATTTATACCTTAAGTTATCATATATCCACAATGAAATGTTCATTGTATTCAGTTCATCAGGAAACACATGGCATACTTCCATAAACTGTGATAACAAGCATTCAAGCTGGAATTTAACTTCTTCAGTCCTTTGTCAGCTGGTCCCACTTATAGTTTATTGTCACACTTGAATTAACTTTTTCACCACGGTATGTGGATAAAGCACCAATTAGTGTATTTGCTTGATCGGCAACTATTTTCAGTCTCCCCTTCATAGGAAAGCAGATCTCTTAAACTTTGTTTTTTTCACACTGAAGCCATTAAAAATTAAACATGCCCTTTAACTTCAGTGACATCAGCTCAAGGAAAACGTGCAATGTATCCATAAACTTTAAGGGATGCATGTTGCGTAGGTGCAGAAATACATTCACTAAAATCTATGGAACAGCTCTAAGGTGATGTCACCAATGGAAACACTAAATTTAATTGGGCTACAGTTTCAAAAAAAAAGTTTACAAAGCTTTTTTCTTACAAATGTCCCGAATAAATAAGAATGGACTAAGACAAGACACATCTTCACACTAAGCTCAACTTGAAATTAACTTAACTTAAACTTGAACTTACTTATCATAAAATTGCCAAGTTTGCCACAAATCTCCCCTATCGCACACACCACTGCTTCGCACTAAAAAAAACTAAACTGGCTAGGGCTCCATAACCAACTCCTTTTGCATCAACTTCACATGACACACTCCATCTTACTTCAACCCTTAGCTTGTCCCTCATCAACTCTTGTCTCTCCCTATGTCCCTAACCGTGAACTCCACAGCTCTAACCAACACCTACTCCAAGTTTCCAAACCTAATAAAACCATAGGTAAAAGTCTTTATAGTCATGTAGTCTCTAAATCTTAGAACAAGCTTCCTCTCCTAATCAGATCTCTCCAAAATTCAAGCAACTTCAAACTTACCCTAAAGGACTACCTACACAACTCTTGGTACTGCCCCTGTAAAGACCCTACTTAACATTCTTTATTCCTATCCAGCCCTCTTCTCCCATCTAACCACTACCTCTATTTCCCTCTATCTTAGAGTACCTTGCTATTTAGCTTTCTACCTCCTTTCTCAGTAACCTATGCTACAAGTTTCTTAAGACTTTTTAGAGCATCCTACAACTGTCACATCTGTCTCTCCTGCTCTTACCCTGCCACCCCACTATTTTTCCAGGACTTGACTCTGTGCTAAAAGTAGGTCCTGCCTATCTTCTAGTTCTCCCTTTTCGCCTTTCCCTCTTTCTCTTACCATATAACTAGATCTGCACATAGTGTTATTTTAAGGTTACTAAGGGCAGCCTGTACAAATGTTTTAGCACAATGTGTATTATTTTTTATTGATTTTTGTATCATGATTTTTGTTAATGTCTCTGTTTATATCTGTATTCTCTCTCTTGTATACACCTGTTAATCACTTTTATAACTTACTGTAAACATTGTTTTCTGGAGCTTTTCTCCTTGGGTCCCTGCTGAAAAAGGACACCTGCCCAGCCAGACTAAGCCGGTTAACAAATGGCAAATAAATAAATAAATAACTCACTGGATGCTGTGATGCATTATTTAAGTATGACAAATACTTTAACAAAAAACAACTAGGAAAGGCAGAGATACCTCCTAAAGCAATAGGAATCAAATATGACCCGGAATGATGCCCAACAAACATTCTGATTAATTTCTACTGTACTTTCAATGACATCTAATGGACAGTCTTGGCACACACAAATGAACCTTACTTTCTAAAACACTGACAAGGCAAAAGGGTTCATGCTTAGGGCTGAGTGAACTGGCAAGCAAACACCTGTAACTGTTTTTTACTCGCCTTTCTACCTCTAGTTGATAGTTACCCCTTGTGACCCAAAAGCCCAAGCATTCCCCTTGTGATACAGCTGTAAGTGCATTGTTCTAGTTCTATCTACTGCACATTTAGGGAGGTATAACTAAGGCCCCCCCTTTTTTCTTCCCCTCCTTGCCTTCTGGACCTTACGTTGCTACACATACTCAAGTTATCAGACTGCAAGAATGGGTCAAAAAACATTTGGAATTTTTGAATTTCAACAGTGGAAAACAAGTTCAATCTATGTGTGACCCAAACCTGTAAAGTATACAATACAACTTGGCCTAATAAGATTGGTCACATACATCTAACAGACTCTGTGTGTGGCAAAGAGTTGCTGGGTCCTTAAGCATGCTGGGTTTCAACAAAAATGACATTTTGTGCTATCATAAACTACAGGCACATAGCTTCACAAAGTTTGGAACAACCACAAGTCCTTATTTATTAAGCAGATTACAGAAGAATGTGCCATAAACACTGTCAGGTATGCAACACTATTGTTAAATGTGAGATATTAAAGAAATGTCTGCATGCTATAAAAGGATGGCTGAGATACACACCGTGATCTCCTAATTATTCTAAAACAGTCTGGATCAAATATAACCTCAATGACCAGACTTTCATAGATGCACACATGACAAACCATACCCATAGCCAGTGCAAAGGACTGGACTTCACTCTTTTGCAAAGATCACGGTATTGGCCTTTGCCCCTGGGAAAGAGAGTAGAGAAGGTGATCCATCATGAAAGCTGTATCCAAAATATGCCTAAAATTAAACTGTCACTATTCGAGTCTTAGTAAGTTTAATTCGGACCCTAGGGAAGGTTTCATTATGACACAATCATTCATATATTAGCAGGTCACATGCTCACTGCAATGAAATCTAAACATCCTCAAAATTTCCATGAAAGCTCCAGCTTTCTTCTACCTCTTTTTTTAAATACCTTTATTGAATTATCACTCTATTAACAAGTTCACATTACTGACAATATAACTCACATTTATAGTTGTATATCATATAAGTGAAGCAACATTACGCAGATTAGTTTTGTGGCTTTATAATAGGAAGAATATAAGGTAAGTGATCGCAGGAAGCATTAGAGACAAAGCTACATACAACAGCTTTAAGTAGGTAACTTTCCCCAGCTTTACTTCTCACTCTATAAGTGGGCAATGAGACTGCTTATAGCGTGGTTACTATCTTCATCTTGCATAAGACGTTTGTCATTCTGTCCCCAAAGTCAGGTGACCATGGAATAAGGGTACAAGGGGGTTGTCGCCTATAAAACAATTGTGCAGGTGTTCTTTCAGGACTGGGGTGCAGAGATGATTACTTACAACCAACCACTTAGTGCTCTAGGTAGTTGCAATTTGCCATTTCATAGTGGATCCAATTAAACAATCAAACACTTCTCCAACTTGCTGAACAACTCCCGTCAGTGAGACTGAAGGAAGAAAAAAGGAGGCTTCTTAAAGGTCTTTTTTAACTTCATTAATTTGTTTATTGGGTAAGTCCACTAGACACAAGCAACCTTTTCCAGGGACAACCTGGAAGCACTACCTAGTTAAGTGACTTGAGTCACTCAGTAAGCAAATGAAGATAAAAGGAATCAAATGGGGCTGCCACATTTTCAAATGCACACTTTTTTGTGGAAATATGAGATTTTGCAGGATAAACTGTACCTACAGTCAGTGCAAAGGACTGGATTTCACTTATTTGCAATAAAAGCTTATTCTTGTTGCATATGAATTGTTTAGCTGCTTCACATAACATCTACTTAAGATACAAATAATTATTTTATGAAGCCATTAAAGGAACGTGCAACTTTTTTGTTCTAAAACCTCATCACATTTCCCATTTTGCATATTTTGTTTTTCAGGAAACGACTGCTTAAATAGGACTGCCCTGCATAAAGAGGGACAGGTGGCAACCCTAGAATCAAACCCTTTAAGCAGCTTATTATCAGCTTAGAAATGTAATCTTCTGCACTACTGCCAGAATTTGTGGAACAGAAACTGCTGATATAAACAGAAATGCTACAGAAACAATGGCCACTTGGGAGAAGTTGATATTAACTCCGAGATACTAGTAGATAGTTTTGAAAGTTGTCGCATTCATTAAAAGGCAATCATCAGCTGATGCAGAACCTCACACCAGCAGACCTGCTGATTTTTTTTAATCAAATTTCCTTAAATTATTTTTTTCACTATGTGAGAGAAAAAAATCAACTGGTCTACCTAAAGAATCAAACTGAGCAATTTGTATGGTATTGAAAACAGAAAGCAACAAGTTATTCAAGTACAACATTGCAAATAACATAAACATCAAAGTCCAATTACAATAGGTTGATGATAACTTTATGTAAACTTCTTCATGATGCTTTCCAGACAGTGATTTCTTTCCCCTGACTTTGAACTATATGCATTTATATATTTGGCTATGTAGCAAGAAAATCTTGTCAAGGAAATATCTTTCAGATTAGTCCATTGAGCTGTTGCATAGGTAGAACTAGAAACAATAAGGTATTATATTCTACCACAAAAGCTTTTTTTAAAGGCTTTCCTTCCTACTTGCTCATATTTAAATGTATATTTTTTGTACATGTTTTAGTCAAAGCAATAGATAGCAGTGATGGGGCAAAGGAGGAGGCTGCACTGGGTGCAAGCTATAAGGGGGCATAACAAGCATTGCAGAAGATGTGCTAATCAGTTCCAGTCAGCAGAATCCATAATCATTTAAGCAGCTTTTGCTACGGTCACAGCTGCTTATATGGCAATATGTTGGTGTTTTTCTGTTAGGAATTGTAGCAAGAAGCTAACACAAGTTCTTTGTTACAGTTTAACTGAAAGTTATTACGTAGCTATATAACAACTCTTTGCTTAGCTTAAAGACTTTTTTAAGTGTAAATAACAGTTAGGGAACTCCACCAAGATGCTATTAGCTGTTTTTTACAATTTAGTCAATATGTTTGATATAGCCAAGAACTATTATGCACATAACACATAGTCTGAAACCCTTTATTCTTAACTCTGAGAAGTGTCTGGTACTGCAAAGAGCTATTATCTATACACAGTGGATCTAATAACAGCCGGTACCTACAGCCTGGCTGAACATTAGCGTAGCCAAACTCTGATGTGGAATAGAATACCTGACTGTGACTACCTTAACATGAGAATGTTGTTGTTGTTGTTGTTTGTCTTTCGGCTTTTTCCCAGTAAGGGGTCGCCACAGTGGAACTCCAGTCCACCAATGATTGGCAGTAAATTTTTACGAAACGCCGAGGTGCCAGCTCGATGCCCAACCTTCAATGAAGGCACGCCCATTTACGCACGCATGTCTTTCGAATGCTACCCAACCATGGGGAGGACATGCAGACTCCACACAGAAGGCACTCCCAAGCCATGCCGAGAATCAAACGGGAGAACCTCTTGCTGTGAGGTAACAATGCTACCACTGTACCACTGCGGCATTACATCAAAATCTGGAATTTTCTAGAAGAACAGGTCTTGATAAAGCTGATGTGATGTAAGAAAAAGTTTACTATATTTTTCATAGTGTGACCACAATAAACAAAAGGGAAAACTCCATTTCAGCCTACTTTAGAAGGAAATCTACTAGGATCTGCTTTTCCTGACAAGCCATCAAGCTGAATGTGTACATGTCTTGTTAGGTAGTCTTCTACCTCGCAATATGTTCATATGTACCTTCCACCTCTCAGTATGTTCATATGTACCTTCCACCTCCTCACAGTATGTTCATATGCACCTTCCTCCTCGCAGTATGTTCATATGTACCTTCTACCTCACGGTATGCGCATATGTACCTTCCACCTCGCGGTATGTTCATATGTACCTGGTAGCAAATAAAGTTACTCTGCAGTCTTATTCTGCAAATGTTAACACCCTGATGAAACATAATTTATATTTAGCTATCAGCATACATATAATGAACAAAGGAACACAAAGAACACTGATAGCAGCAGCATACCGGACAAAGCTCTGAGTAAATAACAAGGCCTACAAGGCTATAAGTCATTAGTACTGTGTGAGTGCCTTCACTGGGGATTTACACACATGTGAGTCTCAAAGTTGTGAACAGCACAATTCTAAAATCATGTATGCAAACAGCTGTAAGTAATCATCAGAAAAGATTCTAAGATCAACATAAACTAGGTGGAAGACCTAAATGTTGACTGAACAAAAGCACAAGGGTTCAAGGAAATATTCATGGCTCTAGCACCTCAGGATGAAGAGGAAATGGAACAGAATAAAAATAGCAGCATCTCAAAACAGCAAGTGTGAAGATGAAAAAACAGCTCTGCAACTGAGCCACATGTAGACATGAGGAATGCAAGGAAAGTTGATGGTGGAATGCAGAAGTCCAAGAAGCTGTCAAAAGAAAGAAGTATGGGAAGAATTGGGTGACACACAATATGGCTAGGCTAAGAAGGAATACGATATTAGCTGGCAAAAAAGAGGCTAAGAGAACAGTCACAATAGCAAAGAACACGGTGACAGTAAACCTCTACCAGCTTCTGGAAAGTGACTCAACAAATGCAAGGCATCAACACAAAGAAAAAGAAAGCTGGCAGATGCCATTCATTAGGAACACCACTAACAATCTGCTCATCAGTTCAGATAGCATCTAGGACAAAAGGAAGGAGTAAGAAACTTCTGAAGGAAGAACAGGCCACAGAAGCTGTACTACAATACACGTAGCCTAACAACCTATGATGAAAAAGGAAAGAAGGTTAACCAACCCTTGAGGTATGAAGTTCACTAATGAAAACGAAGTCAGGGAAAGTGGGAGGCTCAGATTAAGGCACAGCAAATATGAGCAAGACGTTGGGTACATTTGGAGGGGAATTGCTCCTAAGGGTACTCTTCATGGTATGACGAGATACACATATCCCAGAAAACTGGAGAATAAATATTCTAGTGCTAGTTTAAAATATCCACAACTGTGGTAGCGTAAAGATATTATGTTCCTGTCACACTGCATGAAAGTGCTGGAGAGGGTGACTGATGAACAGATACGCACATCAGCAGCAAGTGAAATGGGAAATAAGCAATTTGGACTTGGATCTGAATGCAGTTCAACTGAGCTGATGACTTCAGCAAGACAGATAGTGGAAAAGAAGCTAGAGATGAGGAAAGAGTTCAACAGGGCATTCCTAGGCATGGAGGAAGCATATGATACAGTCCCAAAAAAGCTGATTTGGGCAGTCCTGCAATGGTTTTAAAGTTCTAAAAACACTGACAGAATTAAGGACCAAATGACACAAGCATGAGGAATGTTTAGACTTACAAAGGAGTTCTCTTTGGAAGTGGGTGTGCATCGCAGTTCAGTTCTAAGCTCAATCCTGCTCATACTGCTGAGGGACTACATAAGCAAACTGGCCAAATGGGACAGTTCAACAAGGCTGCTGTTTGCAGACAATGTGGCACTACAAGCAGACTCTAAACTGGAACTTCAGCAAATGACAGTGACTGGAATGCAAAACTGGAGGCACATTGGATGAAACTAACTACAGACAAAACAGTGCCCATGGCAGCACAAGGGGGATATCAGTAAAAGCTGAAAACTGAGACAGAAGGAAAAATGTAAGCTATGTTCTTTATTTATTTATATTTTTATTTATTGACATTTGTTAACCAGGTTGGTCCAGCTGGGCTTGTGGCCCATTTTCAGTGGAGACCCAAGGAGAAAAGCTCCAAAAAAAACACAAACAGTTTACAGAGAATCAAACATTTATGTCAAAAATATGGTCAAAATCAGTTATACAAGAACATTAGAGAGACGAAGCAGAAATGCAAACACATGATATATACATATCAATATTTTTACAGACTAAAAAATATATTTACATATTTACAAAAAGAGTTAAGTCCAACAGTATTGATTGTAGAGGTTAATAAGTATCCACAATAGTGGAGAACTCAGCTGTATGTGGAGGTACTGAAAAGGTATACAGTAGGGTTGTGGGAAGCTTAAGTAGGGACATGACAAGGACATATTTTGGAGTTGGGCAGATTAAGTTTGAGTTTTTCTTTAAAGTGGGATGGGTGAATGATAGAACAAATGTCTCTTGGGAGTTTGTTATAGGATTGGGTGACAGAGTGTTTATATAGGAGTTTGCCGGCTATTTTTTGGGTTGGTAGATTTATAGTACTTGCTGATTAGAGGTATGGAGAGTCCGCGGAGGAGTGTAGATAAAGATGAAGGAAGAGAGACCAGGACAGGGTGAAGGTTTGTAAAGAATGAAGTGTAACATTTCAAGTTGTGACAGAAGTAGAAGATGGGGGAATTCTAACCAGTGGAAAGTATTTATGGCAAGGCAGTGATATGTATTGTACGGAGAGTTTGTGATAAATCTAGCTATCTTGTGGTAAGTTTGTTGGAGTTTGTTTAAAGTAGTTGGATGTTGGTGAGTACTGGGGCAGCATATAGAAGGGAGGGCAGGAGAAGAGCTTGTGCAAGGGAGAGTCTGACATTTGTAGTTAGAAATTTTTTGTTGCAATACAGTAAACTGAGTTTCTGGTGAGTCTTTTATATGCTTTGGGAATGTGTAAGTTGCATTTGAGTTGATGGCCCCAAGGAGTTTAGTGTGAGCTTCAGGTTGGATAACAGTGAAGTAACAGTAAAGGTGGATTTGAGGTGAGAGAGAGATTGGGGAAAAAATAAAAGAGTTTGGTCTTTTTAGGGTTGAGAATGAGTAGATTCCTGGACAACCATTGTTCAGTGGATAGGAAGGCCTGTTGAGTAAGAGTGTGGCAATTGGAGATATTGTCTGAGATGGAGATGAGAGTTGAGTCGTCTGCATATTGGATGAGGGAGGATTGTTTACAAGAAGTATAGAGATCATTGGTAAAGACATTAAATAGGAGGGGACACAGGATGGAACCTTGTGGTACCCCGGTTGGGACAGGTATGAATGGAGAAGTGGAAGAGAGCCATTTAACAGATTGCTGCCTGCAGGATAAGCAACTGGAGAACCAGGGAAGGGAGGAAGAAGATAGATTGAGCTCTGCAAGTTTGGATAGCAGTAGGGGATGGGAGTCTGTATTAAAGGCTATGGAAAGGTCAAGGAAGAGACATGATATGAGTTTGTTATTGTCTAGGGCCTCAGCAATGGTATGTGTAAAGGATAAGAGGGCAGTAGCTGTGCTGTGGTTGGGACGGAAACCACGCTGAGTGGGAGTAAGGAGGTTATGCTGGAGGAGGTAGTTGAGTAGTTGTGAGTGGATGCATTTTTCGAGAATCTTAGAGAGGGGAGCTAGAATAGCTATAGGTCGGAAGGTAGATGAGTCTGTAGCGTTTCCACCTTTATGCAGGGGAGTAGTGAAAACAAGATTTCAATTGGGTAGGGATGGTGGATTCCTGAATAGATATATTGATTAGTATAGACACTGGATAGGCAATGGAGTCAGCAGCAAGTTTGAGGAAGGTAGGAGGTAGGTTGTCAGTGGAGCGAGAGCAGGGTTTGAGTTTGTGAAGAAAAGATCTGATGTAGGAAGTAGGAACTGGATGTAAAGAGAATAGTTGTTTGTTAGAAGGATTGGGAGGGTCAGCAGAGAAGTTGTGTTACAGTTGGAAGGTGTGAGTGTTTGAATGGTTTCAATAAAGTGTTTATTGAGAAGAGTAGTAGTTTCCAGAGGAGATGAATTTGGGTAGGGGCAGGGAGTTGAGGGGCAGCCTGGAGAGAGAATTTTGTTAATAGTATACCAGAACTTGTGAGAGGTGGATTTGTTATTGAATTGGGCAGAGTTATAAAATGACTTTTTGTCATTATTGGTTTGTTTTTTGTAAGATTTCTGAGGTGTCTATAATTATGCAGCAGAGGTAATTCCTTTGTTTTAATCCAGGCTTTCCAAGCTCTATCTCTTTTTAACATACAGGACTAAGTTTCTTTTGAGAGCCAGGGGGCATAACTGGGTTTTATTCTAACCTTCCTAGAGGGAGCAAGGGAGTTCAGGGTATTCAGGAAGATGCTAATGAACCTAGTAACTGTGTCATGGAGAGGGATTTGTTTAAGGATGGACCAGTCAATAGTGAATAGAATAGAGCTGAATTGGACTATATTAAAATTAGAGAGTTTTCGGCAATCTCTATAAAGGTGGGATTTGGGGGGGGGGTGTTGGATGGTGTATCTAAGGACCAAGGTGGGGAGGTGGTCGCTAAGTTGGTCTGGTTTGGTAGTGGGGTTGTGGTAGTGGTGAGGGAAGTTGATGAGTATCCAGTCAATTATGAAGCCGGAAGATGAGTTTTTTATGGAGGCAGGTGGGCAAAGATATCAGTTGATGGAAACCATGCAAGTTGATGTTGAGTTGTGGAGAGTCAGTTTTAAGTTTAGATACTCTAAGATAACATCGCCTAAGATGAGGGTTTCATAGGGAATATTGTGGGAAAACCAGGATAAGATACTCTCTAAAGTGGATGAATTGTTTCCAGGAGGGATACAGATGGTGGCAACAGCTAATTTTTTGTGAGGGTTAAGGTGGCAATTAAAGATGATGAGTTCAGCTGGGTGAAAGTCAGGGATGGGTGTGGGTAAAGGTGAGAGACTGAGGCTATTGGAGTGGAGGATGGCTACACCACCCCCTTTTTTGTGAATCTATCAGAGAGATAGATATTATAGCCTGGTGGGAGAATTTCATTGTTAGTGATATGTGGCTTAAGCCAGGTTTCAGATAAGGAAAGGATGTGAGGGTTTGTATGCTTTATCTAGGCTTGGAAATTGGTGACTTTGTTGGTTAGGCTTTGAATATTTAGAGAGTATATTGCCAGGTCCTTGGATATGGATGAGTTTAGTGTAAGAGGCTGGTTATGATAAGAGGTGTCTTGGGAAGGAAGGGAGGTAGAAGATAAGGAGCGTGTTTGATTGAGGGGAGAGGGGAGGGGCCAGGGTTGGGGTGGACATCCCCAGATATGAGTAAGCTATTAGTGAGAAGAGGGAGTACTGTAGTACACAGATGTAGTTTGTGTAACTTGGGTTTACATTTGTAGGTAGGAGGGCTGATTTGCAATATATGCAGTTTGTGCAGAGAAGAGGTGGAGAGGTTGAAAAGGGCTGAGGAGATATGAAAGTAGGAAGGTGTAGAATGAGTGTCAAAGGTATAGGAGGTAGGAGAGCATAAAAGAGAATAAAAAAGGTATGAGTGATAAGAGGTTAGAGCAGAGAGAAGAAGTAGGAGTGAGGTGGTAATGATAAGGTGTTTCATTTTTGATGGAGGGTGTAGGGGTTATAGACAGGGTATAATAGTAGGGGAAGGAAGTGATGTATTTGGAGTCTGACAGGAAGCAATTTCTTACCAGAATGCTTGATTTCTTTGGTCTCTACCTGGACACTGGCATTGTATGACCAGTACCTTTGACATCCTGTAGCAACAGTAAGAAAAACTTCACAAATTAAGCATCTCTCTTACCCACAAACACCAGCTCCTGCTTTCTTCTACAGTTCAAGAATGCCAACATTAAGCAAAAGAGTTATATACAAAGAGGCAATCAAGAAAGGAAATTAGGCTATGGTCCCTGACAGAATCCTCATATATGACAAGTTGGTGGAAGAAGGATGGAAGGTTGTTCCATGGTCTGGACAGAGACGAGAGAAATCTAGCACTTTGATAAGAACACATTTCTCAGGTCCTGTCTGAACACTGGAACTGCAGGACAGAGCTCCTAGCTAACCATGCTAGCCTACCCCAGTAAGCCTCTTAGAATGGCTGTTCCAAAAGATGGTCTTGTTCTAGAAATAAATTGAGATTGTAATGTTTAGCAAAGTTATGTAAAGAAAGTCAAGTAGCCATTGAAGTAATTTCACCAAGTGGAAGGTTACAAAGAAGAGCAATGGACATAGCTCGATCCCTAACAGAGTAAGATCTTTGGTGAAACAGAAAGCTTTCTGCCCACTGAGGTTTAGCAAAAAAGAAAAAATATAGTTTGAAATCCATTTTGCCTTGGCAATCTTTTGATTATGCTTAGGTACCGAAAAGCTAACAAAGAGTTGCTCATATTTTCCACAAACTTTTGTGTGGTCCAAATAAAACCACAGTGAACATCCAGGCAATTCAACAGGAATTCTCTCTTGTAACATAACTTAGGAAAAAGTACTGAAACACTGATATCAGTTCAAGTTAGCCTGAGTAGTTACTTTGGGCATGAAGGAAGATTTAGTCCTAAGAGATACATGGTCTGGGTGAAAAATGATATAGGGGTATTGAGAAGAAAGGGCCTGAAGTTCAGAAACCATTATAACAGATGTAATAGCTACCAAAAAATGCAGTTTTGCACAACAAGAACTTAAGGGTAGTTGAACCATTCAGTTCAAACTGAGATATGGTTAGACACTGAAGCACAAAATTAAGGTCCCAAGCTGGAGTTGGTCTGGTTAAAGGAGGACTAGAATGAAACAACCCTTTAATAAAAGCCTTACAATAATGGCTAATAGTCAATGAATGATTTGGGAAGTTCTCATGAAAGCATGAAATTGCTGACAGTTGAGAAGTAACTAGCCCGTCATACATCTCTGTTACAAAAGCTAACAACTCTTCCAAGGGTGCTGAAACAGGCAAAATATGCCTGTTGAAGCCCATTCTGAGAATTACTTCCATTTACCCACATAAATTTTTCTGACTGAGGTGTTCTGCAATGGTATAATTAGCAAAACAACATCAGGAGGCAACCAAGACTTCCTAGCCATCATTGGAACTGGAGAAACAAAGCGGTTAGATGAGGGGATTGAACATCTGGGTGAGATTGTCCAGACAGGTGAATGCAGGAGGAGAATGGGTTATCCCTTCAATTAAGACTATACGAAGAGGGGAAAAAGTCTGCTGGGGCCAGAAGGGTGCTATGAGAATGAACTGAGCCTTGAAATCTTTGGCTTTTGGAAATAACTTCATTATCAGAGGAAGGGGAGGACAGGTGTAAAGGGGACCCAATGCATCCATGGGTGTCTGGCTTTCTTGGGGAACTATGATGAACAAGTGAGGACATTTGGGGTTGAACGGTACAACAAAATAGGTTGCAGTATGGTCTCAACCACTAGTTGAATATGCTGTGTGCTATTTTGCTATGGGACACAGCACAGGAAAATAACTTTCTTGGGTGGCGTAAGCCAGGGAACCTTGTTGGCTAGGCTTACTTGGGCCCTTGGGCCAATAGCCTAGTACCTACCTATGAACCTATGGAGAGACCACTTATGGTGTAAGAGAATTCACCTCTTAGCTTGTCCACAATCACATTGGTAGATCTGGGTATGTGAACTGCAATCAAAAAGTATTGCAAGGTCAGAGCCCATTTATGCACTCTGACTGCTTCTCTGCACAAGGGATAAGACTAGGTTCTTCCTTGCTTGTTCAAGTATAACACAACTGCCATATTGTCGAATTGTATGGCAACTGTACCTTGAGGGAGCTCATTCGGAAATGTCCATATTGCTAAGAGGACCACCTACGTCTTGAGAATGTTTATTTGCGAGAGGCCTCATCTGAAGTCCACAAACCTTTTTTTGTTTTAAAACAAGAAACATCTTTATTAAATTATGACTTATAACATAAGCAATCATACATACATATACATAAAGGAAAACAAACCACATTGACGTATTTTCAGTTGCAAACACTACCCATCACTTATGATCTATCCACTTACTATCACTCAAACATTACGTAGCTCATTCAATACCTGCCTTTTCCCACAATTCCCATTTTTCTATGTAATTTGCTCCTATTCTTTTCTAAAGATCCCACTTCCTGTTGTTTTACTTCTGTTATTATAGTCACTACTTCTAGTACATTTGGTTTAGACTTTGATTTCCATTTTTTAGTAATTCCTTTTTTGGGCAGCCACCAGAATTAAACTCAGCAAGGTTTTACTATAGCTTAGCAATTTTGATTCTTTATCATAGCTCAGAAAAACATTAGTTAGTTACACCAGTTTGTTAACCAAGTACTTCTGATAGAGTAGTCTGCGGGGAAGTTTTAAATTCTACTAACTCATTACAATACCAAAAAAATATGTTCCCAATGACCTCTTTCTTTACCATTACACCTCCAACATTTGCAATTTGAGGAAAAATGCTTGTGCTACATATAGCAGTCCTAACTGTATCGCTCTGAAACACTCCTTCAAATCAGGTAATCCCAAACCACCCTGTTCTATTGGAAGGAACACCTTATCCCACTTGACTCTTCCCCTCTCAGATAAAATCCTTAACACTTTATTAATTGCTATCCAGAACTTCTCCACTAGTTGATAAAAACATGCCTGACCTGTGTATAAAACTAAAGAGATTAAAAACATGTTATTGTTTGCATCTTATTATCCATATCCATAAAACAGAACTTCCAATTTCTCAGTTTTTGAATTATCTTTTGTTTAGTCTCTTCCCACATATCCTTATCTGCCATCACAGAATCCTTTCAGTCCGTACTCCTAAGTACTTCATTTTATCATGTCCCCATGATAGGTATTGCTGAACCAATTCATGTGTGGGTGCATAGTTTACAGCAATTGCTTGTGTTTTATCTTCGTTAATTTTCTATCCAAAAAGACTTGAAACTGTCTCAGAATGTTCTCCAACATGGAAATGTCCTTTTCTAGTTTTATCAGGTATACAGTAACTTCATCTTGCAAATACAGAATCCTTATTCTGAGTCCTGTCTTTTCTTTGCCAATGGTTCTAAACAATGCAAATAACAATGGGGAAAGAGGACATCCCTGCTGGTTCCTCTACTCAAACAGAACTTATCAGAGAGGACTCCCCTACACTTTAAATTTGCCTCTGATTTGTCATACATCCTCCTAATCAACCCTATTATTGTATCAGGGAATTCCAGTGCTCCCATTGCCCTACTCATAAAATCCCAGTTTACTCAGTTGAATGCTTTCTCTGCATCAAGACCCACCAAAAACAGTGGTATTATCTTATGTTCAGCTTCCCTTTGGATCATCATTGTTCTATTAATGTTGCCAAATGTTTGCCTCCTTACCCCAAACCTAAACACACACACTGAGCCTTGTCTATCAATTTTGGCATCACATTTGCCATTCTTTTAGCCATCATAGGCATAAACACTTTATAGTCGTGCTTTAAAATTGAAACTGGCATATATGAAGCTGGATTTGAAGGGTCTTTGCCACCTGTACATTTTACAGACACCACTGCCTTCTTCCAGGTTGCCGGTGCTTCTACTCCTTTTAAAATACCGTGAAACAAAATCTTCCAGATCTTTATCACTTTCTTCCCTCCTAGCTTCCAAACTTCCACAGGAATACCATCTATTTCTGGGGGCTTTCCTGTAGATTGGTTATACATAGCCATTTTTATATCATCTTTTCCTATCTTAATTGTTAGTAACTGTGTCTCATCTACTTCTAACCTGGGTATATTTAATTCTTCCATAAACATTTCCATTTGTACCTTTTTCTTGATATCTGCATTTCTCTGCTTTATAAAAACTTTCATAACATTTCTGAAATATTTCTAATTCGTCTACAGGATCTCTGGTTATTTCCCTTGCTATATGCTCCCTAAGCTTGGCAACAAACCTTTCTACTTTCTATTGCCTAAGCCATTGTGCTAAAGGTTTTTGTGCACTGGAGTTATTGTCAAAAAACAGTTGCTTAACAATCTTTCTAAACTCATGCATATTATCCAGATAGTCCCTTATTTGCTCTTTAGCATTCTACAATTGTGCCACACTCCCTAACAATATTTTCATAAGAAATTTCTATCTTCTCTAATAACTCCTAAATAATTTCCATTACCCATTCCTTAAATTCCTCTTTTTTTAACAGATAGGTGGGAAAGCATCAGTGTCTCATTTTTATTTCATTACCCTGCACTTTTATTTCAATTATTAATGGTACATGATCTGAAATAGTTACTGGATGCGTATCCAAACTTTCAACTAAATGCACCAGTTCCTGTGAACTATAATTCTGTCTAGCCTAGCCCAGTTTTTGTACCTTGGGGAATAATATGTAAATTGCATCCAAACTCTTACTACTAAATTCACATCTTTTATAAGAAACATTTTTATGAATTTCCTCAAAAATCTACCCAGTTTTGTTATACTTCCCCTTCCAGATCCCCCAGATGCATACTCCCTGTTGCAAATCAAATTCTAGTCCCCACCTATAAACAATATTCCTTGCTGAAGACTGATTATTTCTCCCAGAATTTTCTTAACCTCCACTGTAGCAGTTTTAGGTGAAATATAAATACATACCAGCATAATCTTCTTCCTCCCTTGCCAGTAGCCCCTTAGTACTACAAATCTACCTTATAACCTTTATTCCCTTTCTATCACTATTTGAGCTCTTCTTGCAATTAATATTAAGTACTCCCCATCTTCATCCAGATATTTTGTTGAATAACCAACCTGAAATCCTTTCTTTAGCAAATTCACATGTTCAGTTCTTTCCAAATGTGTCTCCTGTAGCACAGCTATTTGCACTCTGCATTTTTAATATAGTTCACTATTCTTTCTTTTTTGTATATATATATATATATATGTCAGACCAATCACATTTAGAGATAATATGGAAAGTGTCATTAAGATAAGAAGTTATTATTCTCACCTGTAATGTGTAACAGCTTTTTTTAATGTCTAGTTTCAGCTTTTGTGCTACATATATACACCATTTGGCAGGTTGATCTTTTATAAAATTGTTTCTTGTTATAACCATTTTAACCTATGTCATATCTTACAATACTTTTTATTTTAACGAAAACTCTCAAACAAAAACACCCCTCCCGATCATATTAACTTAATACTAACACACAAAACTATGTATATGAAGCACCACACTGTAGAACAAACCAAACCTCACGCCACAAGTTCCAGGCCGGATGAATTCACTCAGTTTAGTACAGACTAATTTATTAAAATAAAAAAAATAACTTATGCAGTAAAAATAACAGCAAAACTTCAAACTCTTATACCATTAAGAGCAAGTAACACTTCTCTGGCACTTCGGCTTTCAGAAAAGCCTTTTCAAATTACATCTTTCTGCTGGTAAACATACACTTAAATACATGCATTGAATCAATTAATCACCCAGTTAATAATTCACTAAAAAAGCCAACTAAAAAAGTTAACTTTTAATATTCTTTTTAACCTTCTTACATTAAATGCTTCCAAGAGAATTCCCTATTCAAACCTCTTGGAAACATTGAATCATGTTTTAAAATAAACACTGCTTCCTTCCTTCTTAAATGTTCCTTAATTTTTTCATCAGTACTAAACCTAGTATTTACTTGTTTCAAAACAGTTGCCTGTAACCCCTGCGGGTCTCCATTATGATGTTCCTTAAAGTGCATAGCTACAGGACTCTGAAATCTTTGCTTCATTATGTCCCTTATGTACTCTTTTAATCTTGATGCAAAACTTCTCTTGCTCTCTCCAATATAAAATAGTCTACAAACTATGTATATCTTCAAATAATGAAGTTTAACCCTCCTAAAAGGAACAACTGTCCCAGACTGACAGGCATACTCACAAGCTTGAATTAATCTATAATGAAGGTTATCTAAGTTGGTGCAGTCTGGGCTTCTACTTCCACTATGTGCTGTCTGTTTTTGATTTACTGAAAGAAAGCAGTTTTCTGCTTTACTGTCCTTATCAGATTGCCTCCATAGAAACACGAAAACCAAATTCATAGTTGCCTTCTACTACACATATTGCACTGTGAACATTTATTTGCGAGAGGAAAACTTTTCATTATATTCAGTGTTCCTTTATTTATTTGCTTCCCCTTAAAACATGTTATTAAATCAAGCCAGCGGCCTTAATCCAGTCATTCCCCTATGCAAAAGTAAAGAAAAAGCATATTATTTTTTCATATAGCATACTCTTTTGTCTAGGCTTTCTTCTCTTTTTACATTGCAGTGCCTACATTCCTTTGCATAAGACTAGTATGCACACTATACATGTCCTTCATAATATTCTTAAGGGGGAGTTTCTTAGAGCCTCGAGATTACATAATGTTGAGAGTGATGCCATAGCAGCTGTTGAAGCTACCGCTAGTGATTTTATATCTAGAGGTTATTCTCGTAAAGAAGTCTCTGAGGTTGCTGATTATGTACTGTCACGTAGGGATGATGAAGCCACACCATTTTTAAGGAGCTTGCTATAGCTGGTACTGGTAAAATTTTGCCTGCTTCAGCAATATTATCAACTCAAGCTCAGATTGTTCTGATGTATTCTAGTGATATCAGTAAGGTGTGTGACATAGTAAAGAAGCATTGACCAGTACTTATGGCAGATGATACTTTGAAGGGAAGACTTGGGACTACAACAAAGTTTTCGTTTTGCAACAATAAGCCTCTGTAGCGACAGTTATGTTATAAACAACTTGGGAATGCTCCTACCACAAGTTCAGATTGCAATGGAACATATTCATGCTGTTCGTGTAGCATGTGGGTTAGTAACCACTTCAAACACGCTCCCCTGAATTACAAAGTAGATATTTGCAGAACTACGAATGTGGTTTATTATGCAAAATGCCATCTCTGTGAATGTTTATATGTTGGCAAGACTAACCGCATGCTGAAGGACAGGATTTTGAAACATACAGGGGACATTCTGAGACAAAAACTGACTAATGCACTGGCTAAGCATGTCGTTGATTGTTGGGCAGAACACTTCTTTAAGTTCATTGTGTTAGAAGTTATTGAAGTAAGTAAAAGACGAGGTGATGTTAATAATATCATTGAATGTGCTGAACTTAAATGGATTGTATTCTTAAAAGCTGATCGAGTTCTGGGTTTGAATGGTAGTTGCTCTGTTAAGCCGATGCTGCAAGCACATGGGTTGGTACATTAACTCTGATTGGTTACAATATGTTTTTATGAATGGATTGTAGTGTCAGTCTAATGATATCACTTAATTTTGATTGATTTTCATTGCTGTTAAATATGTAGTATTTTTCTTGTATGTAAGGTCTGATGAAGTGACTGATTAGCATCTTGGTTTTTACTTTTATGTATTAAAGGCACTTTAAATAGCTTTACCTCCTTCTATTGTGGTGGTCACGCTGGTTTTTCCCTTGCCTACATTCCTTAATACTGAAGAAGAAGAAGAAAGACGGAAAAATAAGAGCATCTATTAACTTTAGTATCCCTATTACACAAAAATAACTGAAAAAAACTTTACTTTATAGCATGCAGTATATGGACTACTATAACAGTAATACTACTGAGTACTTCATGGGCTCATAGGCAAATTCTAGACCATCAGTCTGCTGACTGTTACAGGCCTAGCCAATAAACAGGGGTTAGAATCCAATTCTGCATTTTGTATCTCTAAGTTAAAGACCTTAGCTATTATTCCAAAACCCTCCCATAACAATGAATTCCTCAAATAACACATATACTTTTCTCAATGCAGTTTGTAGACATTTCTTTCTGAGCAACATTAGATAAGCACAATGCACAGTTGATATTTTTACATTCAGGTGTTAATGTCTTTGAACACAGATTGGAGGACATGAGATTCAAACTTGCAACCACAATCTACATCCAAACTGCAACCATGAGAACTACCTGCTTACCTAACACATTGTATAAGAAATTACAATAAAGAATGGAAAGTTGCTATAACAGTAATGGACTGACTATGTCATGCATTATAAAAATACTGTTAAGAACAAAATCTTGTTTTACTTACAGTTAACTGTTTCCTTCCTCTTCTCCTCTCCTAAACGTTCTTCTAAACATTAATGACATGAAGTAGGGAGTAAGCCTTGGAGTCCCATACAAGTTTAACAAAATCAAAAAAGTCTAACATTTTCAGGTTTTCTTGTTCCATCACACTTCACAAATGTAAATAATACTTTGTAATCCCACATTTATTCATCAATTTCCGAGTTGATGGTTTTCTGTTATTTCTGTCTCCCAAATCCAGTCCCTGGTTCATTTTCAACATACTCCTGGTTCTTCTAATTAACTCTTGTGCTTTTTTCTGTGTCTCAAACATTTTCTTTGGAATACTAAGAAGGTTTCACTGGCACAGTCTCTCTATGGGTTTTATTATCAGAAGAATAGGAAGCAGAATCCCATTCTGTTCAATAGATCAATTTTTGTTGGGACAAACCTTTGTATTTCCTCCTCACCATGTTGTACATCAATAATGATTTTGACTTTCCAGGAAAAACATTCAGAAACAGCTAGACAACTGGATACAGTAGCTTGAAACCCACACCTGCTTCTCGGCATTCCCTAATTACTAGAATAAATTTACTCCTCTTCTGCCTGGTGTACACTCACAATCTACCATCTCCCACACTTAGTACCTTGTCTTTTTGCCACAGTTTTGTCAGAATCAATTATTTCTGCAAGAAAGACTATACTTTTACTATTTAATGTTGCTTTCGCATGGCCAGGTTTGGAGCATACACATGATGTGCCCTTTCAGTGAACAACTCCTGCTTTAGAATACCAGTCAATTTGCTTATCTGTGCTTTCATAAAATTAGTACAGTCTATTCCTTCCAGTCTCTCTGGTACAGCAGAATATATCTGGTTTTCGCCTATGTGCTCTGTCCTCTAATTTTATCATTTGTTTGAAACATCTCTTTTTGAGCAGTCTCACAATCAGCAAGTCTTTTCTTCATTTTTGACCTCTGATTTTTGCAGTTTTATCAGCTCATCTGAATATATTTTTAAATCTTTTTCCATTTTCCCAGCCTTTTACTATTTGAATTGATATAGTCCTTCAGTGTTTCATTTATTTTAATCAGATCTGAGCACATTTGACTTATTTTTCCTTGCATTACTGGAAGTCATATCTTGCACCAACGCTAGAGCTTGGACTGCTTTTTGCTGAACAATTGCAGGATTCATCCCAGCTACTGCTTTCTCCTCACCTTTTGTGATTGCTTTTCTTTCACATTCTCTGTTTTTCTTTCATGTTCTCTCATACCTCTCAACCTCTTAGAGCAAGAAATGTGGACCAAGCCATAAATAAAAGTGGGACAAAGGCAGGGGTGGCTCATGCTATTGGCTGTAAAACAAAAAATAAAATAAAATAAAAAATAAAAACAAACGCGAGGCGCAGAACATCGAGCATGCGCACTCACGGCATTTCCCGATATCCGGCCTTATGGTGAACCAGTCTTGAGCATGCGCACAGAATCCAGACTGCCTCACCAGCAGTCCGGATTAGGAAGACAGCATTCAGCAGCACTATCCCAGAAGGCTATGCAGTTACAAGTGCATAGACTGGAAGGGGATCAGACTGCAACGTCCGCAGGCTGGGTAGCACTTAGCTTGTTCTGCTCTCGCGGGATGGGCTTGCTCTCATTGCGGGCTTTTGGATGGATGTTACGGACAAGGACATGCTTGGATGAGATTTACAGACTTTGGGCTGAGGTATGGAACTAAGGAATACAACGGAATTTACGAAGGAATATGCTCAGCTAGAGAACTAAGGAATACAATGGATGTGTGTGTGTGTGTGTGTGTGTGTGTGTGTGTGTGTGTGTGTGTGTGTGTGTGTGTGTGTGTGTGTAAAATGGCCAGTTGCTATATGGTGGTGGGTAGAGAACAGGCTTGAACCCTGTACCTTGGGCCAAGGTGGCAAGAGCCTGAATTCTCTACCCACCACCATTTGTAAAACAATTTGCAGATGTTTGCCTCATATTTGTTCTGTTCTGTTCCTCATAAAATCTGTGGTTTCTGTGTTTTTGTGTCTTTACACAGTCAGTGGTGCAGTGGTAGCATTGTTGCCTGTCAGCTACAGATTAACTGGTTTGATTCTTGGCTGGGGTGCCTTCTGTGTGGAGTCTGCTTGTCCTCCGTGGGTTTCCTCTGGGTGCTCTGGTGTCCTCCCATCTTACAAAGACATGTGTCTGGAGTGTTTCTGCCCAGGCCTCTGCTAAAAATTGGCTTTTGTTCCAAGTCAGACTTTCCTGGTTAACAAATGTTAAATAAATAAAAATGACAAGCATTTGAATTTCAGACTTCATATTCTTCAAAAAGTACATGGTAGCACAAAACCTTTTATTCTAGCAATTTTTTAAGTTTATAAGATGGATATTTGAAATGTGTCCCTATTTTTGGGACTGTATTCCCCCATTATTGGCTTTGTCCAGGTTTTTTGTGCTAAGGTTGAGAACTATGGTAAGCACTGAATTCACTGAATATGTCTGAGGGCTGTATTCCCCAATACTGGCTTTGTCCATGTGTTTTTTGCTCTTTAGAGCTATGGTGAGAACTTAATTCACTGGATATGTTTGGGGAATGTATTCCCTCATTATTGGCTTTGTTCAGGTGTTTTGTGCTAAGAGGTTGACAGCTATGGTGAGAACTGAATTCACTGAATGGTAGCCGTTTAAGTTTCAGTCTTCCTCTCTTTCACAAAGCAGCTAATTTGGCATAGTGATATGTTGCTCTGTTTTGCACAGGGTCCTGGGTTCAAGACTTGGCAGTTAAATGTATAGCGGTAACACAGCATTTTATTCGAGCAACCTTCCAACATTATACAAGCAAAGTTTAAAACGTGTCCCTGGTTTTTGGACTTTTGCCCCCCAATACATTTTGGCTTTTTCCAGATTTCTTGTGCTGCAAAGTTCAGAGATACAGTTGAGTGTTGAGTATATTTTACAAGGAGCTGAGAGCTGCAGGGGAGAAAAGTTTAGTGCTGCTTATGCTGTGTCTACTTATTATTTATTTATTTATTTTACATTTGTTAACCAGGAAGGTCCAACTGGATATATGTCCACTTTCAGCAGAGGCCCAGGGAGAAAAGCTCCATACAGTAGAAAGAAGACAGACAAAATAATACACTGGGAAATACAATAGAGAAATACAATCCAGATAATTTTTTCATAATTACATAATGAAAGCAGAATAATATTTACATAATTACATAATGAAACCATTCTATTATAAGAGTAATTCAGGTTGTACAATGTATTTGAAGGTCGTTTTTGAAGTTCCTAGGTCAAGAATTAAGAGGTATATATATATATATATAACTGTATTACATCTTGCTTGCATTTTTTATAGCACAACAATCAGTGTACTTGCTTTTGATGCAGAAGGCTGTGGGTTCTACTCCCAAAGTAGGTAGATGCATTGCTGATACTGTACTGTGTTGCAGTGGGGGTGGATGCTGCAGTCCTTTTTGGTCAAGATACCTAGTAACTATTAACCTGTTATCAGTTTGCCATCCATTCCCTATTGCAATATTACTAGCTTATCATTTTATAGTATAACATAGACAATTTATTCCTCAAGGGCAACAGGCACTTTATTAGTTACAGATCTCTTTAATATGGAATTATTTAGATGACTTTTACTTCTTCAGAGATTGTGCATATTTACTGATACTGGTGGACTGTAGACGTCTGAGTAGACTTTTATGATGGAAATGTTCTGAATTGGGTAGTTTCATCATTATTGGTGCATGCATTTTGTTTCATTGTTTACTGGAAAAATGTTCAAAACAATAAATTTAAAACACCTTCTAAAGCTGTATTGTATTGTACAAGGAATATAATTTAATACAATCAGGAAAGTGTATCAAAGAGCATATGTATGGTTTGTGTGCAAGGGGCCTGTGATTTGAAAACAGCCCAAAGTTAATCTTTATCTGCCACTGGCAAAATGTATTTTCTTTGAATGTGGGTTTCAATGCTGTTTCAGTGAATGTGAGTTTCAAGGGCAGAGAAGTTTTAATGCTAAGTCTGTTTTCATTGTGAGACTGTATTGCTTTGTTTAGCAGATATCTGTTAGTGTTTGTGCTGTAAAATGCAAAATAAAACTTTCAAATGAAGTCCAAATCACACAGAAGTAAAGCAGCATGCACATTAGTGTTTGTGGTAAATGGGGTGAAATAGCCAAGTAAGGGTTCATTGGAATGGCTGTAGGGGAGGGAGGCTCCATTCAACCATGATTTTGTGAGGGAGGAAGGGCGGCAAACTCAAAGACAGCCCTGGCTAAACTATACCTCTCAACTGTCCAGATTTTTGCAGAATGAATAGATTTTTGCTTCTTATTTTTGGTTCGTTCCTCATAAAATTTGTGGTTTTCAACAAATCATTTAGGAATTAAGTCACTAAATAATGACAGACACTGAGTTTCAGACTTCATAACCTTCAGAAAAATGCATGCTAAAGCAAGACCTGTTATTCTATTGACTGTCTCCATTTATATAAGAGCAATTTTTAGTACTGTTTATATGTTCCCCCAGTATATTTGGCCTTGTCCAGATTTCCTGCATTAACAGGTTGAGAGGTACGTGCAAATAAATTGCTTTATAGAATTAGGCATATTCAAACCTCTCAACTGTCCCCGATTTTGGCTCAAAATGTTGCTCTTCCCCTAATAATCCCTCTGCAAAATGGCAATTTTGGAAGAAAACGTGGAGGGTTTACAATTAATAAATAACTATAATAATCAGAATTATAGATTACTTTTATTTCAGAAATGCATGTAGATTCTTTTATTTTGTTAGCTGCTCAAGTTAGCACTACTAATATTAAAAAAGTGTCCTTTTTTGACAGGTTCTCAGCTGTATTGTGTGGCTATTTTATATTTTTGCAAAACATTTTGGTCTGTTTTTCATAAAATTGTGTTTTTTGGCAAATTAGTGGCAAATCATTAAAAACTGAAGTTAGAAAATAATGACAGACATTTGAGTTTCAGATTTCATACTCTTCAGAAAATTCACACTAAAGCAAGACCTACTATTCTATTATCTTTCTAAGTTTATAAGAGCAATATTTAAAAATTGTCCTTATTTTTGGGCCTTTGTCCCATCTCTATGTATGGCTTTGTCCAGATGTCTTGCTCTGAGGTTGAGAGGTATGACAAATGTGTCAGGGCCATCACAGTCAGCCAGAGACATTTCAAACTGTGACATACTTGTTGCACTCCACTTCCCCAATGTAGTGACTCTGGATGTGTCCAAGCATGGCAAGGAAAGTACAGTTTTGTACCGACCATAAATGTAGATGTTCGAGTGTCTTCACTGCTGCAGTCATTACACTTGGGTTATCCTGCCGTCAGGCGGGCCTGCAGTCGGCCCGAGTTCCAAAGTCTTGGTCCGGCGACGGTTGCTGTCGCCTCTTCCCTGACATCAGTGCTCCAGGGGTATATAAGAAGCAGCGACGCCATTTTCTTCAGTTTTTCTTGCCCCAGATGTCAGGTGCCCCCAAAAATGGTAGGCAATACATATTGCTAATAAAACATGTAAAAAAGGTAAAAATAAAACCTTCAGTAACCAGCAAATACACCACATAGGTAGTAAAGGTCAGTCCCAGATAAGAAAGAGGGGCTAGCGGGAGGGTAACCTGGACTGCAGCAGTGAAGACACTCGAACATTTAAATTTATGGTAGATACAAAACTGCACTATGTTCATCGTGTTTCACTTCTGCAGTCATTACACTTGGGTAGAATCCCACAGCTGAGTTTGAGTGGCTGGCTATGAGGCCCTGCAGCACTGCAGTGGCAAAGCCAGCTCTGGATCTAGAATAAAGAGGCAAATGGTAATGCTTCGTAAAGGTGTGCACTGAACTTCAAGTTACAGCTTCCAAAATATCTTTGGTAGGTACTCCTCTAAGGTAGGCAGTAGAAGTGGCAGTTGCCCTGGTGGAATGTGGTCTAATATTACTAGGTACAGGTTTCCCATGTTGTGTATAGCAGAACCGGATACAGTGTCCTATCCACTTTGAAATGGTCTGCTTTGAAATAACCTTTCCCTGTGATCCTGCAGCATATGATACAAACAATTGTTCAGATTTTCTGAAATCTTTTGTTTTGTCCAAGTAGAAGCGCAATTGCCTGTGTATGTCCAAGGAATGTAGAAGTCTCTCCCCTTTATTCTGGGGATTTGGATAAAATGTTGGCAAGTGAATATTTTGGTTAAGAGCCACACTGGATACCACCTTAGGCATAAAGGTAGGGTTTGTTCTTAAAGAAACCCTGTCTTGGTGGAAAATGATAAAAAGCTCCACTGCCATTAGTGCCTGCAGTTCTGAGACTTCGTTCTGAGGTTATTGCCAGAAGCAGAGCAGTTTTCCATGATATATATTTTAACTCTGCTGAATTGGCTGGTTCAAAAGGAGGCAAAGTGAGCTTTTCCAACACAAAATTGAGGTCCCAAGTTGGTGTTGGTGCTCTCTGGGGCAGTCTTATGTTTTTAGCCCCTCTGAGGTACTGCTTTAGCAATGGGTGAGAGAAAATAGGAGGATCTGTGTTGTAATGAACCGAAATGACAGAGGCGTGAATTTTAATGGATGAGAAGGACAGTCCTTTGTCCAGCATCTCAGTCAAGTATTGTAGTATCTGAGGAATGTTAGGGACCAGAGGATCAAGGTTTTGAACCTGGTTCCAGGCACAGAATCTCTTCCACTTTTCTGAATAAGATTTCCTGGTGCTAGGCCTCCTGGCCTCCAAAATGACATCCATAACAGCTTTAGAGAGAGAAGTTGTCTGTTTGGCTAATGAATCTGCCATGCAGCCAGGTTTAAGGTTTTGAGCTGACTGTGCAGTATCTGATTGTTTTGCTGAGTCAGAAGGTGTGGAATTTGAGGCAAAATCCAAGGTGGGCCTTGAGCTAAGTTCTTTAAGATTGGGTACCAATGCTGGCATGGCCAGCCTGAAGCAATCAGAATCATTTGTGTTTTTTCTTGTCTGGCTTTTAAGAGTACCTTTGTAAGGAGAGGCAGAGGTGGGAAGGCATAAACATTTAGGCTTTTCCAGCTGAACGAAAGAGCATCCACTTTCCATGTTTGTGTGTGATAAGTCCTTGTGCAGAATTTTTGCAGTTGGTAATTCAGTGGTGAGGCAAAAAGATCTATATCCGGGCACCCCCATTTTTGCATTATCATGCTGAAGACTTGTGGATTTAATTTCCACTCGTGAGGATCCATGATGTTTCTGCTTAAGTTGTCTGCCAGAGTGTTTTTCTTTTCTGGCAGGAATTGTGCTTGCAGATGAACTTGAAAGGTTAGAGCTGTGTTCCACAAGGTCATGGCTTGTCTGCATAGGGGGTAAGAATGAGTGCCCCCTTGTTTGTTTATGTACCACATTACAGTGGTGTTGTCTGTCTTTAATAGTAATTGTCCTGGCTGCAGAAGATCCTTGAAAGCTGTAAGGGCCTTTTGAACAGCCAACATCTCTTTTTGATTGATGTAAAGATGCATTTGGTCTGTGGTCCATTTGCCCTGAATACATTTTCCTGCCATGTGTGCCCCCCAGGCGTAATCCGAGGCATCTATTGTTAAAGTCTGCCTGGCTGTGGGAAGAGTGAAAGGCTGACCCTTGTTGAGGTGACATGCCTGTGCCCACCATCGAAACTCCTGTTGTAGGCAGGGAATTAGTGGTATTAGTCTCCAAGCTGTGAGAATGTTGAGACCAAACATTTTTTAGGTACCATTGTAAGTTCCTCATATGCAGTCTTGCATATGGAATTAGAAGTATACAGGGTGCCATGAATCCTAAGGCCTGCAGAATTTTTCTTGCAGGGAGTTGGGACTTTGTTGCCATCAATTGAAAATACTGAGCCAGTTGTCCTTGTTTGTCTGGTGTGAGATAAGCCATCTGGGCAGTTGTATCTAAGCTGGCCCAGGAATATTATCTCTTGTGAGGCCACTAGTTTTGATTTCTTTTCATTTACTGTGTACCCTAGGCAACTTAACAATCTTTTTACGAACGCCAGATGCTGTAGAAGAATGTCCTTGCTCTCTGCTTGAATCAGGCAGTCGTCCAGATATGGATATATTTGAATTCCTTTTTGTCTGCAAAATGCAATTACTGGTGCCAGGCACTTGGTAAATACCCTGGGTGCAGTAGATAAGCCAAAGGGCAGTGCAGAGAATTGGTAATGCATTGAACCAGCTATGAATCTGAGGTATCTTTTGCAATTTTGTCTGATAGGGACATGCAGGCATGCCTCTTTGAGGTCCAAAGTAACAAGCCAAGCTTTCTTGGCCAACATGGGAAGGAGTTGTTGTAGTGTCAGCATTTTGAATTTCGGAACATCCAGGTAAGTATTTAGAGTGGAAAGGTCCAGAATGGGTCTCCAGGCTTTATCCTTTCTGGGTACCAGGAAGAGTCTTGAGTAAAATCCTTGTCCTTTTTCCTGCTGTGGTACTTTTTGAATAGCTCTCATGGCCATGAGAGCTGTAATTTGTTTTTGTGCCTCTGCCCATTGATTTTTGTGGCAGGTCTGGCATTCCTTTTAGCCTTGGAAAAGTGTGAAAGTGGAACCTGTAACCCTGAGATACAATATTCAGCACCCATTTGTCTTGGGTGATTGCTTGCCAGTTTTGAGAAAAAAAAGTGCTAGTTTCCCCCCTAAGGGAGCTGCCAAAAGGGAAGAGTTTGGCATTGGAAGGGAGAAGTCATTGGGACTGTTTGCTGTAAGGTTGTGACTTGTCCTCACCTCCTTTTGGGTTTGAAGCACCCCACTGTCGTGGTCTGTAAGAGCCTTGTGGTTGAAATCTGCCTCTTGGGCGTCAGTATCTGCCTCTTTGTGACCTGTCTGACACTGGAAAGAACCAATTCTTTGTAGGCCAATTTCTGCTAAATTGTGGTGGCTGTACCTGTAAGAAATCCTTCACTGTTTGCATAGATTTTGCCTTATCCTCCATTTTCTTTAATACCTCTTCAGCCTTAATACCAAATAAATTATCTTGCTGCAAAGGAGCATCCAATAGCTTTGCCTTAACATGATCTGGTAAATTTTGTTCTTTTAACCAAGCATGCCTTCGAATCACAGATCCTGTAACTGCTGCTCTACAAGAAGCTTCTAATGAATCAAAGCCACATTGCAAAGTATGCTTTCCCACTTGTTCAGGTGCATGCCATAAATCCTGCATTTCCTTATAGTCAGGTTGTTCTGCATTTGTACTCATTTTCTGTTTTAATTGAGACAGTAAGTATTGTTGATATTTAAAGCATGTGAAACTGGCAATTTAGAGCTCTCACTGCTAAAGTTGCAGAGGTGTAAACTTTCCTTCCCCACCTGTCTAATGCTCTAGAGTCCCTATCCGAGGGAACTGGAGTCTTAGCCGTGGAAGCCTTAACCCCTTTGGGACCCTGGGAAATAGTTTCTGGGTCAGCAACAGGGTTTTTATAAAGAAATTTGTGAGAGTCAGGGACTCTGTAGTACCTGTCTGGCTTGACTGGAGCTGGGGGTAAAAAATCAGGATTTAAACTAGATTCAGAGAACAAATCATCTACAATGTAATGTCCAACACTGGCGGAATAGCAAGGGGCCTGTGCTGAGGCAGTAAAAGAAAGTCTCTGAGCCTTTTCTTGGATTCTGAGTAATCCTGGCCCTCCCAATGGAAATGCTCCCTCATGGTATGTAAAGTTTCCCCAAAAGAGTAATCCTCAGGAGGAGAGGCTGAAGGAATTGATTCTTCAGCATCAGAATCCTCATGGGGGGGGGTAAAGAATATCCCTGGTCTGAAGAGGAATCAGAATATATTGAAACCTGGTCGGAGGAATCACAGTCTGTATCCTGCCTAGGCCTTTTATCAGGAGGGGGATGGGAACCCCTGATCAGAGTTATCAAGTCTTCGGCCATCTTGAGCATCTGTTTTTTAGGCATGGAGGCCTGTCCAGTTGAATGCTGTACTTGCTTCTTTGTCTTTAATGTAGGCTTAGTCTTGGCTGTAGTTGCAATGATAAGTTGAGTAGGCCTGAAAACACCCTCAGAAGCCAATGCCTGCTCAGCGGCTCCGGACCCATCTGAAGGGTTAATCTCCGTTGGTCCAACACCTTCAGTATCCAGAGGCCTAGGCACCTCCACGTGGGAGTCAGTCGCGGCCTGTGGTTCTGAGGTAGCAGGTGTCAAGGGCTGTGAAAGCGCCTCACTGAAAAATGGCGAACCGGCGACTGGCCTAGAAGAGGCTTCATTGTCAGTTTTGGGCCTCGGATGCCTGTCCTTATCTTTATCTTTGCGTTTTTTGTGCATTCCGGTCATCGGTTGTTCCGATGGCATTGTATAATTAAACCTTCGCCCAAAGTAATGGCGAGCAAAATCAAACTGACGTTTAATAGTGCGTTTGTTAAATCTAGCACAAAACCGACAACTAGTGACGTTGTGATCTGGGCCTAGGAATGGAATACAGTAAGAATGAAAATCCTTATGAGGTATTTGCTTCCCACAAGAAATACAATTATTAACTTTTACTGACATCGGTCTGAGGCAAGAAAAAGTTTCCCCAACAGGGTACTTAGCTTTACTGAAGACTTTGGTTCTGAAATCGAACTTGAAATCTCAGGAGTCGGCCGACTGGCACTTGCGAACTGATTTTGTTTCGGGCACCACGCGGCAAGAAAGACTGAAGAAAATGGCATCGGCTGCTTCTTATATACCCCTGGCACACTGACGTCAGGGAAGAGGCGACAGTAACCGACGCCGGACCAAGACTTTGGAACTCAGGCCGACTGTTGGCCCACCTGACAGCAAGATAACCCAAGTGTAATGACTGCAGCAGTGAAACACGATGAACATCAGTTATGCAGTGTAAATGTGCAGAGTATCCCCCCATCCAAGGTAGACACAAGTACTACAGTGGCTTTTCATCTGTCCTTGATTTTACAGAATGTTCTGGTTTCTGTCATATTTTTATACTGTTGATTTATACTTATGGTGGTGGTGCTACAGTAGCATTGTCGCCTCACAGTAAGACGTTGTCCTGTTCGATTCTCAGCTAGACCGTCTTCTGTGTGGAGACATGCGTGAATGGGCGTACCTTCATTGAAGGTTGTGCGTCAGGGCTAGCAACCCGGCAGGTAAAAATCTACTGCCAATCATTAGTGGATCGGAGTTCAGCTGTGGCGACCCCTAACCGGGGAAAGCCGAAAGACACAAACAAGCAATTATTCAGAAAGTGCCTGTTGCTCTGTGTTTAAGTAGCAATGCTTTAATGACCATCAGGTAAGCTTGTCTGAGATTGTAAGGCATAAGTAAGCTTTAATAAGCATACTGTTAAAGAATTGCCAACACTGAAAGCATTTCTGTTGTTGCCATACAGAGAATACTTACATAACTAGATAACATATAAACCTTGGGTATTGACATGCATATGACAGTATTTGTAATAAAGGACAGGATTACATTATTTTAAGGAGCTCATTACATTTGTTGGAGACTTGCAGTCATCTTTGCAGGCTTTACTTGTAAACTAAACAGAATGCCAATCTATCGTGTGGGGCCCATAACCTGTGCAGTAATCCTTCAAGCAATGTATCTTGAGCTTGCTTCTTGTTTGCTTTTCATTTTTTACTTTGATCAGGTTCTCCCCATGAAACAAGTAGATAGTTGCTGTCAGGCACCAGGTCTTTTTTGGATAAGAAACATTTTTACAAGTGGAAGTATCACAGAGATTGCTACTTTCAGCATGTTATTTGGTACTTTAATAAAGCTCAATATAAATTAGAATTACAACTGCAGTGTAAGGAAAAGTGATTTGAGTTGAGTGCTGCTTGTTTTTCTTACACTTAATTTTAACTGGCATTCCAGTAATGTATTTAGAAAGTAATTTATGTTTTCATGCCTCACAACCTTTTTGTATCCATCTAGATATTAAGTAAGCTGTCATCCAGCCAATGCATTGAACTATTTTTTTCTTCTATACTTTATTTTGTCTTGATTGGACTCTCATAATGATGGTTTGGCACCCATGGCAGCGTATTTAATTAAATTTACAGTTTTTTGTGGTTTTGATCATAGTCCCTCCCCTTTCTAGTTGGCCACACCCCTTCCCATTGACCCCACCCATTCAGCTGTCTCCTGCAGCCCCCCCCTTTGATTTGAAGTCACCAGCCGCCACTGGACAAAGGTCCAAAAATAGGGCCACTTTTTTAATATTGCTCTTACAAACTTAGAATGTTGACAGAATAACAGGTTTTGCATTACCATGCATTTTTTGAATGATTATGAAATCTGAAACTCAGATGTTTGTCATTATTTTCTAACTTCAATCTTTAATGATTTAGAACTAATTTGCCAGAAAACGACAATTTTATGAAAAATGGACCAAAAATATGAGGCCAAAATCTGGACAATCTGTGAATATCTGTACAGTTGAGAGGTATGCGTTCTCTGCATTTCTTTTTTGCTGGCATCCAGGCAGTGTACTTACTTGCCAGTTACTGAAATTTACCCAAAAAGACAAATTCATTGGCTCTCTTTTCTGACTTTCTGTTTTCACACCGGGAGAGCTGAAATTAAGCTGCTTCTCAGTGTGCAACCATCTTGGAAGTTTGAAGTCCATAACCCTTGAACCATTTTATATGAACAGTGCCCACCCCACACCCCCTGCCCTAGGGCAGACACATCAGTGGTAACTACTGCAAGCGGTACTGGTTTGGTGATGGGAGATCCATTGTAAAGGTTGCATGGATTGCTCCCCTGGCTACTCTCTGTTTTGACCATGTGAGACAGTGTGATCTTGTGGTGCAGTGGCTGAGAGGACTGGTCCATTTGCACTTGAAGAGTACACTATAAAATCTTCATGTTGAATCTAGAGTTGGGAACTATATGTACTCATGATGCCATGAGATCAATACCTTGAAAACATGAACTGCTGGCAGCTGATCTTGACCAAAAAACTCATTAAGGAGGAAATTCTTTCCTGTGGTACAACCCCTAGCTGTCTTTGAGTTTCTGTGTGACGGCCTATGAAGGTATGGTCCTGTGAGGGCTCCAGTTGGGACTTTCCTATGTTCTCAGTTATCCCCAAAGACAGGCATAGTCAGAAAAAATGTTGTCTTGCTGTCACAGGTTGAACCACCGATGGAGCTGACAGCAGTCAATAATCTAAGTACAGCAAGTGCTGTACTCCTAGGAGTAGCATGTGAGCCACATCTAGGGCCACAGGTTTGGTGAACACCTGAGGGCTGTGGTGAGGCCAAACAACAATGCTTTAAACTAAAAAATGATCAGCTCTGACTTGGAAGCAGAGGAATCTTCTTGATGCTTTGTCCACTTTTTTGTCCAGGTAAGCATCTTGAAGACCCAGACAGCACATTCAAATCTCTACCTGTAGGAAAGGCAGCATGCATTGCACCATGACATTCCAGAAAGTCTCCTTCTTTATAAACGACTGAGCTGACTCACATCAAGAATTGGCCTGAGGTCTTTAGTCTTGCTGAGTACTAAAAAAAAACTTAGAATAAAATCCAGATTTTCCCTGATCACGTGGGAATCAAATAACAAGAGAAAATCTAAACTTAGGTCCACCAACAGTATGAAATACAGCCCCTGAATGCTTGAGCTGCTTAGTGACACTGTTAATGGAGGTAAGAAAATCCAGAGAAGGGAGCAGGAGCAGGGGATTATGAGTAGTAGGGCGGAGCTCAAATGGTGAGGAGTCTGCTGGCATCAACAGAGGGCACCAAAGGATTTGAGAAATCAGTGAAACACATTATCGTAGCTATCTATCTATATATATAATATATATATATATGTGTATATGTATATACAGATATATATATATATATATATATATATATATATATATATCTATAAGCACACAGATAGATACACGTGTACATATATATATATATATATATATATGGGTTCATGTCAGTACACCGACAAGCGGAACATCGACAGTCACTCCACCGACACATGAAATAATCGAAACCGCAAACACGGACATTTAACAGGTAAGAGTTTTAATTTCGCTAATCATGCCTACCATGTTTTAGTAAGTGTGGCAGAGTTATGCATGTGTGGTAGGCATGATTAACGAAATGTAAACCACTTACCTGTTAAATGTCCGTGGCGGTTTCGATTATTTCATGTGTCGGTGGAGTGACTGTCGATGTTCCGCTTGTCGGTGTACTGACATGAACCCATATATATATATATATATATATATATATATATATATATCAAATATGTATTTATATATATATATATATATATATATATATATATATATATATGTATATATATATATATATATATATATGTATATATCTATGTTGTTCTTCTTTCGGCTTTTCCTGGTTAGGGGTCGCCACAGCAGAACTCCGGTCCGCTAATGATTGGCAGTAGATTTTTACGGTGCCAAGGTGCCAGCTCGACGCCCAACCTTCAACGAAGGCACGCCCATTCACACATGTCTTTCGAATGCCACTGGACCACGGGGAGGACATGCAGACTCCACACAAAAGGTGCTCCAGCTGAGAATCGAACGGGAGAACCTCTTGCTGTGAGGCGACAATGCTACTGCTGCCCCACCGCGGCTTCCAATCTATATCTATATCTATCTATATATAAAAAGATATGTGCATAGCCATACATACATACATATACACACACACACACACACACACACATATATATATATATATATATATATATATATATATATATATATATATATTTACTTAGTGACATTTGATTACCGAGAAAGCCCAACTGGGTAGGAACCCATTTTCAGTGGATGTCCAGGGAAAAAAGCTCCAATTTATTGCAAAACATTTTAAGAACAATCATTTTACAATCTTCAAAAATAAAAAAAAAACAAACATCTGCAGTTAAAATAATTATAACAAATTAGATATAATATAAAAACTGGTTAAGAACTGATATAAGCTATATGAGAATCATTTAATATTTAAAGAAATTTTAGACAGCTTGTAGAGAAATTAAAGGTCAGTTAGTCTAATACAAACAAGAATTATAATATGAAGTGAGAGAAAAAACAGGCTTATGGTATATTTAGAGAGAAAGTCAGTGAAGACAATTTAAAGGAAGTAAGGAAGTAAGTGAAGAAGGGAGAGTAAGGAGGTATAAGGAATGAAAAGGTACTTGCTCAGTTTTAGGATATAGTTTATCCTGGTTTTAAGCAAGAACAGAGCCAAATTTTAGCTAGGAAGTCATTCAAGTGGTTCTGAAAGATGGGAGGGAGGGTACTGACCTGATGGATACAGGTAAGGCGTTCCAGGCCTTAGCAATTTTGTATGAGTGCAGACAATGCCCAGCAGATATGATAGGTTTTGTAGACAGACAGGAGGTTCTAGTCACTGGATCACAATGTCTGGGAACATAGTTGTGATGAATGTTTTTTAGTATAGATATATATATATATATATATATATATATATATATATATATATATATATATAGTTACCCTTCAAAACATCTAAAACCCATAACATCTAAAATCATAACATCGAAACCATAACATCTAAAACCCATAACATCGAATTTCATAACATCTAAAATGTGCATCACAACATTGAACGCTACAAATCACATGAAAATAGCATCGCCACCCCCCCCCCCACATATAACGACACAAAACTACCAAAGACACTTTTTCCTGCGTTTCTGCATGGGGGCAAGCCCCCCTGCACCGCTCACCCTCCGTAAATTAAATATACCAACTCCAAGATCACATTACAGTGGGAAAATGTTAATTTCCTAACCCCACTGTATCACGATCACCATAAAGAATGTACACATAATGTCTATATCACTTACCTGTATGGCCTAAAAAACACACACAGAATGGCAAAATAAACACTATATAAACAGTATAAATCCCTACACTATATAAATAATAACTATAGAAATAAAAACTATAACATCTCATAGTGATACCATAAGATTAACAGATTAAACTATAACATTTACATGTCTGATGATACACTGTTCAATATTATACATTTTACATGTTATGAAATTCTATGTTATGGGTTTTAGATGTTATGAATTTTGGATGTTATGGTCTCTATGTTTTGATTTTAGATGTTATGAGTTTTAGATGTTTTGAAGGGGAACTCTATATATATATATATATATATATATATATATATATATATATATATATGGATTCATATCACTTCACTGAAAGACCATTTCACTGACACACATTTCACTGAGACCAAATCACCTAAAGTTCATTTTACCGAAAACTCATTTCACCTAAAACTCATTTCACTGACAAGGAGTACTCTAAGGCAAGTCAAAGGCAGATGTCCTTTTCCCCACTGTAGTGCGATCCTGGTGTTAGTATAGTAAATCAGAGTAGAGTCGTCTGCATATTGGACACCAAAATTGTCCAATATGCAGACGACTCTACTCTGATCTGCAATGCCTCCAACCAGTCTGAACTCAAATCTCTAACTCAATCTGCCTTCTCAACCACTGAAAAATGGATGCTCCAAAACCACCTCTCACTTAACGCTAACAAAACAAAAATCCTCCTATTAACTCCCTCCAAAGCCATTCCCATTGATAAAAACTAATTTCAAATTACCTGCCTCAACAACTCTATCATTGATACTGTTCCCTCCGCCAAACTCTTGGGGGGAGTCACCATTGATGAACACCTAAAATTCAACACCCATATCCAACTTAACATCAAGAAAACCCACATAAAACTCAGCCTACTCTACAGGAATAATCACTTCCTCTCTCCCTCCACTAGACTGACCCTGGCTACTACCTATCTTCTCCCATTTCTTCTATATGGCACTCCACTACTTACCAATCTATCTTCCACTCTCACCTCCAAACTAGAAGTATGCTACAACAAAATCTCCAGGTTTGCCACAAAAGCAAAAGCCTCCTCTCACCACTGCTCCTCCCTACTAACTCTAAACTGGCTTGAACTCCCAAATCAACTAGACTTCCTCCAAATTGTCTCAGCCCACAAGTTAATATTTTAACCCACCAGCTGCCCTTCTTTATCTAATATCCTCCTACCTTATAGCCCCCCAAGACCCCTTAGATCCACTCATCAAAACCTTATTACCATCCTCAAACCTAAGCGCCCTGCTAGTCAACTTTTACTCTTCTACACCCTAACTAAAAAATGGAATGCCCTGCCCTCCACTTTGAGGGCCTGTGACAACCTAAACACCTTCAAAAGACTACTCCCCTCCTACTTATTTCTTCACAGAAAATGTAACTGCACTACTCTCCCCACACCTCCCAACCTCCCCTCTTCCTTTTCTCCTGGCTAACCTTCTTCCCTTCTAAACCTCTCACTTATACCCAGGCTATAAACTATAACCTATCTCCACCCAGCCTCTCACTCTATGCTTCTCATCCCTTCCTTCATAATTACTTTCTAGCACCTTAGCCACTAAGTATTCCATACATTTTTTGTTTCTAATACCTGACCCAGTATAAAAAAGTGTACAACTACATATTGAATGCAATTTATATGAATCTTTTCCTATTGCTATTTCAATTTGTTTATGTAACTTACAATGTGATACTTCTATATGTAATATATTCTATATGTCTATATGTTATGTAAGTTCTTATGCGGAACTTCGCTGCTTAACCAAAATGGAAATTATAAAACTTTATGTAACTTGTTAAGTGGAGCTTTTCTCCCCGGACCACCACTGAAAATGGGCTCTCAAGCCCAGTGGACCTCCCAAGTCACCAAACTGGAATAAATAAATAAATAAATATAGTTGGGGGGGAGGGGGCATGCACACACTCACACACACGCGCACGCACACACACACACACACACACACACACACACACACACACACACACACACATATATAGATAGATAGACAGATAGATGGATAGATAGATACTATATATATTTTTTCATTGCATGTTGCAAAAGGGTTATCCCATTCAGAAAGTACAGTTGTGTGCACTTACCATAAATGTAGATGTTCGAGTGTATTCACTCTTGCAGTCATCACATTTGGGTTATCCCTGCCAGGGTAGCCCTCGGCCGGCCCAAATACCAGAGACTTAGTATTTCTGCGTTGGTTGCTGTCGCTTGAGGACTGACGTCAGGTTGTCAGTAGTATAAAGTAAGGCAGCCGACATCATTACATCAGTTTTTCTTGCCCTAACCTGTCAGGAGCCCCCAAGTAGGAAGCCAGGATCTGGTGGAAGAAACCCCACCAGTGGAAAATAAATATCAATATGTCCCTTGAAAGGAAAGGAGAACAACAAATTAGAATGGTAATAAAAGGAGAAAGAGAAGAAAGGGGAATGGAGGGGAGAAACCAGGATTGCAACAGTGAATACACTCGAACATCTACATTTATGGTAACTATACACAACTGTACTATGTTCTTTGTGTTTCACTGTTGCAACCATCACATTTGGGTTGATTCCCAAAGCTGAGGAAAAGAGTGGAGGCAGTCAATGAAAGTAGGGACTGGCTAGGATGCACCGGAAGACTGCAGAAGCAAACCCTGCCCTGGATTTGGAGAAGAGAGGCAGGTGGTAATGCTTGGTAAAAGTGTGAACAGATGTCCAGGTGGCAGCCTCTAGGATGTCCCTGGTGGGGACTTCTCTGAGGAAAGCTGCAGTGCTGGAGGCTGCTCTGGTGGAGTGTGTCCTGACCCCCTTAGGGGGAGGCTTTCCATGTTGTTTGTAGCAGAAATGGATGCAGTGTGCTACCCATTTGGAAATGGCTTGTTTGGAGATGACTTTGCCTTCTGCCCCTGTAGCAAAGCTAACCAGCAACTGATCAGACTTTCTGAAGGATTTAGTCCTGTCTAGATAGAATCAGAGCTATCTGTGCACATCTAGAGAGTGAAGAATCCTTTCCCCCTTGTTCTGGGGATTAAGAAAAAAGGTGGGCAATGAATGGATTGGCTGAGAGCCACACTGGACAGCACCTTATGCACGAAGGATGGGTTAGTTCTGAGGGATACCCTGTCTGCCTGAAACATGATGAAGGGTTCCACAGCCATGAGTGCTTGCAGCTCAGGGACTCTTCTGGCTAAAGTAATGGCCAAAAGGAATGCTGTCTTCCAGGAGAGAAATTTTAGCTCTGCAGAAGAAGCTGGTTCGAAAGGGGGTAGGGTGAGTTTTTCCACTACAAAGTTAAGGTCCCAAGCTGGTGTTGGTGCCCTTCTGGGTGGTCTCAAGTTGCTAGCCCCTCTTAGGAATTGTTTGACCAAAGGGTGTGAGAAAAGGGGCTGCTCAGTGGTAAAATGAGCAGAAACAGCAGATGCATGAATTTTTATAGAGGAGAAAAAGAGGCCACTGTGTAGTAGGTCAGTTAAGTAATCCAGGATGAGAGGAAGGGAGGGCTGTGCCATATTGGCTCCCTTGGCCTGGATCCAGGTGCAGAACTTTTTCCATTTATCAGTGTAAGACTTTCTGGTGCTAGGACGTCTGGCCTCACGGATAACATCCATAACCTGTTTACTGAGGTTGGCAGATGAACTCCCCTTCCCTGTGGGTCAGGAGGTTTGGAATCTGAGGAAGATGCCATGGGGGCAGTGGGGACAAGCTGAGCAGCAAAGGGTACCACTGCTGCCAGGGCCAGTCTGGAGCTATAAGAATAGCCCTTGGTTTTTCCTCCCTTATTTTGAGCAGTACCCTGGTGATGAGAGGTAGGGGACGAAAGGCATAGACCGACAGATTGACCCAGGGGAAGGACAGGGCATCCACTTTCCAAGCCATGCATTGATGCTCCGTGGTGCAGAATTTGCTGAGCTGATGGTTGGTGTGGGAGGCAAAGAGGTCGACCTTCGGGTTTCCCCATTTCTGAGTTATTAGGGTGAAGGTGCTTCTGTTGAGTTGCCATTCATGTGGGTCCAGAAGGTTTCTGCTTAATTGGTCTGCCAGAGAGTTGAGAGAGCCTGGTAGGAATTGTGCTAACAGATGTAGTTGCATGGCAGAGGCTGTGTGCCAAAGGGTCATGGCCAGCCTGCATAGAGGGTAGGAGTGAGCCCCTCCCTGCTTGTTGATGTACCACATCACAGTGGTGTTGTCTGTTTTAATCAGGAGAGCCCCAGGAGAGAGAAGGGGCTTGAAAGCTATCAAGGTGTGCTGCACAGCCATCATCTCTTTTTGACTGATGTGCAGAGGGATTTGCTGTGGGCTCCATTGGCCCTGTATGCACCTGCCATCCAAATGTGCACCCCAAGTGTAGTCTGATGCATCTGTGGTGAGGGTCTGGACAGCGAGGGGTGGGGAGAAAGGCATTCCCTTGTTGTGGGAGCATCTTGTTGCCCACCAAAGAAAATACTTTCTAAGGCAAGGAATTACAGGTAGAAGAGTTTCCAGGTCTTGAGAGTGTTGGCATCAAAGGCTCTTTATGTACCACTGAAGTTTCCTCATATGCAGTCTGGCATATTGAATGAGTAGTATATAAGATGCCATGAACCCCAGAGCTTGCAGGATCTTCCATGCAGTTAACTGGGGCCTGGTGGCTAGCTGAGAGAAGTAGGCTGTCAGGAAAATTTGTTTCTCTGGAATAGGGTATGACATCTGGGAAGCTGTGTCCAGACTTGCTCCCAGGAAGATTGTCCTTTGGGTGGGCACTTGTTTGGATTTCTTTTATTTGATTGTGTACCCTAGGGAGGTTTGTAGGGTCTTTACAAAGGCCAGGTGCATGAGCAGCTTCTCCTCACTCTCTGCCTGAATAAGGCAGTCATCTAAGTATGGGTAAATCTGAATATTTATTTGTCTGGAAAAGGCAATGGCCAGAGCCAGACATTTTGTGAAAACTCTGGGAGCAGTAGATAAGCCAAAGGGAAGCGCAGAGAACTGAAAGTGTTGAGATCCTGCCTGAAGTGGAGATATTTCCCACATGATTCCCTGATAGGAATGTAGAGGCAGGCCTCTTTTAGATCTAGGGTGGCTAGCCAAGCATCCTGGGAGAGCATGGGTATCAGCTGCTGGAGGGTGAGCATTTTGAATTTTGGGATCACCAGGAAGGAATGGATAGATCGAGGATGGGGCGTCAGGTGCCCTCTTTTCTGAGCACCAGAAAAAGTCTGGAGTAGAAACCTTGGCCTATCTATTCTGCAGGAACATGCTCTACTCCCCCCTCATAGAGAGCAGGGAAAGGATTTGCTTTTGCGCCTCTGCCCACTGATTTGGTGGTAGATCTAGGAACCCTTTTGGGGTTGGAAGGGTGTGGAAGGAAAATTTGTATCCCTGAGACACAATGTTCAGAAAGTGGTCCTTGGTAATGGTGGCCCAGGTGCTTGAGTGAAAGGAGAGTTTTCCTCCTAGGGGTAAGTGAAGGTGGGCAGAGGGAGGGGGTGGAGGAGATGAGTCCTTGTGAGCTTTTACCATAAGGGGGTGGCTTAGAACTCCCTGGATTTGAAGTGGAGGTAGTCCACTGCTTAGATCTCTGCATTCCCTGGGGCTGCTGTCTGGGGGGGGGGGGGGTTCTGCTTCCACGGGACCTAGGCTGGGCCGGTTTACTGGGAGCAGGAAAGGAACAGTGTTTGGAGGGACAATGCCTGTTGAACCTACGGGGCTGGACCTGTAAGAAATCCTTAACTGTCTGCATAGATTTTGCTTTTTTAAGACATCCTCTGCCTTAGTGCCAAATAAGTTATCTTTGTGCAAGGGGGCATTCAACAATTTAGATTTGACATGATCTGGCAGGGGCTGTTCCTTAAGCCATGCATGCCTTCTAATGACAGATCCTGTGACTGCTGCCCTGCAAGAAGGTTCTAGGGCATCAAAACCACAGTGCAAGGTATGTTTAGTTACTTGACTTGCAGAATGCATTAACTCTTGTAAATCTTTAGATTCTGCACAAGCAAGAAGGAAGACATTTTTTGTTTAAGGAGTTCCAGGGTATGTTGCTGAAATGTCAGCATATGGAACTGACAATTTAGTGCCCTGATAGCAAGAGTAGCTGAAGTGTATACTTTCTTACCCCATCTGTCCAATACTCGCAAATCCCTGTCTGAGGGGGTGGGATTCTTAGTAGAAGTTGCTTTAATTCCTTTTGGCCCTTGAAAAATTACCTCAGGGTCAGCCGTAGGATTTTTAAAAAAGATATTTGTGTGAGTCAGGGACTCTATAGTACCTGTCTGGTTTTCTGTGAGCAGGAGGAAGGGCATCAGGAGTCAAGCTGGATTAGAGGAAAACATCATTCACAACATCCAGAACTGGGGGTATGGTCAAAGGTCTGTTTTGTGGAAGATCTAGGAATTCCCTGAGTCTCTTTTTAGACAGTAGGTAGTCCTGACTCTCCTACTAGAAATGTTCCCTTAAGGTATGCAGGGTTTTCCCAAAGGAAAAATCCTCTGGGGGAGAGGCTGAAGGAATGGAATCCTCTGCATCAGAATCCTCATAAGTGGAAAGGGGTTGCATGTCTTCATATTCAGATGCATCAGATTCATATGATTCCTGCTCAGACAAATCTACAGGGGACAGATTTCTTTTCTTTTTGGAGGGGTAGCTTGGCTTCCCCAATCAGCATGATAAGGTATTCCACCATTTTAAGCATTTGAGACTGAGGCAAGGTAGCAGGCACCTGAGAGTGGATCGTCGGTTTCTTGGGTGTGGCTCGTATTCTGGGCCTAAGAAACTCGGCAGTTTTAGAAAGAACCGCAGTCACGAAAGAAGAAGTTGGTTTGTGTCAAGATTCGGTAGTACAAAGGACTTCCTCGGAAGCCGGTGCCTGCTCAGCAGCTCCAGACCCATCCAAAGTTGAGACGACCGCCGGATCCTTAGTCGAAGAAGAGTTTTGTGGTATACTGGACTCTGAAAGGGTCTCGGTAGTGGCCTGCGAGTCAACAGAAACGGGCATCAGGGGCTGCGAAAGCACCTCACCGAGGACTGGAGAACTGATGACTATCTTAACAGAAGCGTTGTCGGTAGGTTTGGACCCGTACGGTCTGTCTCTGTCTTTATCTTTACGTTTTTTTGGAAGATCTGCTGTTGGATGGCTTACAGAAGACATATCAGAATTTGAGGACTCTAAGTTAAAATATCTAGCTACAATAAGGGCCCGACGACGGACAGTTCTGGTGTTGAACAAAGCACAGAAGCAACAATGAGGGACGTCGTGGTCTGGGCCTAAACAAGTGATGCAGTAAGAGTGGAAGTCTTGGTGTGGTATTTGTTTTCCACAGGCAAGACAATTATTAACTTTTTCTGACATCAGTTAGTGCAAGAAAAAAAGGATCCCCCAAGGGGTACTTAGCTTTAGAAGACTTCAACTTTAATTCGGTAGACGAAAACTCAGGTAGCGGCTGAAAGGCACTCGTGAGAAAGTACAGTTTTGTACCTAACATAAATGTAGATGTTCGAGTGCTAATACAGCTGCAGTCCTTACATATGGGGTTCTCCTGCCATCAGGCGGGTCCTCGGTCGGCCAAATTCCAAAGTCTAGGTCCGGCGTCGGTTGTCGTCGCTTCTTCCCTGACGTCAGTGCGACAGGGGTATAAAAGAACCAGCAGACGCCATTTTCTTCAGTTTTTCTTGCCCCAGATGTCAGGTGCCCCCAGAAGGAAGGCAATACATAAAATTAGGTAATAATGCAATGCAATATAATCAAAAAACAGTAGTTGCAAGCAAATACACCATAAAAGAATACCCCTAGAGGGGAAGGAGGGAGGGAAACCTGGACTGCAGCTGTATTAGCACTCAAACATCTACATTTATGGTAGGTACAAAACTGTACTATGTTCATTGTGCATACAGCTGCAGTCCTTACATATGGGTAGAATCCCAAAGCTAAGAAAGGGGTGGTAGGCATTAGGTGTAGTTAGGAGGAGCCAAAATGCCCTGCAAGACTGCAGTGGCAAAGCCTGCTCCAGATTTGGAGTATAATGGTAAGTTGTAGTGCTTGGAGAAGGTATGCACAGAACTCCAAGTGGCTGCTTCCAAGATATCCTTGGTAGGAACTCCTCTGAGAAAGGCTGTAGAGGTGGCTGTGGCCCTGGTGGAATGAGTTCTAATGCCTGTAGGTACAGTTTTGCCATGAAAAGAATAGCAAAAACGTATGCAGTGGGCTATCCATTTTGAAATGGTCTGTTTGGAAATTGGTTTTCCTTGAGCTCCTACTGCATAGGCCACAAAGAGCTGTTCTGATTTTCTGAAAGGCTTTGTTCTGTCCAAATAATAACGCAGTTGTCTGTGGATGTCCAAGGAATGTAGCAATCTCTCCCCTTTGTTTTGAGGATTAGGATAAAAAGTAGGTAAGTGTATGGCCTGATTTAAGGCTACCCTGGATACCACTTTAGGCATAAAGGACGGGTTGGTTCGTAAGGAAACTCTGTCCTGATGGAAGATGATAAAAGGCTGGACAGCCATGACAGCCTGTAATTCTGAAACCCTACGAGCTGAGGTGATAGCCAGAAGGAAAGCTATTTTCCAGGACAAGTATTGCAAATCTGCTGAAGCAGCTGGCTCAAAAGGAGGCAGGGTGAGTTTTTCCAGAATGAAATTAAGATCCCAAGCAGGCATTGGTTGTTTCCTTGGAGGTCTCAAATTCTTAACCCCTCTGAGGAACTGTCTTATGAGAGGGTGAGAGAATAAAGGTGGATCAGTGTTGTATTCTGCAGAAATGGCTGAGGCATGGATTTTGATAGAGGAGAAAGAAAGTCCACTGCTTAGCAGTTCTGTCAAATATTGTAGCATTTGTGGTAAATTCAGTTTTCCAGGGTCCTGGCCCTTTTTCTCATTCCAGACACAAAAACGTTTCCATTTTGCGGAGTAAGCTTTTCTAGTTGATGGCCTTCTGGCCCCCAAAATTACATCCTGCACCTCCTTGGAGAGTAGGGCCTGCTGTGATGCTAAGGAATCTTCCATGCGGCTAGATTGAGAGTTTTTAGCTGACTGTGAAGAGTTTTGAAGCTGTGTTGAGTCAGAAGAAGAGGCATTAGAGGCAGGGTCCATGGTGGGGAATGTGTCAGGCTCCTCAGGAGTGGGTACCAGTGTTGCCTTGGCCAGTCCGGAGCAATGAGGATCATCTTTGGTCTGTCTGCTCTGGTCTTCAATAGAACTTTGGGCAGCAGAGGAAGAGGTGGAAAGGCATAAACTGTCATTGATGTCCAGCTGAAAGAGAGAGCGTCCACTCTCCAGGCCCTGGATGGTAGATCCTTGAGCAGAATTTTGTCAATCGATGATTTTTGTGGGAGGCAAATAGATCTATGTCTGGTCTTCCCCATTCTTGGATTATTTCTGTAAAAACTTTTGGATGCAACTTCCATTCGTGTGGATCTGTCATTATCCTGCTTAGGTTGTCTGCCAGCATGTTTTCCTTACCTGGCAAGTACTGTGCTTGTAGTTCCATTTGTAAGTCCATGGCCGTGTTCCAAAGTGACATGGTCAGTCTGCATAGGGGGTAAGAATGTGTCCCTCCCTGCTTGTTTATGCACCACATAACTGTGGTGTTGTCCGTTCTTATCAATAGATGGCCTGGTTTTAGAAAGTTCTTGAAAGCTATAATAGCATTTATTACTGCTAGCATTTCTTTTTGATTGATGTGAAGGTGCATTTCTTTTTGGGACCATTTGCCCTGAATGCACCGATCTGTCATGTGCGCCCCCCAGGCGTAGTCCGAGGCGCCTGTTGTGATGACTTGAGTTGCTTGAGGCTTGCTGAAAGGGAGACCTGTGTTTGTTTGGCATGCTTGAGCCCACCACAGAAATTCCTTTTGCAGACATGGAATTAGTGGTATTATTGTTTCCAAACTGTGGCTGTGTTGAGACCATATGTTTTTCAGGTACCATTGTAGTTTCCTCATATGCAGCTTTGCACATGGGATTAGTAAGATGCAAGATGCCATGAATCCCAGAGCCTGCAGGATTTTCCTTGCAGTAAGCCTGGTGCAATTTGCTAGTGTTCTGAAGTACTGAATTAGTTGCCCCTGCTTTTCTGGCATGAGGTAGGCCATCTGGGTGTTTGTGTCCAAGTTGGCACCCAGGAAAATTATCTTCCGAGAGGGTATTAGTCTTGATTTCTTTTTGTTGACTGTGTATCCCAGAGAGTTCAATAACATTATTACATAAGCCAGATGTTTCTGAAGGATGTGTTTGCTGTCCACTTGGATCAGGCAGTCGTCCAAATAGGGATATATTTGTATCCCTTGAAGTCTGCAGTAGGCAATTACTGATGCCAGGCATTTCATGAATACTCTGGGCGCAGTAGATAAGTCAAAGGGCAATGCAGAGAATTGATAATGAGTTGAACCTGCAAGAAATCTGAGGTATCTTCTGCAATTTTGTCTGATTGGGACATGCAGGTATGCCTCCTTGAGGTCCAATGTTACCAGCCAAGACTCCTTGCCCAGCATGGGAAGAAGCTGCTGTAGAGTGAGCATCTTGAATTTTGGTATGAGTAGGAATGTGTTTAGGATGGATAGATCCAGAATAGGTCTCCAATCTTTTCCCTTCCTTGGCACCAGAAATAGCCTGGAATAAAACCCTTGACCTTGTTCGTGCATAGGTACCTCTTGAATAGCTTTCATGTTTTTGAGATCTGTAATTAGCCTTTGTGCCTCTGCCCTTTGATTGTGTGGCAGGTTTGGCATGCCTCTCATTTTTGGAAGGGTGTGAAAATGGAATTTGTAGCCTCTGTTTATAATGTCCAGGATCCATTTGTCCTTTGTGACAGTATGCCAATTTTTTGAAAATAATGCCAGCTTTCCTCCCAAGGGGGCTGCCATTTGAGATCTGGTTGGCATGCAAAGTGGAAAGTCATTGGGTTTGTCCTCACCACCTCTTTGTGTAGGAGCTTGTCATTGTCTGCCTCTGTACGATCCTTGGGATTGTCCTCTGCCCCTCGGGCGCCTGTATCTGCCTCTTTGGGGTCTGTCTGTGGCAGGAAAGGACCAGTTTTTGGAAGGCCAATTTCTACTAAAACGTGGGGGCTGTACCTGTAGAAATTCTTTTACAGTTTGCATTGATTTAGCCTTTTCCTCCATTTTCCTTAATACCTCCTCAGCATTAGAACCAAATAGTACATCCTTTTGAAGAGGAGCATCTAGTAATTTAGCTTTGACATGATCAGGTAAGGCTTGTTCCTTAAGCCAGGCATGCCTACGTATGACTGATCCTGTAACAGCAGCTCTGCATGAGGCCTCTAGAGCATCAAAACCACATTGTAAGGTATGCTTACCCACTTGTTCTGCACTATGTATCAAGTCCTGCAACTCCTTCAAATCTGGTTGTTCAGGTTGTGACATTTTACTTTTCAATTGTGATAACATAAACTGTTGGTATTTTAGCATATGAAACTGACAGTTTAAGGCCCTCATAGATAAGGTAGCCGAGGTATAAACCTTTTTTCCCCACCTTTCTAAGGATCTGGAATCTCTCTCGAAAGCCAAAGGATTCTTAGCAATGGAGGCCTTAACTCCCTTGGGGCCCTGTGAGATGGTTTCTGGGTCAGCAGCATGGCTCTTGTATAGAAATTGGTGTGAGTCAGGGACCCTGTAGTACCTGTCGGACTTAACTGGAGCTGGAGGTAGAGAATCCGGGTTAAGGCAGGCCTCCGAGTAAACATCATCTAGAATGTCCAAGACAGGAGGTATAGCCAAAGGCCTGTGCTGAGGAAGCAAAAGAAATTCCCTGAGCCTTTTCTTGGAATCAGAATAATCCTGGCCTTCCCAGTGGAAGTGTTCCCTTAAGGTATGCAAAGTTTCCCCAAATGAGTAATCCTCAGGGGGGGATACAGAAGGAATGGACTCCTCCGCATCAGAGTCTTCAAAAGGGGAGTAAGAATGTTCCTGATCATCAGAGTTCTCTGAAATAATGGAGCCTTGATCAGAGGAGGGGGAATCTTCCTCCACTCTAGGCCTTTTGTCTGGAGGGGGCTGAGAACCTCTGATAAGAGTAATTAAATCCCCAGCCATTTTAAGCATCTGTTTCTTAGGCATGAGGCCTGGGGATGGGCCCTGTGCAGCTGGTCTCTTAGAGTGCGTGGTTGCTTTAGACTTAGTGAAAGCCTTGATAGAAAAAGAAGAGGAAGGTCTGAAGACACCTTGAGTGGAGGTGGACCTGTCCACATTCTGAGTTTCAACTCCGACAGTGGCTTCGGTATCTGTAGTCGGGGTGTGGGCCGAGGAGCCCGCGACCTCAGGTACAGGAGACACCGTCAAAGGCAGGTCGTCGGTAGGCAGGGGCTGCGTAGGCACCTCACTGAGAACCGGACCACGTGTAGCCGGCTTTGGCGTGGTGTCGGTAGAGGCCGTGGACCTCGAGTGCCGGTCCTTGTCTTTTCGTTTTTTAGACAAAACCGGAGTCGGAGTATCCGACGACATAGTATGGTTAAATGCTTTTCCAAAATAATGCTGGGCAAACTCCGCCTGACGCTTAATAGTGCATTTGTTGAATGTAGCACAAAAGCAGCAGGCCGAAACCTCGTGGTCAGGGCCTAAACAAGGTATACAGGGGGAATGGAAATCCTTATGCGGTATTTGCTTCCCACAAGAAATACAATTATTAACTTTGTCTGACATCGGTCTGAGGCAAGGAAAGGTTCCCCAACGGGGTACTTAGCTTTTAAGAAGTCTTCGGTATCCAAATTTTCGTAATCTCAGGAGCTGGCCGACCGGCACTTGCGAACTGCTTCTGCTTCGGGCACCGCGCAGCAAGAAAAACTGGGGAAAATGGCGTCGGCTGGTTCTTTTATACCCCTGTCGCACTGTCGTCAGGGAAGAAGCGACGACAACCGACGCCGGACCTAGACTTTGGAATTCGGCCGACCGAGGACCCACCTGACGGCAGGAGAACCCCATATGTAAGGACTGCAGCTGTATGCACGATGAACATCTGCTTCTGTTTCGGGCTCCACAGCAAGAAAGACTGATGTAATGGCGTCGGCTGCCTTACTTTATACTACTGATGACCTGATGTCAGTCCTCAAGGGACAGCAACTGCCGCAGAAATACTAGGTCTCTGGTATTCGGGCTGGCCAAGGGCTACCATGGCAGGGATAACCCAAATGTGATGACTGCAACAGTGAAACACGAAGAGCATCGGCTCTGGATTGTATTATTGGGGCTGCCAGTTAACAGCTGGGTATTCTATTTTTAGTATTTGTTAATTGAGACTGCCCTAAAGAAGAACATCAACTGACACTCACAATAACAGTTAAAATAAACAAAAACTATCATGAAATTATGCAAACAATGCCACTGCAGTACAGCAGGGGATAGATCCCTGACTTCAGCCTGGATGACCTCAGCTTAATTAGCAGCTCTACCACCTGAAGCACTGGCAGTGAGGATGGGCATGTCTATACTGGAGGGGAAGGTGGAAGTTGCCTGCAAACACAGATGCACACTGGTGAAGACCTCAGCATGTCTACCAAGTTGCAGGCATGCTACATTGGTAGCAAGAGGAAAGCAAGAGCAAGCTGACATGGGTGGTGAGCCATGCATTATACTCGCTCTGCCTAGTTAGGGATTTCATTTGCATAACATCTTTGTGGCGTACGTATGATGCCTGGTACTCCCCCCTTGGCAACTCAATAAGGGGGACTAGCTATCTCATAGATCACTGACTGGGTATTCATTTTCTCCCTGGTGAGGAAGAGCCAACCCTGCTAGGTTATAACAGGATTTGCAAGCTTCTCTTAGACCTTCAGAGTGTATGCAAAAAGGGGAGCTGTCTGTCCTAGGTGATACAGACTGTGAGGTCACGCTCTCCATTGGGAAGCAACAGTCCAATTACAGGGTCAAGCAGGATTCATCAGGAGCCCTCCCATGAATAAAAGGTTGTAGAGGAGAATATGAAACAGGTCATGGTGATACAGTAGTTAGTAGATCATGGTAGGGACAAAAACAGTCCCATTAAAAATATATGCAAATAATTCAGCTTTACAACTTAAAATTCTAACATTTTCATTTTCTATGCTACATATAAACCTTCATTAAAAAAAAAAAATGAAACAATGTGCAATGTTATATAAACATCTAGTATACTTCAAGAGTTGCAATATCTTGCTAAGCTGTTAATATAAGAGAAATGCAAACCAAATACTTACAGATTACACAGTGAAGAATTGGGTAACCTCAAAAAATCTTCAATACAGTCTAAAAAGAAAAAGAAAAATATACAACAGCAAATCACAAAATCTAAATCAGAGTTAATAAATTAAAATATGAATCACTATGCAAATTAAAATCACACTTGTTACCAATGGATGATCACAAACACGTACATGCACACACACACACACACACACACACACACACACACACACACACACACACACACACACACACACACACACACACACACACACACACACACACGCACACACACACACACACACACACACACACACACACACACACACACACACACACACACACACACACACCAGGCTCATTTAACAGACAAATTTTGAAAACACGATCTTCCAGGAAGCAGGTGTCTACTTTGCCTAATTAAAAAAAAAAATCATACACATACCAAATGTGGACTTGGACTAGTAAAAGACATGAAGAAAGAAAATAGATTATGAGACAGAAAAACACCAAACAAGCCCATAGTGCAAAATTTAATTATGAACACTAATAGCTTATCCTGGTCACTGGCTTTATGTTCTACATTTATAGTCTTTTGTTTTCCCATGTATACTTTGCTTGACCTCCTACATAATATGTAAATAATTCCTAAATGTATTAGACAGGATACATGCTGCTATGTTATACTTAAAAAAATGCTGTTTTGAGCATCAAGCAGGATACATCTGGAGAAGCAACTAGAAGTGAAACTCATAAAACCTTTAAACAAGGTATTTATTTTATTTACGTCCAGTTTGATTACCGAGGAAGTCGACTGGGCCCAGAGAGCCCATTTTCATTGGAGGCCCGGGGAGCAAAGCTCCATGAAACAGATTACAGTAAAGATAGCAGTCCAATAAAAATAAAAGTACAAGTACAAATACATATCAAATAATACAAAGTATGAGTAATATTGCCCATAATGGAAAAATATTGTGCAGCTACATTCTAACAAATTCACACAGTTAAAGTCAAAAGTCAAAAGCTATTTACAATATTTACAGAGTGTAAGAGATCGTATGGGAATTAGCTACAGAAGGTTATAGCCAGCTATAAAGTCCTTAGGAACTCAGGAGGATACCCTCCCAGGGGGGTTTGTTAAAGAGTTCTAGGTAGGGAGAATGCAGTTACATTTCCATTTGGAAGAGAGATAGGTGTAAAGCTGAGTTTTGAAGTTGTTTGTGTTTAACATTGTCCTTAGTGTGGAAGGCAGAGAGCTCCACTTCTTACCTAAGAAGAAGGAGAGGAGAAGTTGTCCAGCATAACATTTAGGTTTGTGCACAGTAATTAAGTTTTGGTGTTCAGATCTGAGAGTTCTATTTGGAGTGTATGAGGGAAAGATGTTAGAGCGAGGCATTTGGATGGATTAAATATTAGTTTATGTGCTGTAGTGAGCTGGAGGAAGTCCAGGTAATTTGTGAGTTCTAACCAGTTGAGGGATTGGAGGGTAACACAGTGATGAGTGAAATGTTTGGCTTTGGTGGCAAATTTAGAAATTTTGTTATAACAGCTTTAAAGTTTGAAAGTGATGGAAGAGGACAGGTTAGTTAGTAGTGGGGTGCCATACAGAAGGGAGGGAAGGAGGTAAGAGGAGTTTTCTTTATATTTTGCTGAATATGGATGTCGAACTTGTGGTGTTCATCTATAATTACACCGAGTAGTTTGGCAAATGGAACAACTTCGATCAGAGAGTTACTTTGGCTAAGGACTTGGAAGGAATTTTTATCAAAAGAGAAAGATTCTGAGGGTGTGAATAGTAGTATTTTAGATTTGTTAGCATTGAGACAAAGGTGACTTTGGCGCATCCAGATCTCAGTAGTTGAGAAGGCAGTCTGAGTTTTAGATAGGAGTTCGGGAAGGTTAGAAGCAGAGCAGACAAGTGTAAAGTCATCTGCATATTGGATGACTTTGGCATTAGGAATAGCAGAGTGAAAGTTATTGATAAAGATATTAAACAGCATTAGTCTGATGATGGACCCCTGTGGTACTCCGGTAGGGGTGGGTAAGAAATGTGAGGTGCCTTTTTTCCATTTCACAGCCTGAGCTCTTGAGAACCAGGAAAGAGTGTTTTGGGAAAGATTTAGGTTTGAGAGGTGACTTAGAAGGTGCATATGGGAAACAGTATCGAATGCTTTAGAGAGATCTAGGAACACTGTGGATACCAAGTTTCCAGAATCTCGGGCTTGATTGACAGTTTCTAAGAATGAGAGTAGAGCTGTTATGGTGCTACATCCTGGTTAGAATAGATGTTGGGTAGGGTAAGAACTTGGTGTTTAGTCAGAAAAGACATAAGTTAGAGGTGGATGCATAATAACCTCAGAAATTATTTCTAAACCATAGTTTTTCATAGGTTCATAGGTTCATAGGTTCATACTAGGCTATCTGCCCAAGGGCAGTTATAAGCCTAGCCCATAGTTATGTGGCTTTCGCCACCCCTTTAGTTTGAATAAAAACTATGCCTATCATTTTGCTGTGCCTCTGTCAAGCAGTGACACTGAAGTAATCCCTGGGGTATATCTGCGATCTCCCATCCATTGGTCAAGATTTCTCTTGAACAAGGCCAGAGAGGTGCTCTGCCTCACATGTACCGGGATTTTGTTCTACAGCATAGGGAGTCTCTGGGTGATGAATCTGTCCCTCCAGCACGTTCTATTTATAACCGTGTCAAGGTTTAAGTCTCCGCCTTGTGGTTCTGAGGGATCTAGATTTTTTGAGGTGAAGCATATTCATCAAATCTGGGTTTGACATGGCCTTATATGTCAGGCACAGGTCACCTCTGAGCAAGCGGTATGAGACTGAATAGAGCTGGAGTTCTTTCAGTCGGGCAGCATAAGACATATTTTGAGACCCTTTATCCGTTTGGTGAGGAACATTTGGGGCCTTTCAAGCTGCAGCAGGTGTCTGGTCAGATACATTCGAACGGGCATTGTACTCAATCATAGGTCTAATGAGTGATGAGTACAGGGGACGATGACCTCCTTGATCTAGATGTGAATCCCTTCATGATCAGGTGGGCGATATAGAAGGTTTTCCTAACTACTTTAGCAACATGAGTGTCAAACGAAGGCTACTGTCAACCTGGGTCCCCAGATCCCTGATGACTTTTTCTGTGCTCAGTGGATTGCCACCTATATGGTAGCTAGGGGTAACCTTTTTCCCGAAGGGTATGACTATGCATTTTTGGCGTTTAACTTCAGGCCATGGCTCTGGCACCAGTTATCCATTTCTGTGAGGCCCTTCTGGAGGATATCTGTGTCAGATGTGTTTTCGACTATGGCCCAGTTTGCAGTCATCTGCAAACTTTGTCAGCCATAACCCTCCTGTGTTTGCTTGTACTTCAGAAAAGTAGATGCCGAACAAGAGTGGACCCAGGACTGAGCCCTGTGGGACACCACTTGTGACAGGCTTTGAGTCTGACATGGTTCCAGCAACTCTGACCCTGTGGGTTCTGTCACTTAGCCAGTTTGCAACCCATCTTGTGATGTATGGGTTTACATTCAAGCTGATGAGTTTTTCGATGATACCTGAGTGGGGTATTGTGTCGAAGGCCTTTGCCAGGTCGAGGTAGGCTGTATGGACTGCCTTTCCCTCATCAATGGCCTTGGTGACTGTCTCGAAAAGTCAACCAAGTTTAAGAGGCAGGATCTGCCTTTGACAAAGCCAAACTGGGTTGGATCCAAAGTCTGCAAGTTCCCTATGTCTTTATTTATGAGTTCCATTATGATCCTCTCCATGGCTTTGCAGATAAGGCTTGTCAAGCTAATGGGGCTGTAATTTCCAGGGTCTGTGGAGGCACCGCCCTTATGAAGTGGGACCACAGTCGCGTCGCCACTCCTTGGGTACGTATCCTGAGGTGAGGCTAAGATTAAACAGCTGTCCTAACTGTGGGTTTAATTCCTCGTTGAGTTCGTGAAGCACACAGCCAGGGACACCATCCGGTCCCATGGATGCTGTGTTTTTTGCCTTAGTGAGGGCAGTTCTCACCTGGGCGTTTGAGATGTTTGGGGGCTACAATCCTCTGGAATAGATATCTCTCCTTTTGGGAGAAGTTTGCACTGAACCTGTCAGCCAGTATGTTGGCAATGTGTGTAGGTTCAGTAATTTTCACATCATTTTGAACTAATTCTGAGCATATCTGGGAGTTTCCTCCTAGGTTTCTAACATAGCTAAAGAAGGCCTTATGATTGTCTTTAGAGTCCTTGGCGATTTTTCTCTCAAAATTTGCCTTGGATGATTTTATGAGAGCTCTTAGATTTTACTTATAATGATCAAAGGTGTCTTACCTTTCAAGGATTTTGCTCTATCTTGTAGTAGCTTCCTCCTTTTGTTGTAGAGCTTGTTTATGGCTGGGGTCCACCAGACTGGACGCTTACCTTTGGTACAGAGAGTCTTAGTTTTGTTTGGGATTGCCTGATCCATGCAGTCCTGTAGGTGCTGGTAGAAGGCATTTGTAAGTGATTCAGCGGTTTGAGTAATGTTTACCACTGGCTCAGGGGCCTTAAAGGAGACCACACTAGTTTTTAGAAGTGTGAAATCGGCTTTTGAGAAGTTTTTCACTGTGGTCTTTTTGTTTCAGGTGGGGCGGGATGAGGACCTCCAGCGAGATTAGTTTATGATCTGATCTCACCAGTGAGGGGTATACTTCGGTGTTGAACATTTTGATCCCATGTTCGTGATGATGAGATCAAGTATGTTTTCTCCTCTTGTGGGGATGGTGACTAGTTGTTCCATGGCATTTGAGTTTATGAACTCCAGGAATCTTTGGGTTAGAGTGTTCGGGCTTGAGTAGTGTTCCCAGTCTATATTAGGGTAGTTGAAGTCACCTAGTATGATGGTGTTTGGAGATACATTTATCCCTCCAATGTTTTCAGGAAGGCCATGTGAGGTTCCTGAGTTTGAGAGGGTGGCCTGTAACATGCTACAAATTGCAGAGCAGTCTTGCCTATGGTTAATTGCACCTGGATGGTCTCCGATGCATCGTGCATTGCCACCAACCTTGAGGTGTGGGTGTCCTTTATGAATATGGACACCCCCCCTCCTTTCTTGGTGTTGTCCGGATTTTGGGGCCGGAACGCATGATATGAGGTGAAACCTGTTAGTGCTGGGGTGCTCTCAGAAGCCTTAAACCAGGTTTCTGTCACAGCACAGACATCGATGTTCTCCATATTGAGAAGGGCCTCGAGTGCGTGCATCTTGAGATTGAGACTTCTGGCATTGAGCAGCATTACCCTTAGTTTTTTTCCTTTTTGGTGTTCTAGGGTGGTAGGTTTAGAATTTGAGCCTTGCCTAAAAAAGGCACTATGGGGTGGCAAGAGCCTTTGCCAATATCCGGAAGCCCAGCGGTGACAGGTGCAAGCCGTCCCTTGCAAAGCAGCGTGGCTTGTCCAGCATGTCATCCCAGGCAGACAGACATTGGATCCCCTTTGAATGACACCAGAATTTAAGCCAATTATTAAAGCTGATCATCTTATCACTGTATTGTGGCATCATTCTAGGTGAAGGTAGGATACTGCTCAAGGTCAGGGTCATACCTGCCTGGGCTACATAATCAGAGAGCTCCTCGATGTCCCTTTTCATGTAGTCCAAGGAGGTATGTCTCAGGTCGTTGACACCAGCGTGGACAATGACTGAGTCATACTTGTACCTGCTGTTGAGAGACCTGAGTGCTTGCGTTATGTGGCGGATTCTAGCGCCCGACAGGCAGCTTACTGTGACCTTCTCCTTACTCAGTCTGGTGAGCGGGACGTCAGTGTGTCTGACTATGGAATCACCAATGACAAGTGTGTCTGGCATTTTGTTTGGCCTTAAGGGCTGTGACTGTTTGACACTCTGACTGTGTGGTCTATGTGTTGGGTCGTGAGGTGGTAGTTGTTTGGGTGTCTGGGTGTTTTGTGAGGTTAATATACCAACTATAACTTTCTCTCTCTCATTTTCTCCTGCAATAATGCTGAAGAACAGCCATTCCTGTGTATCTCAGACCTTGATGAAGAATAATGCTTGCTCCCATTTGACCAAAGTGGGTCAAGCACTTCCTATTCCTGGTTACTGTACAGGTCCTTTAGTATTGTATCAGTTTGAGTCTGGTAGTGTATAGCTAGATAACTGTTCCTGTTTCAGATTGCTTATGCCCACATACAGGAGGCTATGCATACCATTACTGGGAATACTAAACACATATTTCAAGCAGATGAACTGCAGACACAATTATTCTTTTTTTTTTTGTTTGCTTGCCATCAGCCCCCTTAGCCAATGAACTGTTAATTCACTCATTACTGAAGGTGACAGCCAGATAAGGAGGGCAATCATTCAGGTAGTTTTGCTGCCCTACATTCCAACATGTCTCTGGCCTTTGCAAGATAATGGGGACGGAAATGATTGTCCATGCTGGATGTCCCTCACTTCCGCAAGGGACAGTGCCAGCAGGCAGCCCTGTCCACCAAGTACAATGAGTGGGAGGTGGCTTCTCCAGTGTCCACTGGAAAAATAACACCTTCCCTGTATGCCCACTACCCCCCACATGCAATCACACACCCACAAACACACATGAGGGACAAGCAGAACAAGACACCTCATTGCTCCCTCTCCATACCCAGCTTCTGCAGTGCTGGAGCTGTTAAATGAACTGTAAAACCGGAAACACTCAGAACTCCATTCCTCTGAGCTACTGAGCCAGGCCAGCACTGTGCTTCTTTTTGCTTTCCTATGTTCTTAAAGGCAGCATAGGAGATTATGATCAGGTCGCCAATCATAACCTGTATATTATGAGACATGGATGCCAAGAAATTCACCTGGCGGTAACACTTGGAATCCATGTGAAGAACACATAATTAAATCCATGATAATCCATGACACTAACATAATTCTTTGTAGTGCATGGAGCTTTATCTGTTCCATGTACTACTAGTTACAGGAAGGAAAAAACTCTTAAGTGTTGTAACGGCTTTCAAAGGCATAAAACACTTAGGGGACACTGTCAGACAGGCAGTGTAATTAAGTCACCTCCATGACTCTCAATAGACTACATATTTGCAGAATGTCCGTATTACTGCTTCATATTTTTGGTCTGTTCCTCATAACATTTTTGTTTTTTTGGACAAACCACTGAGAACTAAAGTCATTAAATAATGACATACATTTCAGTTTTAGGGTTTGTATACTTCAGAAAATGTTTGCTAATATGGCCTGTGACTCTAGACACTTTTTACATTTATTACAAGTAATTAGGGGAGCGTTACCAGTAAGGACAGCAGGCAGATTATACTGCCGAGCACTAGACCCGACCTTAACAACTTAAGTAGCGGGTGCCTAACATTTGTTAAGATCAGTTTGTTCATCGCTCTGGTGCTTAATTGGTTTGTCTTTTTCTGAATATTAGAGCATAATCACCATGCTTCATGCACTACAAAAGAGTTTTCAACAATATGCTTACTGTATTATCTGATGTTTGAACTGTTTAAATCAGTAATAACAACAGAAGAAAGACAGCACCAAAAACTGTTCCCAGAACAAACCACGATCCACGAATATGTCACAAAGAACTTCTTTTATTGAAATACAAAACGAAGGTTGAGCGCTTTCATCTATCCAATGTAGATTTCATCAGAACACTGAATATATCAAACCTTGTCCCTTAAATACTTTAAAATTCCCGCCTAAAACACCACCTGACCAATTAAACTACCATTAAGTTTTAAAGACATAAGAACATAGATTTGGTAACACCCATAAATACAGCCTTCTAAATATTATCAGTATTAATAATGGTTAAAAAATGCCTAAAACAGCATCAAAATTCAATCATATAATAAAATTCTCTATCGGTGGAATATGAACCATACCCCAACTCTAATAATACATACTAGATGAATGTTTCATATAAAATATGACAAATGCATGGAGTGCATAAAGGGAACAATATCAAATGTAAGATATAATCCTACAGTAAATACTAATTACATAACAAATACAATATATAGTTATGACCTGCCTAAATATATTGTGCATTACCAAAGTATATAAATGCCTATATTTAACAGTGAAAAATTATTTTATATACATATTTGATTGAGTGTATATGTATATATGTCTGTCTTTCTCTGACAAAACTACAACATTGTTAATTTCTTATAAGGGGCTTAGTAGGAATATTTTCATTGATACCTGGTGGACTTGCCGCATTTAGCTTTAACTGCCACTTGATCTTTTTCCCCCAAAATTGCCTTGATGTTACCCCCCCCCCCCGGGGTTGTTCCTATCTACTTCAAGAATGGCAAATTTGAAGGTGTTACAACCAGCACTACCAGCTAAATGTCTGTATAGTGCATTATTCATATCCTTCTTTTTTATACAATACAAATGATCGTAAATTCTATTACGTAATTTCATGTCCGTTTTTCCAACATCAAAACTTGGACAGGACATGCACTTTCCTATATAGACAACATGTTGGGTCTGGCAATTTCCCTTACAAAGATAAATCCTACTTCTAATAATATTCTCTAAACTAATACACTCCACTTGTAAAATGGAAGGGCACTGGTTGCAATGTCCGCATTGCTTAGTCCCTGTCCTATGGGTGTTCCCGGAATTATCTCTGTGATTAGACCTAATGTCAATCATTTTTTTGAAATTCATCCCTGTTTTATATACATATGTTGGTTTCTCACCCACTCTATCACAAATTCCTTCATCACTAGTAAGAATATTCCAATTACTATCTACAATCTTTCTCACTACAACTACGTGATGTCCAAATTGTATTATGTATGACCTGTGATATCCTGATGTACTACATTCATTTGCGCTGGTTGACAATAAACTCTTGCCCAAGATGGGTATATATTTATTACCCCATTCTCGTATAACATATTCGGTGATGTCCTTGATCATGGCCTCAGGATAACCTCTCTGTCTAAATAGTTTGCCGATAAAGGCCATCTCAAGAATCATATCTTCCTTTCTGGAGGACATCCTAGCATCCCTTATGCATTGCCCCTTTAAAATACTTCTTTTCTGCGTATAGGGATGATTACTGAAAAACTCCAGATAGGCATTACAAAAAGTGTCTTTCCTATAGATCTTAGACTGAAAAGTGTGTCCATCACTGAATATGTAAGTGTCAAGATAATTTATTCCTGTCTTACTGATGTTATAAGTAAATTGCAAGTAGGAAGTACTACCATTGATGTAATCGATGAAATTCATCAATTTGTCCTCATCACCCTTCCAAAGGATGAATAAGTCATCCAGGTACCTGACATAACAACATATGTACTCCTTCCAGGGTGATTCCAATACAAATTCCTCCTCCCAATCCAATAGGACGAGATTGGCATATATGGGGGCACAAGCAGCCCACATAGCTACACCCGCTATTTGTTTGTAATACTCCCCTTCAAAGAATATGAAGTTATTATCTAGCACAATATTGATGAATTCTGTTAGTATATCGATCTTGTCCTACTGTAATTGACTGTATTTATTCAGACTGTTAATAAATCGAGTCACCCCATCCACTTTAGGTATGCACGAAAACAAATCCTTTACATCTATGGTAACAAATAATAAATTGGGATCCCATATATCTTGTTTGAACTTCCCTAAAAATTCCCAGGAGTCCTTAATAATGTGTGGTATCAACTTGTAGATATGCTTTAACCATTGATCAATGACCTTACCAAATGGAAAGGCCTTGCTACAACTTCCTGAGATAATGGGTCTAAAAGGAGGATCCCTGATGTTTTTGTGTATTTTGGGAATTCCTACTATAGTTGCCATTATGGGGTACTCTACTTTTAAAAAATTGTACAGCTCAAACGTGATTCGATCATCCAATAGAAATTCTTCTAGATACAGGTCAATTCTTCTATGGGCAATGTTTATCTGATTGATAGAAGTTACTTCATATTGTTCGGAATTGTTCAAAATGTCAAATATTTTGGCAATATAATTATCCATATCATACAATACCACTCCACCCCCCTTGTCTGCAGTCATAATCCTAATATTTTGAGAATATATAGAATCTAATAGTTTTTCGACTGCTACATTCCACCGGGAAGAATCACCTGATTTTTGTAAATTACCATATAGTTCATATATTTTCTTACTGACCACCTTTTCAAAGGCTGATAGGGTATTGTGCATGGGTGGAGTAAAATTACTTTTCTTCTTTAAGCAGTCCATTTTTGAATGCTTATCAGATGAATTTTGAAAAAATATACCCAAATTTATCTTTCTCAAGAATAACTTGAACTCGACTAAAGTATCAACCAGATCAAACTTCCTTCTAGGAATATATTTCATACCTTTTGAAAATGTATCAAAGTGTTCAATGTTTATAGGGTGTTGTGTGTAATTATATATTTTGAAGTCTCCTACACTATATACCACCCCATCAGTGACCCTAATGCCAGTAGGTTCACCTTCCTGTACTAGTAACCCCTGTGGGGATTCCTTGTTCTTCAATCCCCTTGTCTCCATCTGTTTTCTTGCCATTTGTAGTTGCCCTTCCACTTTTTTTCTTGCTCTAAAAAATCTTCCCCATAGCATTCCTCTCTATCAAGATCATTGTACATGTAGTCCACATCATTGCCCCTATCACGCCTGTCAGGGTTAACATTAATTCTTTTGTTCCAATTATAGGCAGTTTCATTTTCATATTGTCTTGTATCCCTTAGAAATTTTTTACATTTTCTATCAAACATTTTTTTACTACTACTTTCTACATAGTGAAATTGCTTAGCATGCAATTTCTCCCACTGTGGGTACAATAAATCATTGATTATAGCAACAATGAGTTCTTCTACATCTTTTAATAGTGTACTCAACTTGTTGTCATTGCAGGATATTATGAACTCCATAAATTGCCTACCAAAACCGTCAAACATTTTATTACAAGTCAATATATTGGTCTCATTTAGTTCTATCCCAATGGGCTGTTTAAAAAAATGTAAACCCATAGGGACAATGCCACAGTCCACACATTTGCGTAAATATAAATTGTCCATCTGCAAAGCTTTTATCCGGTTAAGCTTCTTACCGAAGCTAAAAATCATGTCCTTTAAAGTAATGTCTTGTTCTTGTACAGTACTATGTTTCTTATGATTATCCACGGACCGGAAATCATAAGGCAGTTTTAAAAAATTATCTAAATTGAAAGTAAATTTGTTATTCATACCATCCAAAGGTTCCAACGTCTTTGGCCTATTGGATGTGGCAGTTTCTTTCATATTTACCAAGTTTGAACCCACTTGGGAAGAATAGGTGCGTGTGGGTTGCATACGTTTAGGTTTAGCCCCTGACAAAACATACACATCCTCCGAAACCTCACCAGATGCAGTAGAAAGATTAAACTGACGCATGTGATTGCCAACGGTTCCGTTACCATAAAAAGTGCCATTGGACTGTGAATTGTTCCTTTTCAGGGCTTCTTGACCATTTGGAATCTCCTCGGAACTATCACTTCCTATGTCGGAACGTGGTGATGTCATCCCCTCCATTTCAATTTTCTCCGAGGCTGTGTTACGTGAAGTGATAGGCGGTGTCATCATTTCCAACAACCGGGTGATTTCACCCTTTAGAATCACCAGTTCTGAGTGTATTTTGTCCACTTCATCTCTCCTGACAGGAGAGAAGTTGCAGGATATATCCCCAATGGAATCCATGGCTGATGACAAATACCAACAACGAAGGTTCAAGGAACTCAACACTAGAAGAAAGACAGCACCAAAAACTGTTCCCAGAACAAACCACGATCCACGAATATGTCACAAAGAACTTCTTTTATTGAAATACAAAATGAAGGTTGAGCGCTTTCATCTACCCAATGTAGATTTCATCAGAACACTGAATATATCAAACCTTGTCTCTTAAATACTTTAAAATTCCCGCCTAAAACACCACCTGACCAATTAAACTACCATTGAGTTTTTATTTTTACCATTATTAATACTGATAATATTTAGAAGGCTGTATTTATGGGTTTTACCAAATCTATGTTCTTATGTCTTTAAAACTCAATGGTAGTTTAATAATGGATTCCATTGGGGATATATCCTGCAACTTCTCTCCTGTCAGGAGAGATGAAGTGGACAAAATACACTCAGAACTGGTGATTCTAAAGGGTGAAATCACCCGGTTGTTGGAAATGATGACACCGCCTATCACTTCACGTAACACAGCCTCGGAGAAAATTGAAATGGAGGGGATGACATCACCACGTTCCGACATAGGAAGTGGTAGTTCCGAGGAGATTCCAAATGGTCAAGAAGCCCTGAAAAGGAACAATTCACAGTCCAACGGCACTTTTTATGGTAACGGAACCGTTGGCAATCAGATGCGTCAGTTTAATCTTTCTACTGCATCTGGTGAGGTTTCGGAGGATGTGTATGTTTTGTCAGGGGCTAAACCTAAACGTATGCAACCCACACGCACCTATTCTTCCCAAGTGGGTTCAAACTTGGTAAATATGAAAGAAACTGCCACATCCAATAGGCCAAAGACGTCGGAACCTATGGATGGTATGAATAACAAATTTACTTTCAATTTAGATAATTTTTTAAAACTGCCTTATGATTTCCGGTCCGTGGATAATCATAAGAAACATAGTACTGTACAAGAACAAGACATTACTTTAAAGGACATGATTTTTAGCTTCGGTAAGAAGCTTAACCGGATAAAAGCTTTGCAGATGGATAATTTATATTTACGCAAATGTGTGGACTGTGGCATTGTCCCTATGGGTTTACGTTTTTTTAAACAGCCCATTGGGATAGAACTAAATGAGACCAATATATTGACTTGTAATAAAATGTTTGACGGTTTTGGTAGGCAATTTATGGAGTTCATAATATCCTGCAATGACAACAAGTTGAGTACACTATTAAAAGATGTAGAGGAACTCAATGTTGCTATAATCAATGATTTATTGTACCCACAGTGGGAGAAATTGCATGCTAAGCAATTTCACTATGTAGAAAGTAGTAGTAAAAAAATGTTTGATAGAAAATGTAAAAAATTTCTAAGGGATACAAGACAATATGAAAATGAAACTGCCTATAATTGGAACAAAAGAATTAATGTTAACCCTGACAGACGTGATAGGGGCAATGATGTGGACTACATGTACAATGATCTTGATAGAGAGGAATGCTATGGGGAAGATTTTTTAGAGCAAGAAAAAAAGTGGAAGGGCAACTACAAATGGCAAGAAAACAGATGGAGACAAGGGGATCGAAGAACAAGGAATCCCCACAGGGGTTACTAGTACAGGAAGGTGAACCTACTGGCATTAGGGTCACTGATGGGGTGGTAAATCAGGTGATTCTTCCCGGTGGAATGTAGCAGTCGAAAAACTATTAGATTCTATATATTCTCAAAATATTAGGATTATGACTGCAGACAAGGGGGGGGTGGAGTGGTATTGTATGATATGGATAATTATATTGCCAAAATATTTGACATTTTGAACAATTCCGAACAATATGAAGTAACTTCTATCAATCAGATAAACATTGCCCATAGAAGAATTGACCTGTATCTAGAAGAATTTCTATTGGATGATCGAATCACGTTTGAACTGTACAATTTTTTTAAAAGTAGAGTACCCCATAATGGCAACTATAGTAGGAATTCCCAAAATACACAAAAACATCAGGGATCCTCCTTTTAGACCCATTATCTCAGGAAGTCATAGCAAGGCCTTTCCATTTGGTAAGGTCATTGATCAATGGTTAAAGATATCTACAAGTCGATACCACACATTATTAAGGACTCCTGGGAATTTTTAGGGAAGTTCAAACAAGATATATGGGATCCCAATTTATTATTTGTTACCATAGATGTAAAGGATTTGTTTTCGTGCATACCTAAAGTGGATGGGGTGACTCGATTTATTAACAGTCTGAATAAATACAGTCAATTACAGTGGGACAAGATCGATATACTAACAGAATTCATCAATATTGTGCTAGATAATAACTTCATATTCTTTGAAGGGGAGTATTACAAACAAATAGCGGGTGTAGCTATGGGGGCTGCTTGTGCCCCCATATATGCCAATCTCGTCCTATTGGATTGGGAGGAGGAATTTGTATTGGAATCACCCTGGAAGGAGTACATATGTTGTTATGTCAGGTACCTGGATGACTTATTCATCCTTTGGAAGGGTGATGAGGACAAATTGATGAATTTCATCGATTACATCAATGGTAGTACTTCCTACTTGCAATTTACTTATAACATCAGTAAGACAGGAATAAATTATCTTGACACTTACATATTCAGTGATGGACACACTTTTCAGTCTAAGATCTATAGGAAAGACACTTTTTGCAATGCCTATCTAGAGTTTTCCAGTAATCATCCCTATACGCAGAAAAGAAGTATTTTAAAGGGGCAATGCATAAGGGCTGCTAGGATGACCTCCAGAAAGGAAGATATGATTCTTGAGATGGCCTTTATCGGCAAACTATTTAGACAGAGAGGTTATCCTGAGGCCATGATCAAGGACATCATCGAATATGTTATACGAGAATGGGGTAATAAATATATACCCATCTTGGGCAAGAGTTTATTGTCAACCAGCGCAAATGAATGTAGTACATCAGGATATCACAGGTCATACATAATACAATTTGGACATCACGTAGAGGAAGTGAGAAAGATTGTAGATAGTAATTGGAATATTCTTACTAGTGATGAAGGAATTTGTGATAGAGTGGGTGAGAAACCAACATATGTATATAAAACAGGGATGAATTTCAAAAAAATTATTGACATTAGGTCTAATCACAGAGATAATTCCGGGAACACCCATAGGACAGCGACTAAGCAATGTGGACATTGCAACCAGTGCCCTTCCATTTTACAAGTGGAGTGTATTAGTTTAGAGAATATTATTAGAAGTAGGATTTATCTTTGTAAGGGAAATTGCCAGACCCAACATGTTGTCTATATAGGAAAGTGCATGTCCTGTCCAAGTTTTTATGTTGGAAAAACGGACAGGAAATTACGTAATAGAATTTACGATCATTTGTATTGTATAAAAAAGGATATGAATAATGCACTATACAGACATTTAGCTGGTAGTGCTGGTTGTAACACCTTCAAATTTGCCATTCTTGAAGTAGTTAGGAACAACCCCAGGGGGGGGTAATATCAAGGCAATTTTGGGGGAAAAAGAGATCAAGTGGCAGTTAAAGCTAAATGCGGCAATTCCACCAGGTATCAATGAAAATATTCCTACTAAGCCCCTTATAAGAAATTAACAATGTTGTAGTTTTGTCAGAGAGAGACATATATACATATACACTCAATCAAATATGTATATAAAATAATTTTTCACTGTTAAATATAGGCATTTATATACTTTGGTAATGCACAATATATTTAGGCAGGTCATAACTATATATTGTATTTGTTATGTAATTAGTATTTACTGTAGGATTATATCTTACATTTGATATTGTTCCCTTTATGCACTCCATGCATTTGTCATATTTTATATGAAACATTCATCTAGTATGTATTATTAGAGTTGGGGTATGGTTCATATTCCACCGATAGAGAATTTTTATTATATGACTGAATTTTGATGCTGTTTTAGGCATTTTTTAACCATTATTAATACTGATGATATTTAGAAGGCTGTATTTATGGGTTTTACCAAATCTATGTTCTTATGTCTTTAAAACTTAATGGTAGTTTAATTGGTCAGGTGGTGTTTTAGGTGGGAATTTTAAAGTATTTAAGAGACAAGGTTTGATATATTCAGTGTTCTGATGAAATCTACATTGGGTAGATGAAAGTGCTCAACCGTCGTTTTGTATTTCAATAAAAGAAGTTCTTTGTGACATATTCGTGGATCGTGGTTTGTTCTGGGAACAGTTTTTGGTGCTGTCTTTCTTCTAGTGTTGAGTTCCTTGAACCTTCGTTGTCAGTAACAACAATGTTATAATACTGTGTGATGTAGCGAGCTGATGTACAGCCAGAGAAAGCTTTCCTTCAGAATTCACTAATCCCACATGGGCACCTCAAGGCAGATACATAGTATTCTACCAGGGGCATTTTTATGGACCAAAAACTTGCTTAGGATTACACATTTTGTCAAGTGTATATACAGCCCAATGATACCAATAATCTGTGTTTGTAGTAAACTAAATGACTACGAGCATAGTACATTAAAATAATACATTACACCAAGGGCACAAAATGTTTTGGAACAGAGCAGCAAAAACTGAGGCTTCTTGTCTTACACAAGTCTGTGTGCCAGGCAGACAAATTTTATTGGTGGAGGGAGGAATAATGATAGTCACACATGCGCATATATAATTAGACAAATACAGTAAACAAGCAAGCACACATGGCTAGGATTCATGAAGATACCATAAAGTGTACACCTCCTTGTACATGTACATGTGCCTAACACAGTGCCGAGTGGCACTCTAACACAAAAATTTGCAGCACTGAGTAGGGCTGGCCTCATGGCCATTCTGAATGCTAATGAGGCAGTCTGGGGAACATGTATATGATGACTAACCAAATGTTCTCACCAAAATGCCTCCAGGAAGGCATCTACATGATAAGTGATTCAAGAATTCACCCATCTGTGTAGATCAGCACAGCTGGGTCTACCACACTGTGTTTCTGAAAACAGCTAAAAGACCATGTTCAAATATCTACCACAACCGTGGTATGGAGTCTGGGGGTGAGTGCAGCTGCTAGACACTAAGGATAACATTAATATGGGGATTGGGGTGGGAGGACACTAGCCACTAGGGATACAAATAAATAAAGTGCCTTCACGGCACGGACATTACTACAGGGATCGGTGATGGGGAAACACCAGCCACCAGGGATACAAAGAAATAAAATGCATTCACAGCACTGGCATCACTATGGGGATCAGGGGTGGGATGATGACACTGGGCATCAGATACAAAAATAAATAAAGTGCCCTCACAGCACAGACATCACTATGAGGATTGGGGCTGGAGGGTAATCCTAGATATCAGTGATTCTGTAAATGTGCCACAACTGTGTTTAACTACTATAGTGATCTTGGTTTAATTTCTCCAAGTCTTTTGGGTTTCAAGTATCATGACGGGAATGGTCCCCATTCCTAAGTTAAAGTATGATTAAAGTTCATGAAATTAACATTGTTTCAATGTCTGATGATAGCCAAAAGTGCTCTTTGCAGCAACTGCAATGTGCCCAGAACTGATTCCTTCTGTAATTCATATGGAGTTATATGTATCAGTAACATATCTAAGCATGATTATAAATTCTTTTTTATAAGACCTACTGCTCCTACTACTATTGGAACTGTCTACCACACTGCCCTCATTCCTGGTATTTTATGACTTTGTGCCACTGTATACTGTTTGTGACACTGCAATCACTGGTTGTAGCAATTTCAGTGATCAATGCTAAATTTGTCTTTTACATAGACATATCTGGTTTTCTCACATCTGTTTTTTGAACTGCCGGTGATGGGTAATCTCATGTGATATAAACATCATCATTCTCTGTAATGCTGTGTGGCTCACATTTACAATGCTTCTCAGCAACTTCAATATTGTAATGTTTGCACAATCCTCAGTGCAACAGTCTTTCCCCATTATTGTGCCTTTCAGTATGCAGTCCTTCTGCCATTAGTATGTCACAACCAGCAACAAGGTGTGAAACTGTTTCAAATTCTGTTTTACAAAACTTACATTTGTCTGCTTCTCCCACATGTTCAATGGACTTTGTAAACCAACGTGTATGTAGTCCACTATCATAGGCCGCCGATATCAATCTTTCATCTTTTGATATAAATTCACCTCTCCTTAACCATTTCTGCATCAGGTACTGATCAGATACTGATTGACATGAGATTGTTCCAAGAGTTTTCTGTACTTGCAACTATATTTATGCCTTTTACAGATTTCCTTCCATCTCGTTTGATCCTTCTTATATTCTTTCTTTTATTTTTTGGCACATTCACTTGCTACCTAATTTTTGTCAACTTCTAGTCTGATTTCCATTCCCGCTTGATAACAATATCCTTCTGCCAAAATAAGCTGGGTAGTCATCTTAGACTTGCTCTCCTCGTGTTTTAAAACTTTCTCTATGTTCGGATCTGGTGAAGTTAGCAAGTATGTATGCAGTCCTCTGATTGCAGCTCTATACATGTAATCAATTTTGAGGAGGTCCATACCTCCTTCAAAATGAGGAATACATAATCTTGGTATACACTAATTTTTATATATCATTTGATAAGCGTGCAACATTTTTTTCTTGTTTTCCTGTCCAACTGATCCAATACCTTTGGGGCCAAACAATCACTTCAAACTGTAAGTCATAACAGGAACAGCAAACTGGTTTATAGCTTGGACTTTGTTCCTAGATGTCAAGGTTGTTTTCAGTATTAATTTAGTCTTCTAAAATATTCTTTACTGAGTTTTGTTCCCATTTGTTCATGTTTTATTGTTGATCCTTCATCAATTCTCAAATATTTATACACTCCCTCCTGCACACGTTCCTTTATATCACATAATGGACACTCACTTTTTGATGCTACGGGTGATTAGAGAGAATCCAAGAGGAGGAGATCTGGTTAATTATACTAAGTCTCGTGAAGTTCATTGGATTATAGAGTTGCGGGCTGATAGAAGCTCTGGTTTGAATGGAATCGTCCTGCTCAAACCTATCTTGAAGGGGCGGACGCCCTTTAGCTGAATGTTGATTGGCTGTTTGCTATTTAAACAGTACGTTTTATCTGTATTTGATAATCTGATGAAGGGATTAATTTCCGAAAGTGCTTATTTTACTTGCACTTGGCTCATTTTATTAAAGTGTTTCGTACGATTTTATGCCTGGCGGTTTGAGTGGATTTTTCTTCTGTGTTTCTCTTTTCAGCACCACTGCGGACCTTTAGTGTCTTTTCATTTGCTTTTGTTGCAGTATATCACATTCCTGTTATCATCATCAACCCCCTTTTTCCCATTTTCTACATGGGGCAGGGGTGTTGTGTTAACTGTCACTATCTCTCTAGAGTCATTGCTGCACTCCTGCCTTTTCTGATATGCATGCCCGACTGTCACAGATCTTCTCTCACACAATCCATCCACCTCTTTTCTAGATGCCCTCAGTTCCTCTTATCTTCTTCCTGTTTGTCCCAAATCTTCTTCACCAGACTGTCTTCTGCTTTTCTGCCCATGTGCCCAAACCACCGTAATCTGTTCTCTTTGATCTTTTTTGCAACTCAAGCTACTTTGGCTTCTGCTCTTATGTCCTTATTTCTTCATCTGTCCTACAGTGTGCATCCTACCACCCATCTCAGGCACTTCATTTCCATCACTTGAGCTTCCTAATCTGCTCTGACTTTACTGCCCAGGTTTCTGTACTATACAATAGTACTGGTTGCATCACTGAAGTTCTTGCTCAGAATCTACCTGTAATGCCACATCATCTGCATACAGTAACTTTGTTGATCCTTCCCCTCCGACTTGTTTGCTAATGTACTCCAGTATGAACAACAGTTGGCTCAGAGGTGAAGCCTGATGTACCACCCACTCCCCCTGGGAACCCCTCTGTGAAACCCAACACTGTTCATACTTGAGTCACTGTGTCCCTGTACACAGCCTGCACTAATTCTACCAATGTTTTTGGATCTTCCAACCATAGCAGTACTGCCCAAATCAGCTTTTCTTGGGACCTTGTCATATGCTTTCTCCAAGTCTAGGAATTCCCAGTTGGACTCTTTATTTATTTATTTATTTATTTTACATTTGTTAACCGGGAGAGTCCGACTGGATACATGTCCATTTTCAGTGGAGGCCCGGGGAGAAAAGCTCCAGGTACCATAACAGGCATATGAACATTGTTAATGCAAAAAAGGAAGATAGTTGAGTTCTAAATACAATATAAAGATACATCACATCTTGGGAAAAAAATAACAGCAGCATATAAAAAAAAAACATAGGTCAGTTACAAAGGCAGCCTTGTTAAAAGCGGTTAAGGATAGTGAGGTAAGAGAAGGGTAAATGATAGTGGTTAATCAGGTTTGGAACAGGGACATTGCCAGAGAGTATTGAGATGGGGTTTAAGCTTTTTTTTGAATTATAGGAGTGAAGGTTCTGAGGTGAGCATGGTCGGTAGGGAGTTCCACATTTTACCTACAAAGTTTGAGAATAGAGAATCCCCAGCAGAATTATTGGCTTTGGTAGTTTGAGCTAAGATCTTATTGGAGGAGCGTAAAGATTGCAGGATAATATAGGGGTGAATGATGTTTTTCAGAGCTGGTGTTTTCTCTGGATGATACAGTATCTGGTGAGCCATTTTGAGTTGGTTGAAATGGAGTTGGCTGGAAAACTCTAACCACCCTAGTTGCTTCAAGTTAGTGCAGTGGTGTGTTCTAAAGGTGGAATTTGTGGCAAATCTAACTATGTGATTGTAACAAGAAGCAAGTTTGTTAAGGGTTGTCTTGTTTAGGTTTGTAAAAAGGGGGGAGGCATAGAAAAGAGTTGATAGTAGGTGTGTGCTGGCAATTGTAATTTTAGCGTGAGGAGTGAGAAAGTGTTTTACTTTATAGATAGCGCCAAGCTTTTTATTGACGGTTTTGATGGTTATATTGAAATGGGTGTCAAATTTAAGGGAGTTATCAATGGTAACACCTAATAGCTTTGTGTGAGCTTCTGGTGATATAGTGATTCCATTGGAGGATGTAATAGAGAAGGTGGGGGGAAGATTCTTGTTAGTGGGTGAGAAAGTAAGTAGTTTTGTTTTGTTGGGGTTGAGAACTAGTTGACGACTTGAGAACCATTTTTCTATTAGGTTGAAGGTGTCTTGGGTTGAAGCAGTGAGGTCTGCCAGGTTGGAGGCAGTGCTGATGATAGTCGAATCATCTGCATATTGAATGCATGTGGCATGGGGGGTGATTGTGGGCAGGTCATTAACAAAGATGGTGAAGAGAAGAGGGCCAAGAATAGATCCTTGGGGAACTCCAAGTGTAACAGGTAGGCATGTGGATAATTTGTCCTTCCATAGAACAGCCTGTTGCCTATTGGACAGGTAGGATTGGAACCATTTTAGTGTGGAATTGCTGACTGATAGTTTTTTTAATGTATGGAGGAGTTGAATGTGGTTCACCATATCAAAGGCCTTGGAGAGGTCTAAGAAAAGAGCAGATGATAGTTTATTATTGTTTCTGAAGTTATTGATGGTATTAGAATAGGATAGTAGGGCTGATGTGGTACTGTGATTTGGCCTGAAGCCATGTTGGGAGTTGGCTAGAATTTTATTTTTGGTGAGGTGTTCCATCAGTTGTTTGTGGACACACTTTTCCATAATTTTGGCCAGGGGTGAGAGTATAGCTATAGGTCTGTAGTTAGTTAGCTCTAGTGAGCTACCACCTTTATGGAGAGGAATAATGTGGAACATTTTCCATATGGAGGGGATGAAGGCTTCTGACAAGGTACGGTTTATGATTATGGAGACGGGATAGGAAATGGCCTCAGCTGCTTTTTGCAGAAACTCAGCTGGGAGAAGGTCAGCTGCTAGCATAGTGGGTTTTAGTTTTTTAAGAAGAGATGTTATAGAGGATATGGGTACTGGATCGAAGGTAAATAGATGATCTGATGTAGTTGTAGTATTCTGCTGGCATGGGTAGTGGAGTGGGCTGGTTGTTTGTTTGAATTGTGTGGCCAGGGATTGTATAGTTTCTGTGAAGAAACTATTGAATGTGTTAGCAATGTTTACAGGGCACTGTTGTTTGCAAGTTGTTGGAGTGGGGGTGGTTGCCTGGCCTGGGTGCAGGAGCTTGTTTAAGCCTGCCCAGAATTTTTGTGGATTATTAAGGTGTTTGTGTTGGAGGTGGAGGAAGAAGTTTTTTTATCATTTAAGATCATTCTTTTAGTTTCATTTCTAAGTTGCCGGAAGGTTTTGTGGGAGTGTGGGTCTTTAGAGGTACGCCATGTGACCCACATCTTGTTTCTAGATAAGATTTTGGATTTTGTTTCCTTACAGAGCCATGGTGCGGTTTTGGTTTTAGTTCTAATGGACCATATTGGAGCATGGGAATCTAGAATCTTGAGGAAGGTGGTGTTGAAGTAGATAACTGCCTCTTCAAGAGGAAGAGACTTGAGTATTGTCCAGTTGTGGGCTTTAAGTTCAGTTTGAAAAATGGAGGCATTGAATTTATTATTGTTCCTGATTTTTTTTATGTTTGTAAGAAGGGGGTGATTTTCTTGAATTTGATAACATAGGTGAGTAAGTGATCACTCATGTCCTCTGGGTGAGTACCTGCTGAGTACTGGTCAGGATCTTTATTAGTAAGGATCCAGTCCAGGATGCTGTCTTTGTTTTGGGGTTTACCTAGTCTGGAAGGAGTGGATATGAGCTGAGAAAAGCCATGTAGATTTATGCTGCTAGATGGGGAGCTAGATGAGAAGGAATTCCAATCGATGTTGAAGTCACCTAACACTATGGATTCCTGGGGGTGAGTTTGAGTTAACCAGTGGAGAAAGTCCTCTAAGGTTTTGTTATTATTGTTGCCTGGGGGGATGTAAATACATGCTATATTTATGCTTTTATGTTTGTTTGGTTGAAGTTTTACAAGGAGAATTTTGGCATTGTTTGTTAGGAGGGGTTGTGGAGAGGCAAGGGAGATTTGTAATGTATTTTTGTAGAGTATGGCTACACCGCCACCTTTACGAGTTATTCGGTCTGCTCTTAGTATATCATACCCTGGTGGGATTATCTGTGTGTCTTTCGTACTTGGTTTAAGCCAGGTTTCTGTGAGACATAGTAGGTCTGGGGAACAAGTAGCTAAAAGGGCATGTAGGTTGTGAATCTTATTGTTTACACTTCTGATGTTTAGATGACAGGTCAGAAGAGAGTTAAAGGGTCAGAGACTTGCAAATTAGCTGACAATGAGGTCTTACATCATCATGGTTAACATGTCTCTGAATCGTAGATTAGTTCATTAGGGGAGCAGGGCTTTTTTAAAGCAAGTCATATGGCTGGTGCTAGGCCTCTCCATGAATCCCTAAGCATTTCTAAAACTTTTCTGACTTGAATATTTGCAAACTTGAATAATTTACTCGCTGTAATTCTCACTATTGTTCAACATCCAAGAATCAGTGTTGAGGTTTGCACTACATGCATTGCTGTTGCCAACAACCATACCTCTGGTACATCTTGTTCTAAGTACAGGATTCAATTTTCATTGCATAAAAAAGCATTTACTGATAAAGGTTCTTCTACATGTCAATCCCCCCACACATCTTTTTTGCAAGCCCAATATTTCTTCTACATATCAAACTCCTCCCCACAACATAGGGAGGGGTGGCCTAACGGTTAAGGTGTTTGCCTTATAAACACAAGGTACAGGGTTTGAGTCTCACAAGGGATAATTGGCTAGGCTTAAAATGGCTCGCAAGGGCAATTGGCCTAGTACTAACCTATGAACCTATGAACATGAGCACACACACACACACACACACACACACACACACACACACACACACACACACCTTTCTGCAAGCCCAAGTACTTGGCAAGAGTAGCAGTACCTTCTGAATTCAGTACCCAAACCATAAAGAATACTGTAGCTGGCAGACTGTAATCTCAAAATGGCTATTCAGGAGCCTTGCAAAAAATGGAAATCTTGAATGACGCACTCTGCGATGCCACTGATCAAGATACCACTCACTACTGGCCATCAGTGTAGTGCCAAGTGCAATGTGTTCTAGTGATACCCTTTCGGGCTGGTGTTGAAATTACCAACCCCCAAATTAAAATGTATATCACTAAAACAGCATTTAAGAGATGCATCAATCAACTTGCAGATGCTTTAAAGACAATGCTAAGACACAATAGCCAACTTACAATCGGTCTAAACTACAGACTTAGATAATCCTACCTTTTAAACAACATAATTGTAACCAATGCACTCTTAAATATTGGACCCCTTTCTCCTCTAAAGGTATGGCAGGAATTTCTCTACAGGAATTTCTCTCCAAATCTTTTACAAACAACATTTTGTGAGTAAAGTTCATTGCGGCTATCTTTCCAATTGTATACCATCCTATGCTACACTGTTATGTTAACTGTGTTTTAGTCTGTTCATCTAAACAAAGCTACATCAAATGTTTTGTTGTAAATACTATTCAAGCACTTAAACTTTATTTATGTATTAAATGTGTTCCTTTTGCTAAGCTCACAAAAGCCCAGGTCATGACTGAAATAGGTCAATTAACCAGTGCACCCACCCACTCAGTCAAACAGTAAATACATATGCAGTGCATGAACAGCGATGATTAAGCTCCGATATTCAGAAAATGACAAATCACTTAAGAGCTGGAGCGGCACGAGCCCCAACCTTAACAAATGTTAAGCACCTCCTGCAAAAATTGTTAAGATCAAGTCTCAGGCTAGGCAGTAAAACCTGCCAGTACTGACCAGCAAACGACAGTAGCAGCAGAATGAAAGATTTGTTTCTGTCTGCTGTCCTTTGATAATGTGTCCTAACTATCTGTTATATTTGGAAACTTACTGGAATAATAGGATGTGTGTTCACCTGCATTTTCTGACAGATACGGTCTGAAAACTAAATTTTTGTCGTTATTTAGTGTCTTCAATCCTCAGTAATTTGTCCAAAAACCATAGACTTTATGAGGAATAGACTAAACATATGAAGAAAAAATGTGGACATACTGCGAAAATCTGCACAGTTTAGAACCATGGAAGGTGAGTGTAAACGTAAAGGACTGTGTTACACTGCCTTTTTGACAGCACTCACTAAATAGCTAAACACTTGGCATGTTTTTCTTTTTTACTGCAACTAGTAATACATGGAGCAGATAAAGCTCCAGGCACTACAAAGAATTATAATTGGGTCCCCAATCATAACCTTAAATTATGCATTACTGACACGGATGCCAAGATTCACCTTGAGGCGATTTCTTGGCAGCCATTTCTCGAACACATAATAAATGGATTATGATCAGCAACCTGCTCATAATCCTCTATTTTATAGAGACAGAATATATGAGAACACAGCAAATGGCATACAAATTGATACCACAGGACAGTATACAAAACAAAGAACAGCACGCTGCATTAGCCTTTGTTTTAACTTAAATGTAGGTGTAAACATAACACAATTTCACATCTAAGTCAAGTTGTGGGTTATCTGTTATGGAGCTCTCTGAAGCAAATCACCTCTAGGGATCTTCTTTTGTGAAACCCTTATCAAAACAAAACTTCTTGTAATCTCTGACACCTCTGCAGGTACAAACAAGTTACATTTTTTATTTCCTTATTTATTACTATGACCAGGATACAGAGGCAAGTATACAGAAAGCCTGAAATACATCCGCACATAAAAACAATTACAAAAATATACAGTAAACAGTTAAGTGTGTTGCAAAAAGTAAGATGAGATGAAAGTTATACAGGTAAGTTCATCTTAAATGAAAAATGAGACAAATGTTATACAGTGCCAGGTTAATAAACATGCACCATTTACAGTATCCACTCACAATAAAATCTATGCTACAACAACTGAGATTTCGAGACTTGGAAGCAAGTGCAGAATAAACCAGAGTGTGTTTGTGCTACATCTACCATTGTATTTAAAGTATTTACAGGTAATTTTGTGATGGAAGTGCTTAGCTAGATTTTTTTTTTGAATACTTGAAGAGAGTCCTGGCATTTCATTTCTACTGGAAGATTGTTAAATAATGCTGGGCCTGTTCTAGAGGTTACATGTTCTCCAATGAGTGACAACACGCACACTGTAGGAGGATCGGTCTAGCCTATTTAGCAAGTACATCAAGAAAACATACAAACACAGGCTCGTACCTATTTGTCTGACTTAATACAGGGTCATACCTATTTGTCTGATTTCCTAGTAAATGCAGTCACTTGCATGGATGAAAGAATTATCTGATTCAGAGGGAATGAATAAGAGAATGAAGCACAACTGTGTAAGAACTTACCATAATAGTAGACGTTTGAGTAAATCACCACTGCCATAGCCCTTTCTACAGGGAATTCAGCAGCTTAAAGCATGGCATCCAGACCAACTTTCAGAGCTCAGTAACTTTCATCTTTCAAGCCAAGTGAACATCCACCCCTCAGAGAAGTCGATATGCCCCTATATAAAAATTAAATTTGCCTGTACCATTTTAGACCTTTTTGTGCGATGGAAAACTACAAGGTAACCCTCCTACATATTTCTAGGCATGATGCTAAAGATCTTAAATAAGCAGGAAAACATCTAAATATTCTCTAGGCCAGGCACTTAGAGAAATAGGGTTCCCCACAACTATCCAGACCTGAGAAGGCTTGAGCTCCTGAGAGACAGAAAGTGGGGAATGTGGTAGTATCACAGGCCCCACCTTAGCCCTAAGATGCCCAAGGCTGATAAGAGGGGGTGGTGGGAAGAAACGAGTATTCCAATCTTAATTCAGTCAAGCATCTATTATTACAGTAAGTTCTTCCATAACTGTACTACGTTTTACAAACAGAACACTGTTGCAGTATTTCTTACTACTGAGGCAAAATACACAGCTCAAAAAGAATGCGAAGTGGATACAGTGGTTAGGCAGGGTTGCAATAAGCCCTGTAGAATGGTAGTGGCAAAGCCCATCCTTGCCCTAAAAGTGAAAGCTATCCTATAGGGTTTAGAGAAAATATGGACCAAAGACCAGGTAACAGCTCTCACTTCCCTCCCCACTGAGGGGAAAGCCACAGTGGCTGCAGTACCATTAGTACTCTGGGCTCTCACAGTCCCTTTCCATCTTTTTCTCATAATTATAGTAACAATGGGCCAGTCAGAAATTATAACAGCACCTTTATTTATTTATTTGACATTTGTTGACCGGGAATGTCTGGCTGAGCTTACTCCCTTTTTTCAGCAGATGCCCCGGGAGAAAAGCTCCACAAATTATTACATACACCATAAAAATGTTTACAACAGTGCAGTATACATGAGGTAATATAAACATCCATTACAATGCTTGTATTCCCCCTTGTAGCATGAGAGTTTAAAAGGTGTTATTTACAGAAAAGGCAATAAAACAATATGTTAAAGTCATTCGTATATTTCCAATACATAAGGAATTCCCCATTTAGAGGGGAAGTAATGACAATTAATTCAGAGTTAATAAGATAAGAGTACAGAAAGTACTGTATATCAAATCAGGTTTCTATTAGATGACTGAAGATGCATTCTATCGAATGCATTTCCCAAGGAAAGAATTTGCTTGGCCGCTTCTGTTACTTTGCTGTTTTCGGCACTGTAGTGCGATCTCAGAGTTGGTATATTTAAGTAGGGGGGTGGGGGGCAAAGCCCCCATTTATGTACTCTTTCAATTTTTTTTTCTTTTCTTTTTTTTTTTTGGAACAGCGATTTTTTTTCCCCTTGGAAAAAAAATTGATGTTCTAAGCTTTCGAGATTGTAAGCTTTCGCTTACATGGGGTCGATTATTCATCGTTCACTTTTTTAAGCGTTCGATGATATAATATAGACCCTATCAAATCTTAGTTTTTACAGGCAACAGCATGTACATCAGTAATCAGAAGCAGCACATAAAACTGTCTGCAATCCAAACAACTGCCCTGCCCTTAAGAACATTTTAATACCCTATAGCCCCACCAGAATCCTTCGCACTGAAAATAAACAAAACATAACTGTTCATGTACCAAACAAAAGAGCTGGACCCCATCTTTACTCATACACTGTCGTTAAACTATGGAACTTACTTCCAGCCAGCATAAACGCCATTAGCTGCTTCAACAAATTTAAACTCACCCTAAAGAGCTACCTACTAAATACTAAAATCTGCCCCTGCATCTATCCAACTAGATAAACATCAAAACCAGTAGAAAACTCTATTTGATCTATAATTTACTTTAAATAACTCTGTTCTTACTATAAATCTCACTAACCTTAACTATCATTCTAACTCCTCACCCCTTTAAAACTAATTAGGTAGAACTAAACTGCCTATGTCCATCAAGGACTTGGACAGCACTGTCTTCCCGGGATTCTGTCCTCAGAAAGAACAGATGGAGAGTAACAGACTTACTGTGGAAAGGCTTTAAAACCACTTTCAGCAAGAAAAAGTGGTTATGTACTTACAATAACGTTCCATCTGTGTTGTCTATTTTCATTCTTCCTCAACAGTTGGGTTCGGATCTGACTCAGACATTATTTTAGCTGGCGGACACTAAAAAGTTCTCAGGCTCCTCCCTTACTCATAATGTACCAACCCCTAATATACCTCAGATATTGTTTGCTGGTGTACATAATGTAAGAAATACTATCATATATTGTAGATAAAAGAAGTCATAATCTGGAGCTCAACGTAAAGGACAGAGATGTCCTTTTAATCTCTCGCTCTTCCAGAAATCAAAAAGGTTGGGGGTTGGTGGGGGTAAGGTGAGGAAAAATGAAAATGGACAGTACACATGGAACGTTATGGTAAGTACATAACTTCTTTATCTGATGTCAATTTTCATTCATTCCTCAACAGCTGGAAGAGAGTCCCCAGCTACGTAAAATCCCAGGTGGACTCTAAGGAAGGATATTCCTGAGCACAGCTGAGCCAAAAACTGCTCTTGCCCTCGAGACCAGATCCAATTTATAATGACTAATAAAGTTATGAGGATTGGCTCAAGCTGCAGCTGCACATATGTCATCCATGGAAGCCCTAGACAGAAACACTGAAGAAGCTGTCATGGACCTAGCTGAATGGCCACTTAATGGTTTTGGTAGGGATAGGCCCAACCTGTTGTAGACAAATGCTATGCAATCAGTCAACCATCTGTTTAAAGTTACTTTTGCCACTGATTTGCCAAACTGTGAATCTGCAAAGGAGACAAATAACTGGTCTGTTTTTCTAAAATCATTTGTTCTATGGAAGTAAAAAAGCAATTGTCTGTAAACATCTAATAAGTGTAGTGTATATTCATTCACCTTTGTGAATTTAGGGAAGAAAACCGGCAGACTGGTGAACAGGTTGATGTTAGATTTTGAGAGTTCCATAGGAAGGAAAGAAGGATTTGTTCATAATGTTACTCCATCCTTGTGAAAAATCAAGTAGGGAGGTTTGGAAGAAAAAGCTTGTAACTCCAAAATTCTTCTGGCAGAAGTGATCACTACTAAAATACAGTTTTCCAGGTCAGAAATGTAAGATCACATTTTGCTGCTGGTTCAAAGGTGGAATGAATTAAGGCCTGCAGTACCAGATTCAAGTCCCATGGAGGAGTTGGGTGTTTATACGAAGGTCTCAAGAGAAGAGTGCTTTTCAAGAAGGCTTTACAAAATTTGGATGAAGCCAGAAAAGACTTCTCATACACAAAAAAATTAGAGATGGCTAACAAATGAACTCTAATGGTTGAGGAGCTAGCTCCTTCATTGAAAATTGTCACCAAAAACTCTAGAACACTCTGCCCTGGATCAGAAAAGGGGGCAATATTTTTCTAATTCGCCCATAAAACAAATCTTTTCCACTTACTTCTATAAAGTTTTCTGGTAGAAACTTTATGGGAAGATAAAAGGACATGACGAAAGAGGGATGAGAGCATGGCTTGTCTGGCTATTAAAGGAAGTGGAGAAACCATTCTGTTAGCTTGAGGTTTGATATATCCAGATGAACCTGTCAGGTGAGACAAGAGGTCTGAAATTGTCTCCAGAACCCAAGGTGGATAAATTACATGAGGCCAAAGAAAGGGGAACAAAATCTGTCGAGGCTAGTAAGGTGCAATGAGGATGACTTTGCTCTTCAACTGGACAGCTTTCTGCAGAAGCTTGGGGATTAGGGGAGTTGGGGATTAGCATGGAGGAGACCTGGGGGCCAATCATGGAGCACAGCTTCCCTCAGTGATTCCCCTAGTGTGCGGATTAGGGAAAAGAAGCCACTGCACTTGTTGTTTAGGGGAGATGCAAAGAGATTGCTGTAAAGTTGGCCTCATCATTGAAAAACCTCTGCCACTTTCAAGTTGAGAGACCACTAGTGAAGTAGAAGAATGGACCTGTCTGTTATCATGTTGGATTTCCCTGGAATGTGCTTTGCTATCAGAAACTGGTTGGTTGGAACACTCTTAGAGGGCTTCTCGACACAGGGGTTAAGGTCTGGATCCTCCTTGTTTGCTGATGTAGCAAACCACTGACATATTATCTGTTTGGATTCCAACTGTCCCAAAAGAGAGATCACCTTGGAAAGCCTGCAAAGCACTGCTCTCATTTCCAGGACACTGATATGCATGTTGGCCTCTTTGGGGGACCAAGTGTCTTGAACAGTCTTCCCCAGGAAGTGCCCTCCACCCAATCTGGGAGGCATCCATGGTCACTATAGCCTTGGGTTGAGAGAGAATGAAGGGACAGCCTTGTAAAACCTGATCTGAAAGAATCCAGCACAAATGTATCTCTTGCATGCCTGGGTGATTCTTCTCATGTGAAATCTTGTTAGAGGAACTCGAACTACAGCCACTGACATTGATCCCAAGGCTTAAAGTATCAATCAGGTAGAGATTGTCGTACTGCATATTATCTTTCTGACCTGGAATCTTACAGTTTGCAATCTCAATAGAGGAAGGGAAGCTGTCACCAAAACTGTGTTGAAGATTACTCCCATGAATTCCAATATCTGAGTCAGTTTTAACTGAGATTTGTTGTAATTTATTGTGATTCTGAGATGGGAGCAAATTTGGAGTACCTGATCTCGGGCTCTTATTAAGCAGATGCTTGGTTGGGGTGGAAATGAGCCAGTTGTCCAAACATGGAAACACCAGGAATCCCTGTAATCTCAAATAAGCTGTTACCACTGCCATGCATTTGGTGAACACCCTGGGGGCTGTGGTGAGACCAAAGGGCAGTGCTCTGAACTGATAATGACTGGCTCCTAGCCGGAAGCATAAAAATTGTCTGGATTGTCTGTCCATTTTTATATGATAGTATGCATCCTGAACTTCTATCGAGCACATCCACTCGTCCTTGCCCAAAAAGGGCAGGATGGACTGAACCATGACCATCCAAAACTTTGAGTGTTGAACTGACTTGTTCAAGTTGCTAAGATCCAAAAACTAAATTCAAAATGAAACGCTGTACAACAATGGACAATGAAGTAAAGTTCTCTTGGAGAATAGGTGGTGTGGTTAAATGATTTAACACTTAAAAGTGCGACATATATAGCAAAAAACTTGCATACATTTCCAGTGCTTAAATTAAATGCACTTACAAGATATTCACGCTGTGAATGCAGTTATACCATAGCGAAATGATGGCTCCAAAGTATCCAGTCTTATGATGGCTTCAAAGTATCCAATCTTTTTGGTCTGATATACAAAGTATCCACACTGAAGATGTAGTAGCTGCTATATGACTGTGATGAACTGTGATAACAGTTTAACCAGTCTAACAGATCAAATGAAAGCTTCTAGTTTTAATGGCAGCTAAAATCCTTTTATTGTAGGAAAAGTTGTCATGTCAGGTTAAAATCGTCATGTAGAATAAAACAGTCCCTATGTATTCCAAACGATAAGCGCTTTCGGTATCTTCTTCAGATCGTAGAGATTGGGACTGGAAGTTCCTTTTTATAGTGCTTGCTTCCTTTGCTGTTGAGACAATCATTCAAGCATCACACTGTCAATCAGCTGTTTAAACGCACCAATCCTCTTTCCTCTCAGCTGGGGGTGTTCCATTTCCTATACCTTTTGCTTTTGAGGGGTGTGACCAGTCATGAATTATTAAGCCAGACACACCTCCATGTTAGCTGATAGTTGGTCTTCTAGCTTTTAGTATAGGTTTCAGTGGAATGATGGAATACATAGGGACTGTTTTATTCTACATCAAGATTTTAACCTGACATGAAGATTTTAACTTTTCCTACAATAAAAGGATTTTAACTGCCATTAAAACTAGAAGCTTTCATTTGATCTGTTAGACTGGTTAAGCTGTTATCACAGTTCATCACTGTGGATACTTTGAAGCCATCATAAGACTGGATACTTTGGAGCCATCATTTCACTATGGTATAACTGCATTCACAGCATGAATATCTTGTAAGTGCATTTAATTTAAGTACTGGAAATGTATGCAAGTTTTTTGCTATATATGTTGCACTTTTAAGTGTTTAATCATTTAACCACACCACCTATTCTCCAAGAGAACTTTACTTCATTGGCCATTGTTGTACAGTGTTTCATTTTGAATTTTGTTTTTACTTGTTACTGATAGCTGTACTTTAGCATTAGGAGGTACCCCTTCTTTTTTGTATAAGATCTAAAAACTGGTCTCTAGTCCCGTTTTCTTTGACAATAAAAAGAATCTTGAGTAAGTTCCGGATCTGGGGGGGGGTCTCTTGGATGACTCTTTTCTAGCAATGTTTGTATCTCTAGTACGGCTGCTTTCCTCTGACTGGGTGGAACATCAGGAAACTTGCATGTAGATGGAGGTGAAAGGGAAAAGGGAATTATGTAACCTCTGACAATAATCCTCTGCACCCATGTATCTTTTGTGATGTGTAGCCAGGCTCTCAGGTGCAGGGATAAATGACCCCCGACTGCCTCCAGAGTGGGACAATTGGGCCTCTTTTCAGCAGCACTGGTAAAGTCTGTCAGAGAAAGAATCTCTACATCCCTAATTTTGTGGGTCTCCTCTGCCATGTGGGTGGCATCTTCCACTTGAGTCCCCCCCTCTGCCTCTGGGGGAATTATCTCCATGAAGAATTTGGAAAGGTCCCTGGGATTTCCTGAAACACATTTTTTGTCCTCCTCATTGGTTCCTGAAGAAGGTCCTTTGAGGAGTAAAAAAACATATTCCCACTGCACAGAGGATCTTTTTGTCCTGCTCGCACCGAGAGTGTGTCCTTCACTTTGGGGCCAAATAAGGAGGTTCCGTCAAAAGGAGCATTGATGAAAGAGGACATGAAGGGCTCCACAAAGTCACATAAGTGCATCCAGGCATGCCTGCTAATGGAAATGCCTGAACCCGCTGCCCCTGAGGTACACTCAGCTCATGAGAGATAAGCCTCATGGGCATATTTGAGATGGACTAAAGGGTTGCCAACTGTAAGGCCAAAGAAGCCTGAGTCACAGCAGTAGTGGTCTGAGAAGGGGAGTTTTACAGTTCCTTAATCAAGTCACTCTGAAGTCTTGTAAAGTGTGCCAAGCAGTCCAGTGACCTAAGGGCAAAGGTCACTAAAGCATACACATACTTCCCAAACCCATACAAAGCCCTAGACTCCATGTTAGGGGGATGGAAAAAGGAAATTGCTCTGCAAGTTCCTTCTTGTTGGCCACCGCCATGACAACAGCATCTATGGGCATTGTCTTGCTCCAGAACCCTCTTCCTACAGGTGACGCCAGAATGAGATCTGGTCTCTTGGGGATTGGCTCAACTGTGTCAGGTTCCTTCCATGCTCACCTAGAGATCAAGTCAATGAGTTGATTGGTGGGCAGAGTAACCCAGAAGGTTGACGGGCCAGATTCAAATGCCTCCAGGAATATCAATTCCTCTGGAGAAGGACTGTTGGTAGACCAACCACCCCTCTGCTTAAGGATCCCACGGATGTCTCCAAATGAGGCATCTTCAGGTAGTGATCTTGGGGAGCCTTCCCCTTCATCAAAGTCATTATCTTCGGTGATAGATTTCTGAGGGGAATCCAAGTGCCTCCTCTTGCACTTCCTCTTCCTAGAGACTTAATTGGTGGGATGCTCTGGAAAAGTATTAGAAGAGATGGTGATCCCCTGCTTTGTAACCTCGAGACTTTGGGATGGCTGCCCCTGTGGGGTAGAATGTTGAGGCTCAAGGCACAGAAGCACACGCAGTCCAGAGAGAAGATCTCAGCGTGTAGGGGCCATCCTTCCTGCAGAAGCAGAGAAAACTCTCTACACCACCTCAAAAGCAGAATGTTCCAGGGAGAAAGAAGTTGATGGAGCCGAGAAGCCATACTTCTGCCCTATCAGCTCCATTTGCCCCAAAGGCATTCCACCCAAGGCAGAGGTCGGAGCCAAGCTGTCCAGTGCCAAGACTCAGAGGGGTAAAGATGGCTCCAACAACTTCAGAGTTGACTCTAATGCCTCGGATCTGATAGGGATGCTACGGCTCCAAGACACATCTGGCTTCAAAATTGTTGGAGCAGGTGCACTCAGAGATATTCTCTGAGCCGAAGATACTAATATCCTCAGATCCAACCCAGATGGTCCCAGAAGACTCAGATCCAGGGGCTCTGAAATAAATGGAGGGATCGGAGAAGGAGTCAAAATTGTTGGACTAGTGCAAATAAGTCCTGACCCAAACAGGTAGGCATCAGAAGAAAACCCATCTGTATCTGTGCCAAGAGAAATTTCCTCATCACCCTGTCCACATTAACCTCGGTCAGAATTCTGGAGGAGCAAGAGGAAGTGACCAATGGGGGCTTGGACTGCAGGCTGGGTTCAAGCAATAGGGAGGGAACTCTAGATGGCACTGGATCTATGGAAGGAGAGTACCTTGACTTGTTAAGGGCTTCAGATCTGACAAGCTAGGATCTGAGGAAGCCTTTTTAGGGTCTGAGGCCAGCTGGATCAGAGCAGTCTTCAGATCTGACTTACAGTGCTTCTTCTGAGGTGGTTCTGTGGTAGGATCCAACAAAGGTGTTGAAGAAGTAGAAGGTCCAGAATACTTTTGCAAAGGCTCCTTATATTTAGATTTGGGGGGTTGAGCCTCAAAAATAGTCTCATATAAAGACGATGGCAGCAGAGCTTTCAATATCAGCTTGTTCCTTCTATCTGCAATTGCCCTGGGATTAAAAGCCTTACAGACAGAGCAATCTACTAAAGATGGTCCAGACCTAAACAATACACACATAAAGCATGTGCACCTGACAAGGGCAACTTGTCAGTTATTTCTGGCATTTCTTTAAGCCAGATGGACGTCTTTCACTTTTTCAGACATAACTTTAACAGAAAGGAAGACCGAAAAAATATTTTTTTTTTACAGGAAAAAGTTACCAACAGAAAAAAAATGTTACATCTACAATGGTAACTATAGATTACACAATGTGTAAGGTGATAGAAGAGAAAGATAAAAGGGAGGGAGGCTTACAAACAATGGTAAGTAGAACAGCACCACATAAATAATATAAAGAATTGTAGGAATAGAAACATATGAAAAACTTCAGATCATATCACCCACTCAAAAAACACTCGAGAGCTCAAAGCAACCACATCCAAATGCAAAAGTGGCAGTTTTTTACTGATCACAAGCTAAAATAATGGCTGAATTAGACCCGAGGATTGGATCCGAGCCCAATTCTTCAGGAATGAATGAAAATTGACATCAAATATATGGGTTAGTCATAAGGAACACTCAATTTTTGTGAAAAAAAAATACAGTGATATGGTTTCATACAAATAGTCATCTCCAAGATCCTGCGCTTAGCTGGTGACCACAACATAAATTGAAGTCACTGAATTAGCTGGTTTGAATGACAAACTTGTCTGGCAGTTAGAGAAGATTAAGGCTGATTTCTTAATGAACTACTCACTATACTCAGCTGTACATATTTTTGCCTCAAATATTTAGTCTGTTCCTCATAAAATTTGTGTTTTTCTGGCAAATCTCTACGGATTGAAGTCACTAAATATTGACATACATTTGAGTTTCAGACTTAATATCATTCAGAAAATGCATGCTAACACAAAACCTGTTATTCTAGCAACTTTCTAAGTTTATATGAGCAATATTTAAAATCTGTCCCTATTTTTGGGCCTTTGTCCTCCCATTATTTTTGGCTTTGTCCAGATTTCTTGCTGTAAGAGTTTAAGAGGTATGTTTACTGCAATCAGGGTAAAGAGTTTTTTACCTTCCCACTCCCCTGTGAATGTGTGAAGGGGGGCAGTATATTATTTGTTAAGACCTGTGTGCTCACCAGTTTGAGCAATGCAATGCTGCTCCAGCAGACTTACTAACAGTCATGCAAATTCTCATTTAATGAGATATTGCATCTGTGGAAATGATACTATCTCTGAATTGCTAAATGTCAGAGCAGCATAACTTGGTAGCTCCTGTTAAATCTGGCAGAGTTCACAAAAAGTGTTGTGTGAAACACCAGGGCAAAAACACACTTCCTTGTCTTTCGGCATTTCCCGGTTAGGGATCACCACAACGGAATTCCGGTCCGCTAATGATTGGCAGTGGATTTTTATGGTGCCGAGTTGCCAGCCCGACGCCCAACCTTCAAAGAAGGCACACCCATTCATGCACGCACCTACCTGCATGTCTTTAACGTCACTCGACTGCGGGGAGGACATGCAAACTCCACACAGAAGGTGCTCCAGCCAAGAATCGAACCATTTAGGCATTGTTTGTTTCTCACATAACACGTTTATAAACAGATCTGACTGCAGATATCAATACTCTACAAACTTCTCACTAAAATAGGAAACAATGTAAGCATTTCATCACAGAAGGGGAAAAATACAATACCTTTCAACTGAAAATTAGGCCAAAATGAGTACTGAAACTATTGATAAATTGAAAACACAACCAAATGATTAATACAGCTTTTAACTGGTAAGAAGAAATAAATGTTGTGTTTTTGTATGGAACACATGCCAACAAGCATTACCTCACAAAACAGGTCATCTGATTACTGAAGGGAAAAATGGATGACTGGCATCGGTGAGAAGACAGATGTTACAATGCTGCAAAATCCTACCTACAGTAAGAACTTAAACATATTAAAACATTAGATACATTTTTTTTTTACTTTCACCATCTGTTAAGTGCGAGAAATATGTGCAGAAACATTTCCTGGAGCATCATCCACACCCAATAAATCCTGTTTTGCTAACTTCTCACATATGCTGCCGTAAGTAAAATGACAGATAAACCAGCAGTTTAACTTTTTTCTTAATCTGACCATTCTCTTCAAAGAAATACTGATTATAATTTTAAAAGGGTGTTTTTTAAAATCTACAAAAGTGGACATTTTTTAACTTAAATTTGTAAATGTTTCCAACATTGTGCAAGTTAATATGAACAGCAAATACTGGGTTCCTCTTCTACTGTAACCTTTAGATTACCAGCACCTGTTACACAGGTATTTTTAGTAGCTTTCTCATAGTGATGACTTACTGACTATACATGCATTCTAGCTATCTATAATCTGTTTTGCTTCTAACAGCAAGCCGTATGGCATGGGTTTTGTAAAAAGGAAGTGGGAAGTGTAAGCACTGCTTTGTACAGTTTTCACTGCCGAGTCTAACAACTATGCATACTTTAACTTACCAGTTATAGTCACACTTTTCTACCAAGTTTTAGGCAACGGGCATCACATACTATCAAGACTGTATCTATTTCAAGCTTAGTATTTACTGTATTAGATGATCATTTTTTTTTTTAACTCAGCACATTTTCAGAGACTGGAATTTGGACTTGTTTACTTCAGTTTAAATATAACTTATGCAAGTATCCTGGAAAATGCAAAGGGACAATTGTTTTCAAGATATTCTGAATTAAAATACCTTATCTATATTTCCTGTTGAGAGTGACTTTGTTTCAACTTTCTGAACACAGAAGGATGCTTTTCATTCCTATCACATCAGCTAGATTTTTTTTCTTTTTGTGTTTTGGTTGTCTGGTAGCTTACATATACAGTGAGATAATGCTGAGGTGCTTCAAAATACATTTATTCATACTTCAATACTGCTTGCCAAAATGGTGATGCTCTTTGTTTGTTCTTGTCTTGTTTGAATACTGCTAATATAATATGCTGCTATCAAGTTAATAAAGATAGATTTTTTTACACATCCTTTTTAATAACAAGCACTCTTAAAACAGTGTTATGAAATAATCTGTCTGCTTCAGACAACTGCTCATGTAAGCAGCCTCTTTGCTTCTCTGCAAAAAAAGTTTTCAAAGCTGCTTTTGGATGGCGCAGTGGTGTAGCGGTAGCATTGTCGCCTTACAGAAAGAGGTTCTCTGGTTCGATTCTTGACTAGAATGCCTTCTGTGCAAATCTGCATGTCCTCCCTGCATTCCTGTGGGTTTCCTCCCACATTACATTGACATGCATCTGAAGCATTTCTCCCCAGGCCTCTGCTGAAAACTGGCTTTGTTCCAAGTCAGACTTTCCCAGTTAATAAATAAAAATACTAATAAAATCTGACACTGAATACAATGCAGTTTTATTTATTTTACATCTGTTTACCGGGAAATCCGACTGGACACAGGTCCTTTTTTGACGGAGGCCCAGGGAGAAAAGCTCCAGTTACAGGTATATTGTTAACATATGAAAGTATACAGAGAGTACCAGTTAGAGACATCTCAACAGTTTACAAACATTTCAAGATATCACATTGTTACATAACGTTGAAGAACACAGCTCTTTACATGAAAGAAGTCCCATTATATATCATAATGCTACAAATACAATTAAAATGATAAAGAGGGTTATTTACCTACAGATGTAGTTACTACTTGCTGTTAGATTAAAATAAAATAAATGGCAGTAGTTTGTCTCAGAACTATGGAAGGCCTATACAGGGGAGTTGCAAGAGCATAGCCAGGTGTCCACTAGGTGTGACTTGAGGAGCTTTTTAAACTGTAAGATAGAGCTGTTGGAAGTTATTGTGGTTGGCAACTTATTCCATATTTTATGAATAAAGTTAGAGAAGAGAGATTTTCCAGCTAAGGTGTTGGCTTTGGTTGTATCTAGAAGGGGTTGGTTACTGGAGCAAAGAGATCGAGCAGTGGTATATGGCTGAATGAGATTAAGGAGAGAAGGGGTTTTATCAGCTTGGTGGAGAATTTTGTGGGCAACGGTAAGTTGATTAAAGTAGAAGTTGGGGAGTTCAAACCAATTTAGCTGTTTAAGTGATGTACAGTGATGTGATCTAGTTGTGACACAACAGCATAAAACAGACATACATAAGATTTGTGCAATGCAGTTACAGGTTACAGAACAAAAATGTGTAAAATGAAAATAAATTAATGAAATGAAAACATAAATAAAACGGGACTGCACAGTTAAAAAATGTTAGTAAAAAGGCAAAATGAGACATAAAGATGATAATACTGGATAACAGATTCATAAACATATTGCATAAATGCATTCTGTGCACTGTGTTTAGGACAACACTTGTTGATAATATTATTCACACACATGGATCATGGTAACGACAACGAACAAAATAACTGCAATGCCTTTGAAATGCACAACTGTGCACACGACACATCACTGTATATTAGTAATACTAGTGCTACAGACTAAATACATTAAGTACATTGTACATTTTTGAACTATATACTAATTGTCACTATCCTTAGGGAGGCACAACACTGAAAAATCGGCACAGCCTTACATCTATGAAGACAGCAAACAAACTGTACAGCTAGACTGTAAAAAAGCATGTTAACCTATCTTTAAAGAAGACTTGCAAATTGAACCATGAAACAAACGTCAGTCCTGACTTTGTTCACACACTTACTTATTTCCCTTAGTTATTTATAGGTTCATAGGTATTTACTAAGATAATGAACACAAGAGCCTCTTTAAGCCTAGCCATGCATCCCAAATCTCTGACATTTTTTGGAGCCCTTGATAAGTGTAAACAGGTGCTTGGGAGATAAAACATTTACAAGCAGGGGCCTGGGAAATTAACCATTTACAGGTTGCCTGTGTCCATTAGAGACAGAGGTGCCAAGCCAGGGATGAATTTCCTGGTCCCCATCCAATTGCCCAAGTTACACTGAATTGGGTTAGGGAGGAACATTGCTTCAGTCTGTTCCAGAGATGGGGTAGTCTCTGGGATACATACCTGTCTCTCTAGAAGGTCCTGTTTATACCACAGGCAACATTTAAGTCTTTAGAATGGGTAATTCTGGTACTGTTTGTTTTGTGGATATGCAGGAGGACCATTAGACTGGGCTCTGACAACGCCTTGTATGACAGGCATAGCTCTCCCCTCAACAGCCTGTATGAGACAGAATACAGGGATAGGGCTTTGAGGTGGTCTGCATAGGACATTTTATACAAGCCCTGTATTCTTTTAGTGAGGAACCTCTGTGGATGTTCCAACTGTTGGACATGCCTGGTTAGGTACATACCAAAAGGAGCATTGTACTCAATGATAGGTCTGATGAATGCCGACTACAGAGGAAAAATGACTTCCTTGGACCAAGAAGCCATACATTTGATTATAAGTTGCGCAACGTAGAATGATTTCCTCACTACTGCAGATGAGTGTTGGTCAAAGGTCAGATTACTGTCTATGTGTGGCCCCAAGTGCCTCACTACTGGGTCAACTCTTAGGGATGTGTTGTCAATTTGACAGTTACTAGGGGTGGATAACTTCCCAAAGGATACTATTATGCATTTCTTTACATTTAGTTGTAGTCCATGGCTCTGACACCAGCTGTTTGTCTGTGTAAGCCCTTCCTGGAGAACATCTGTGTTGGTGTGGGATTCAATGACAGCTCCTAATATGAAATCATCTGCAAATTTAGTCAGCCAAAGACCATTGACATTGGCCTTAACTTCAGAGAAGTAAATGCCAAAAAAGAGTGGTCCAAGGACCCATCCCTGAGGGACTCCACTTGTGACTGGCCTCTTTGTACAGGTAGACTCCCCAATTCTAACTTCTTTGACCCTGTCTGTGAGCCGGCTGGCTATCCACTGGTGATATATGGGTTTGCACTTAACCTCTTGCATTTGTCAATAATGCCCAAGTGGCATATTATGATAAATGCCTTGATCAAGTCAATGTAGGAATTGTGAACTATTTTGCCCTCATCCTTTGCTTTGGTGACCTTCTCAAAGAAGTCCACCTGGCTGAGAAGGCATGACCTGCCCTTGATGAAACCAAACTGAATTGGGTCCAGAGTTTGGAGGTTTACTACATCATTACTGATCATTTCCATAATAATTCTTTCCATAGCTTTGCACATAAGACTAGTGAGACTTATGGGTCTGTAGTTTCCAGGGTCTGTAGATGGCTCACTTTTGCACAGAGGGATGACTGCTGCTGCTCTCCATTCATGAGGCATGAAGCCTGTTTGGAGGCTACAGTTAAACATCAAGTCCAGAAGGCCTGACAGGTCTTGTTTCATGCTATTTAGAAGGCATCCTGGGATATTGTCTAGGTTCATTTATGTAGTCTTGCCTTAGAGACATCATTAAGGACCTGGTCCCTAGTGATAGCAGGGGGGGATATATATTTGATAGTATTTCCAGAAGGAAGGTTGAGGGGGAGAGAGGGATAAAGCTGTAATGTTGGAGCTGACTTTGTCGGCCAGTATTTTATTTATTTTTATTTTACATTTGTTAACCGGGGGTGTCTGACTGAGCCGAAAAGGCCCTTTTTCAGCAGAGGCCCGGGGAGAAAAGCTCCACAAACAGTAGATTTGCTATATCTTCTGGCTAAGTATAGGTGATTCCATGAGCTCTGTACACAACTGTGTATTGCCTTTGAGGTTGCAGAAATAGCTAAACAATGCCCTGTGGTTGTTCTTGACCTGGGAGGCCAAATTTACCTCACACTGGGCTTTGGTAGACTTTATTTGAGTGCTTTTATCCTGCTGGGTGATGTACCTCCTAATTTCTGCAATGACTATCTTCCTCCAGTTCATAGGTTCATAGGTTGGTACTAGGCTATCGGTCCTAGGGCCTATACAAGCCTAGCCATAACAATTCCCTGGCTATTTCTTCCCACAGTATTTACTTCCCTGGACCTCTGTCTAGCAGGGTGACTGACATGATCCTCGGGGTGAATCTCCTATCTTCCATCCAGTCATCAAGGTTCCTTTTGATAGCCTATGGATTTGGTGATTCCATCAGGGTGGCTTGTTTTTTGAGTTAGTTCTGTACTTCTTCCTGGTGGGTACAGCTGTCTCTATGCTGCAATTAACTTGCATGTATAAGGTTTCTGTGAAGAGTTCTGCAAGGTAGCAGTGTTCTCAGGGTTTATGGGGGTTTAAAATTTTGCCAGATTATCACTTAATAGCAAAAAGTTAGCCTTAGAGTAGTTCCTGAACATTCCAGGGTTAGCTGGGTGTCCAGGTTTTATTTTTACTGCAAAGGAGACTATATTGTGGTCTGAACTTACCAGGGAGGACATTATACTAGGGGGTGTGCAGCACTCTCCCATATTAGTGAAGACCAGATCCAGTATGGTTGCACCCCTGGTTGATGTACTGACAATCTGGTCCTGGGAGTTTGTGTTTACAAAATCCAGGAATCGCAGTGCCAGCACATTTGGAGTCATACAGGATTCCCAGCTAATAGTGGAGTAATTACAGTCACCCATGAATATGGTATTGGGTTGAATAGTGAGTGCTCCCAATAAATTTAAATACATGGTATGGGTTTCCTGGGTCATAGAGGGGGACCTATAGCTTGCAAGGAAGTGGTATTGGATTTCGCCTATGGTGATTTAAACATGGAGTATCTCAAGTGCATTTTCTTGTTCGACCACCCTTGAGGTCATATTTATTTTTGATGTAAATCGAGACACCTCCATCTTTAGTCCCTGATGTACTGTAGTTTGTTTGTGTCTTTCGGCTTTTCCCGGTTAGGGGTCGCCACAGCGGAATTCCGGTCCGCTAATGACTGGTAATTGATTTTTACGTGCCGAGTTTCCAGCCCTGATGCACAACCTTCAATGAAGATACGCCCATTCATGCATGAATCCACTTAGAAGACACTCTAACTGAGAATCGAACCGGACAGCGTCTTACTGTGAGGCGACAATGCTACCGCAGCACCACCACCATGGGTATCCCTGATGTACAGTAGTAGCTGTTCTAAATGTGTGGAAAGCATTATAACCTTGCATTGTCGGTGTGCTCTCCTCAGCTTTAAAACATGCCTCGGTGACCGTACAGACATCAGCATTCTCTAGGGAGAAGACAGCTTCTAGGGAGTGGAGTTTTTTGTTTAGACTCCTAGCATTGAGCAGTAATACCTTTAGGGTTTCTTGGTTTTGATTTGCTATGTCGAAAGTACTTTCAGTTTAGCATTGCCTAAAAATGACACTATGGGGGAAGGCAATGCTTTAGTTAATATTTAAAAGCCTAGAGGGGAGAGGAGCAGGCCATCCCTGACAAAGCAGCGGGTTCTGATGGCCATCTCTTTCCATGCTGACAAATATTGCACCCCTTTAGAATGACACCAGAAACTAAGCCAGTTATTAAAGTCAGTTATCTTTTGTTCATCTTGTGGCATCATCCTCGGAGAAGGTAAAATGCTGCTCAATACTAAGCTCAGACTAGCCTGGGACACATACTCCGAGAGCTCCATGATGTCTCGCTTTATATAGTCTAGGTAGGTATGTCTCAGGTAATTTACACCCACATGGACTACGACTGAGTCATACTGGTAGGTGTGGTCTAATGACTTGAGTGCATGTGTAAAGTGGCAGATCCTAGCCCAAATAAGCAAATGACTGTGACTTTCTCTTTACTCACACATTAGTGTGCCTCATAATGGAGTCTCCAATGACTAGAATGTTGGATTCAGTGATGGCTTGTCTTATGGGCTCAGAAGTAGAGGCTCCATGAGATGTAGCTGTATGTGTTGATGTGGGTGCTGTTTCGAAAGAGTGCATTCGGGTTGCTGAAGGTGTTTGTTATGTGTACTTCATCTAGGAGGTCTTTGGGGTTTAGGAAGATTACATTTAAGTGCCTTAGTATATGTGGATCTATATGTCTGCTTTGACTTGTGTGTGATGGATGCAGTATTTGTACTAATGACAACCTTATTGACAATAGGAGTACAATGTGAGAGCTTTGCCTCCAGTGACAATACATCTCTTACATACCATATCATTTTAGGCAATTTCTACATTGCCTCAGGGTGCCCATATCTGCCAAGTTGGTAACAGAGACAGTTCATATGCATGGCAACAGAACCTTTTTTATTGATTAGACAGCTGGAGTGAGAATATAAATCAATGTCTGGAGTATCCGGTTTGCACCTCTAGGGACAGTGCTTGTCACTGCAAAGTAGTTGTCCTGTGTGCAACTAAGCATTGGTGAAACTACAATCGTTCTTTTACAGGAAAAATGTTACTCAAGGTGTCTGTGTTTATACTGGGAACTGCCAAACTCTTGAGGGGAAATTAATAAGCAGTCCTTGAAAATTTAAGGATAAAGTATTTAGGCAGATATTCTGAAGTTAGAAATAAACCAAGCAGTACATACCAAACATAAAGAAGTAGCTTGTCAAGAATGATGAAAAGAGACAAATCATGTGAATGGCTACTGCCTGGCTACTACTAATGCTGGTCTCACCACAGCTTCACTCTGTTGGGATGCAATGCTCCTTTGCATCTTCTCTCATCAGAAGCAAAACATTAGCACCAATCCCAAGATAAGAACCAGGCCACAGCCTGTTTGATGATTCACAGTCTTGACCCAGATGATGCAAGTTTATAGGCTTGTTGTAGCCTTTTCCTGGTAGATGCGTTGAATAGCAACCAGACCAATCAGGAACGTCAAGCAAGACACTCACTGCCCAATCAGAACAGTCAAAATCAAGGCAATCTGCTCCTTCTCTCACAAGGAGCAGAATATAAGCACATTTCCAAGCTGTTACCTATGAAGTAGTTTCTCCAGGAAATAATGTCCCTGTGCTCCCCTTACTAGGAGAAAACAAAAGCCCTATTCCCAAGATAATTACTGAGAGGCAGAATGTGGACTCTCAAATAGTTGGTGGTCTTGGAATATATGTTGCAGATTTTAAAGGTAAGATGGAAAAAATGGGTTTATATCCTAAGCACTGTGCACTAAGTAGTTAGACATGAAAGAGGGGGCAACTTAAGCTTTACCACACATGAACAAAGCCGAGGAAACCAAAAACCCAAATACGACTGCCACAATAAACTTGCAACGAATTTTATTCACCTCTCTAGCATCTCGGCTAAAAAAGCCTTCCAGGATTAAAAACTTAAGCTTTAGCTGTCTAAGTGGTGAACCACTAATTTTAAAAAAGCAAGATTGAAAAGGGTGGGCACTTTGTATTCTGGTTGTATGGAATAAAGGGGGGTGGCCAATAAATATAAACAGATGAAGGAGCGTGATTTCAGAGTTTCACAAAATTATAATTTTGTGCTTATTCACAAGAGTCTGTGAAAGAGGAGACAGGGGGAAATATGTGGTCAAATTAACATAAGGGCGGGCAACTAGAAAGATGGTTGAGTTTAAGAACAGAACAGAACCAAGGTGGGAAGATGGGAAAAAATTCTGAGTGACTCACAAGAGAAACAGCTGTGGTTTCTTTCCTAGTTTTAATATGCAGTTAAAAGCAAAATACAAGCGAAACACAGGGTAAAGAAAACAAATCACAATATACAAAATAAAAGAAGGCAATAAAGTAGTACAAAATACAAGAAATAAAAAGCAAAGCATCCCAACAAAGTACATTCGTCCAATACGCCGTCTATTCCATTCTCATTTCCTCTTCCAGCAATCTCTCTGATCTCCAAAAGATTACACAAAATGCCTCACAGCAAGATGTCTGGGTGAGCTTTTTGAGTACGTTCATAGCCAATTATTAGGCTAGCTTGCTTAATAGGCCACACTAAGCTTAGCCAATTACCTTCTCAAAGGTGAGAATCAAACACTGTACCTTGTGTCTGTGGGTCAAACTCCTTAACCATTACACCAAGCCCCAACAGTTACTTAATCTGGATAAATATTTTGAGAAGCAGTGAATGCAGAGGAAAATTATCTGGATTTTCTTCAACTGCATCCAGTTGAACAGGTGACTCCTGTAAAATGTTTCAAAAGATACACTATAAAGTACAGTTGTGTAGAATCTTACCATAATGATAGATGTCCTTGTCTTCACTGCTACAGTATTCTTAATGATACAAGGATTCCCTGCCATGGAAGCCCAACGTCTGCCAGTCTTCCAAGGACTTCAGAATTTCAAAGGTATGCTGAACATCACCATACGCTCTCTGCGTAATGTAGGGCATAAAGGTGACGTTCAGGTTTACCAAAAACAGAACTGAATGCCCCAGGAGGAAAACCAGTCCAAGGAATCCAAGAGGTAACATGTACTTCCAGGAAGGTAAAGAACTAGGGTGATAGTGGGAGGGAGTGAATACTGCAGCAGTGAAGGCAAGGACATCTACAGTTATGGTAAGATTTTACACAGCTATACTATGTCCTTAAATTCACTGCTGCAGTATTCCTAACAATACGGAAGAGTTCCAAAGCTCAAGAAGAAACTTGGGTTGAGGAAAGGGCAGAAGAGTCCCCTAAAAAAACATGAAGAACTGAACTAGCAAAACCAGCCCTACCTCTAGAGATAATCATCCAACTTGTAGTGCTTGGTAAAGGTATGCACAGAAGTCCAGGTAGCTTCTTCAAGAATAAAATTAGTATCTAAGCGTTTGAAAAAAGCCCAAGAAGAAGCCACAGTTCTAGTAGAATGAGCCTTAACTGAAATGAAAAAGGAAGGCTCTTGCCATGAAACGTGTAACAAAAGGAAATAGCCTTAGAAATTCAAGAAGAAATAGTCTGCTTGGATACAGCAGGCCCCAAAGATCTAGGATGAAAAGAAACAAATAACTGATCAGATTTTCTGATATCCTTGGTCATATCCAAATAAATTCTAAGTTGCCTATGCATGTCCAAATTATGCAGCACCCTCTCACTGTCAGTTTGGGGAGGGGAGAAAAAATAGGCAGATTAATAGACTGATTAAGTGACAGTTCATTAAACACTATAGGCATAAAAGGGTTAGTTTAGTAGGCAAGGACACACTGTCCTCATGAATAATCAAAAAAGCAGGAGGACAAGCCATAAAGGCCTGCAACTCAGACTCCCATCTGGCAGAAGTAAGCTCTAACAAAAGAACAGTCTTCCAGGAACAATGCTGCAAGGAAGCTGAAGTAGCAGGCTCAAAAGAAGCCTAAGTCAACTTCTCCAAAATAAAATTAAGATCCCAGGGAGGTGGATCAGGCTTCTTGGGAGGTCTAATATTAAGGACGCTGTTAAGAAATTGTCTCACCTCAAATCTAGCAGCTAAAGGAGGAGAAAAAGGCATACAAGCAAAGATAGCTGATAGGTGGGCCTTAATAGAAAAATAGGCCAAACCAGCATTGAGAAACTTACACAAATAAGAGACACCCAAAGCAGCATCTACAGTAAGTGGGTCCAGGTTATGAGAGATACACCAAAAAGAAAACCTCTTCCATTTGGATAAATAGGATTTCCTAGTCATAGGTTTCCTGGCCTCCTGCAGGACTTGCAGTATGTCCTCAGAAAAATGTGTCTATGAGGAATCAAAATCTTATCACTCACAGTGTCAGGTGAACCATGGACAGGTGGGGATGAATAAACGATCCCTTGTCTTGTGCGATTAGGTCCATCCTGTGAGGTAACTTGTGATTACTCCCACTGACTAGATATAGAAGAAGAGGGAACCAGTGATGTCGTGGTCAAAAGGGAATCACCAACAAGATTTTGGGAGCATCCTGTTGGATTTTGAACAGGACTTTTGGAATGGGAGGGGGGGGGGTGCATATAAAAGCATCCTCTTCTAAGAGAATGAGAGGGCATCTATCTTCCATACCAGAGGACCTGGGACTTTGGCACAAAACAGAAGAAGTTGTATGTTCAGAGGGGAGACAAAAAGATCCACTTGAGCAGTATCCCACTGGTGGATAATATCCAGAAACACATTCCTGTGAAGCATCCATTCATGGGACTGAGTTAAGGACCTGCTCAGGGTGTCTGCCACATGTTCTGACCAGAAGGGATATAAACTGCCTGAATAGTCACTTGACACTTGACAGCAAGATCCCATACCACAAGTGCCAACCTTTAAAGAAGATAAGATCTCGTTCCTTCCTGCTTGTTGATACACCATATCACTGTGGTATTGTCTGTGAATATATTGAGAGGCCCTGGAGAAAGAGACTGAAAGGCCTGAACAGCCAGCAGAAGGGCTTTCATCTCTTTGACACTGATGTGCTCCTTCTGCTGACAAGGCGACCAAATCTCCTGTACCTTTAGGGAGCCAAAAGTCACCCCCCATCCCATGTCTGAGGCGTCCAGTGAACAATTGCTGAGAGGGAAGGACAGGGTTCAGTCCTGGGACCTCTCCTGTTTGGTATCTACTTCTCTGAAGTACAGGCTAACACAGAAGGCCTTTAGCTAACAAAGTTTGCAGATGACTGCAAACTAGGAGCCATAGTTGAGTCCTCAAATGATGTGGACATCCTACAGAAGGGCCTCACTGAGACTGATGGCTGGTGTCAGAGCTATGGCCTCAAGCTCAATGCCAAAAAGTGCATTGTCATCCCCTTTGGTAAAAACTCTGTACCCATGAGCTACCACACAGGCAGCAGTCTACTTAATGCCAAATGTGTGATAAGAGAACTTGGGACCCAGGTAAACAGTAGTCTCTCCTTTGATAATCACATCATCATAGCAGTCAGGAAATCCTTCTACGTGGCACACCTCATCACAAAAGGGTTCTCATCCAGGAAAAAAGAGGTCATTGTTCTCCTCTACTCGACACTCATTACACCCATTATAGAGTACAATGCCCCTTTTGGAATGTACCTCACAAGACATCTGCAGCAGCTGGAAAGGCCACAGAAGTACCTCACAAAGAGGATTACTGATCTCAAACAGATGCCCTACACTGACCATCTCAAAAACTCCAGCTTTACTCCATAGCATATCGCCTACTCCGAGATGATCTCTGCCTAACATATACAGCTATGTCAAACCCAGAGCTGCTGGACATGCTACACAATCCCTCTGAGCTACACGCTCTAGGGACCTAAACCTTGTCACCACAATAAAATGTATGAACCTATGGAAGAGGGGGGTAAAAAGGAATCCCTGGATTCAGAGGCAACTGCTGAATCCACCAGAAAAGTTCCTGTCTGAGGCAAGGAAGAAGAGGAACTATAAATTCTAGAAGATGAGCATGTTGACGCCACACTGACTTCAGAAACCACCGAAACTTTCTCATATGAAGTTTGAACAGAGGGAGCATTGAAATGGTGGATGTCATGAAACCCAGAGCTCTCAAAAACTCCCTGGTGGTAATGGAAGCCAAAGGAAGAAGAGTGTGAAAGAAAGAAATCAGAGTTAAGGCCTTTGGAGATGGCACGGATGCAAGCATTGGCACAGTCTGAATCCTGCAACCCAGAAAAAAATGATCCTGAAAAGGAGTCAGAGAAGAATTTTTGAAATTTACAGTGAGCCCCAGGTTCCGAAGAAGGGATACGGCAAAATGAAGATTTTGCAAAAAGGTCTCTGGAGAAGATGCCTGAATCAACACGTCATCCGAGAAAGGAAATATTTGGATCCCTTGAAGTCTGCAAAAGGCAATCACAGGAGCAAGGCATCTGGCAAACACTCATGGGGCAGTAGAAAGGCCAAAGGGCAAAGTAGAGAACTGAAAATGCCAGGAAGCAGAGAAACGCAAAAGCTTCTTGAAAAGAGGATGGATCTGAATATGGAGATAAGCATCCTTGAGATCCAGAGACACCATATAGGCCTGAGGAAGCAAGACAGAAAACAGAACATGAAGGGACAACATCCAAAAGGAAGGTACCTTTAGAAAAGTGTTTAGATGAGATAGGTCTAGAATAGGTCTCAAGTGCCCTCTTTTCTGGGCACTAGAAACAGTCAGGAGTTTAACCTTTCCTCTTTTGGGACACAGGCACCTCTTGAATAGTACCCTGAGACAAGAGATACTGAAGAATCTCTTAAAAAGGGAAGATGTTCCCAAGGAGGCTGAGGAATGCCCATAAAAGGAGGACGGGATTTTCACACCATGAAGTATCCTTGACAAATGATTAACAGAACTCAAGAATCCTGACTGATCTGAAGCCAAACTGGAAAAGATAGAGAATGGCGAAGAGAAAGAGGAATGTGGCTGGGAGAGGGTAGATAATCACACAGCAACTGGTTTGCCCAGAAAGAAAGGTTTCGGAGTCCCCGAAAATTGAGCAGCCTTAGCAGGAGGAGTGCATTTGCCACTCTTCTTACCTTTAGTAGAAGGATGGGACTGCCTATGAACAAAGGCAGGCTTAGCGGGGTAGTTTCTCTGAAATGTAGGCACAGGAGAAACAAACACATGATTAAGTTCCCATAAGGCCTTACTCATCCTGAAGGGACAACAAACCAGCAGCAGCTTCCCAAAACAAAAGTTTAAAATCCAGAGAAGCATCCATCAACTAAGCTTTAATATCATCAGGTAGAAGTTGATGCCTAAGCCAAGAATACCTCCTCATAACTAAACCAAAAACAGAAGCCCTAGAAGAAGCATCTGCTACATCATAACTACATTTAATAGAATGACGGACGACTTGAGAGGAAGTCCCTAGCAAGGAAAGAGCAGAAGTTTTACCCTCAGAGTCAGGAAAATCAGAAAAAAGTTGACCGGCCTGAGAAAGAAGAGCCAACACATACCTACACATATGGCTCTGATAATTAATAGCCCTAAAAGCTAGGGTAGCAGAAGTGTAAACCTTTTTGCCCTGCCTGTCCATAGTTCTGCTGTTCTTGTCAAAAGGCAATTACTTGGGCGAAGGAAGCAATTGAGATGGCTTATCATAAGCTATGGATATTACTGAGGGGTCAGCAGCAGGACATTTATATAAAAAAGAATAATCCTCAGGAACCCTATAAAAGTTATCAGGCTTCTTGGAAGCAGGGGGAAGAGAATCAGGTGTCTAAAAGGCACTGGAGAAAGCATCCAGTAAAGCAGCCAAGACAGGAGAAATAACCACAGGTTTAGGACAGTCCAGCTGCAAAAATTCATAGTACCTGTTATGGATATCAAAGACCTGAGTACAATCCCACTTAAAAAAATCCATCATCCTTGAGAGTGTATCCCCAAAGGAAATTTCCACCAAACGAACATCAGGACTAATAGATTCCTCCTCCTCTGACCCACAGTCCAAAGGAGAAGGAACTTGAGTAAAATAAGTTACGGATACGTCAGCAGAATCTGGCTCATCCTCAGAAGAATTCTGGTCTCTAGGCCTTTTAAGAAGAGCAGAGGAACAAGGAGGAGCAGAAACTGAAACCCCATGAGGAGGCTTTAAGGACAGCAAGGCAGAAAATAACCCCTGAGTAACAGACTACCACTCACTCGGTGGATCCCCAGAAGCAGAAGAAACATGTTTAATTTTTTGTTTCTTTTTTAAGGGAATGTCCTGACATGGCTCAGATCCAGGACGACAGTACAGAACAGTAGCAGGAGCTTCTTTCCCAACTAAAAACTGAGGAACTCCCAGAGGCTTCTCAGAAAAAATCAACTGTGGCACCTTCTGAATATCCGAGATGGATGCCTGCAAGTCATGCTGCCAGTCGGATCCTTACCAGCCTCCAACACAGTCGTGAAAGAGAAATCTGACAACACAGCCGGGTGAGCCTCCATGTTAGTAATGACCTCGGGAGAAACACCTGGCAGAGGCTGGACAGCAGAAGATTCCAGTCGTACCTTTTTCACCTTCTTCTTTCCTAACAGCTGACCCTCGGAGTGTGAGATTCCTTCCATAGTATCTTTAGTGAGTAGATTAAGATGCTGGCTCTCAAGATACAAGTAAAGGGAAGAATGTCTACTGTGAAGGGTTTTTGGAACAAACACCTGACAAACAGAACAAGACGTATGGTCATGAGAAGCACCTAAGCAAAAAAGACACTTATCATGGCAGTCTCTATAGGGACTCTGTCTCCCACACTGGCATTTACGCTTCCTGGATGACATTAACCTCCAGGAATATAAGTTCCATACAAAGTAAGAAGGTGGAAAAGTGGTTCAGTTTTAAAAAAAGATCTAACAAACTACAGACGAGAACTAAGAATTTAAATTTTGATAAATATAACAGTCACTCAGAAAACAGGAATGTTACAAGTACTTAAGCAAAACAATACACCAGACAGGAAACAGGATAACTGAAAGAAGACAAAAGTATAGTACAAGATTAACTTTGCAGACATGTCATCTTCTCCAATCAATACTGTAAAAAAAGTGATGAAGAAAAGAACAGACAAAAAAAAATCTGAACAGAAATAAAAGAATATGTTATGAAACATACTAAAAGTCTACCTGAAAAAAATCTAAGCAAAAAAAGAACAAATAATAAGTTGCCTTTTGGGGGAAGGGGAAGTAAAAAAACGGTAGAAGAATAGCTGAATGATTACTATCAGATAAACAGACATCTGAATATGGTAAAACCTGAAAAAAATGAAGATTTGTAATAAGACATACATCAAACAACATGTACTGTAAACAACCCTTTTTTTATTTCAACTAACAGGGGTGCTATGAATGGTAATCATTTGGGGCCTCACGCCAGTTATAAGAAATGGATGTCTCTTAACATCAGGAGTTTCTCACATAGTATTTATTTCTACTTTGAGTGGCAGTTTATGTTCTGACATCTAATACAGTAAGTCAGAACATGGGCCTTCTATAAAAGAAGATGGGGTTCTCCCATTCCCCTAAAATCCCTGGGAAGTACCACCCTTTCCCAAGTCACCTGTATATTTCCTCAAACCAGAGATATACCCTCATCCACCTCTTGATCTTTTTTATTTCTTTTTCTATTTGCCAATAAGCTTGCCCTAGGAATAAAAACTGGGACAGCACACATAGCTGCAGTACCTGCACTCTTTGGTCTGTATCTAGTCCAAACACTTCATTGTTGCAAATGTTTCTGTACCTTATCCATGACTTTCTTTTACATTCTGGTCCTTGAGTTCTCTAGGATCCTAGACAGCCATACTCCTAGGTACCTTACTTCCTCCCCTCCCCACATACCAAGGTAGTTTTGCTGGAGTTCCCCCAGATGTTGTAAGTTAATCCAATGCTTGAGTTTTTGAAAGGTTGACCTTATAGTCAGATAACTGTACAAACATCTTTAGTAACTACCATAACTCTGGAAGTTACACTTTTGGATCACTCAAAGACACCAAAATGGCATTCACAAATAGTGCTAGTTTTAGCTCAGGTGCTCCCCATGTGTAACCCCACACGTATGATGACCTGATTTTTTTTGTGCTAGCAACTGCAAGAATATAGTGAACAACAGGGAGATATAGGACATTCCTGCCTGGTGCACCTTGTGATGTCAAACATGTCTCAGAGGCAATCTCTAGTCCTACCTCAAGCTGTCAACCCCATATGAATATTTCTAATAAAGTTCATAAATATTTGTGAAAACTGCATTTTCTCTACCCTGCTGAATGTTTTATAAGCGTCTAAACATAGCAGTGCAACTGGGATTCCCTATGGATTCACATTCTGCATAATTAAAAGTGTGTGTATTAAGTTGTCCACTGTCCTTCTGCCTTCAATGAACCCTGTTTGGGTTAGCAATATACGACTGGGTAGAGGTTTATTCATTCTACTTGCCATGATGGACCTGAACAGTTTATTATCTTGATTCTCCATTAAGTAGAGCAGGATGGCAATGCCTGCAGTTAGGTCTTTACTTTCCTTATGTACCAGAGTGCTGAAGTCTTCCCTCCAGGTGTCAGGAAATTCCTATTTACAGTATCCAGTTAAAGAAAACATCCCATATTTTTATCAACCGTTCCACTGATAACTTACAGGCATCTACAGGAATGCCATATCTAAGACAGAGGGGATTTACCTAAAACCTGCTTAGATAAGGCCTCTGTTATTTCTTAGTTGGTTACTGCTTATGTGACGCCAGTGCCCTGGCCCAGCAATCAAGGAGCCTCAATCCTCACCACTAACACCAGAGAAGGCATCTCATATGAGAGGAAAGGATAACAGATACACACAGTAAGGTGCAATTTCCCTTAAGAGCACACAGAGATCACAGTCAGTCTGGGGCTGGTCGCTCCCTTGCTCCCCAGGTCCCCAATAAAACTCCCCACTGGCACAGCTATAGGGTCCAGATCTCAGCCTAGTTGGCAAGCTAAAATCTCCAGTACCCTCTCTGTCCAACCAGTGCTTCGTGTCCCTGCCCAAGTAGCTGACACACACACACACACACACACATACACACACGCACACGCACACACACACACACACACACACACACACACACACACACACGCGCACACACGCACACGCGCACACACACACACAGACACACACACACACACAGACACACACACACACACACACTTTGAGATAAGTATTTATACAAATTCACAGACATTCCTGGGAAAGGCTGACACAGATTCTCCCACTGTGCTCCTATACTCAGACTATACGGTAATAATTCCTGCACCACCAACTAATAATTATCAGCTACCCAAAGGCCCTTAAAAGGGTGTCCAATTATTACTGTGTAATATTATTATCCAATAGTAGTGCAACTAAACAATCAAGGCTTATTGGAAGAGCTTATTGCAGGATCACTTATAAGCATGCAATGTACTCTAGAACTTAATTTATCTCAGGATTCACTCTACCCACACCACTACAAGCCAATTAGTATTTGCCAACTACTTAATATGTGATGTGGATATCCCAACAACTGCAAACCACAATGTGACGCCCGTGCCCTGGCCCAGCAATCAAGGAGCCTCAATCCTCACCACTAACACCAGAGAGGGAGTATCATATGAGAGGGAAGGATAACAGATACACACAGTAAAGTGTGATTTCCCTTAAGAGCAAACAGAGATCACAGTCAGTCTGGGGCTGGTCGTTCCCTTGCTCCCCAGGTCCCCAATAAAACTCCCCACTGGCACAGCTATAGGGTCCAGGTCTCAGCCTAGCTGGCAAGCTAAAACCTCCAGTACCCTCTGCTTCGTGTCCCTGTCCAAGTAGCTGACACAAACACACATTTTGAGATAAGTATTTATACAGCTTCACAGACACTACTGGGAAAGATTGACACAGATTATCCAGCTGTGCCCCTATACCCAGACAATATGGTAATAATTCCTGTCACCACCAGCTAATAATTATCAGCTACCCAAAGGCCCTTAAAAGGGTGTCCAATTTTTACTTTGCAATATTATTATCCAATAGTAGTGTAACTAAGCAATCAAGGCTTATTGAAAGGGCTTATTACTGGATCACTTATAAGCATGCAATGTACTCTAGAACTTAATTTATCTCTACATAAACCGGTCACAGTTGAAAAGGGTTTAAAAATATTTAATAATAAATACTAAAAACACAAGACAATACTACGACATCACAGTGCTATTCGAGAGTTCAGAAATCACACAGAAACTTAAAATAATTCAGTAGTATAGTTCTGACATAACAGAAAAACACTTAGTCTAATCTTTATAGTCCTAACTATTTTTACAAGAAAACACACTTCTAAGATAACTTACTTAAGACAACAGGCCAAATCAAATGCTTAACAATCTCTGGTTCTCACTGTTTAAATTGAAACTGCAGTTCTGCTAAACATTACATCATCTTTTACACCTTCCTGGTTCCCAGGCCACACAGAAACTGCATTTACATTCTTTTATACTTAGAGCAATAAAGGACATTCCACATGTAAATTCTAGTAATTATTCCTTAAGTTAAAACAATAGAAAGAATGTGCTAGCTCAGACAGACTGACTCCGAGCTCTACAGATCAAAGGATAGATTTGAAATAATTTTAACTTCAAAAGAATGACTTGGAATGCTTGACTTAGTTTTCCTTACAGCAGATGGCAATGTTGCCACATTGTTTTAAGTTCAACATTTCACATTTACAAATGATAGAATTATCTGCACAATTCTATCTGGCTAGGCTGGCAGCCTTCACACATCTCTACCCAATCTTCACAGCTTTCAATAAAGTTTATGCTTCCACTTTCCCCAGTCCTTTAAGTTCTATCTTACTGAGGTAATGTTAGATTTCAGCCTGCATCCTGGTATCTGAATTTGCTGTTGTGAACAACTTTCTGCAGTAATTTTGCAAGACACCATGGATTTTCTCTAACTAGGTTTCCTGCCTGTTAGATTGTGGGTCCAATAGCTTTAAAATTGTTTTTCTTTGTCTTGTTGCTGTAATTGTATAGCTAAGGTATTAATGATGCTGAATGAATTAGTAAAACATTTACCCTGGATGGATTTGCCTCTCAAAAACAGCTTGGTATCCTCTATTTTTTTGTTGAACCTGTTTCAGTTTCCTCAATTCAGTTACTTCTAATGATATTTTACCCCTTCCTCTTAATGTAACATTCTGATCTTTTCCCTGGACATGTTAACTATGTATTTCTTCCAATTGTTTGCTAACCTGCAGACATCTAATTTCCTTGGCAACATGCCTTTCACTGTTATCCCATTGCTTTTATTTTGTTTTCCTGGATCAACTTATCTTGTTCTGTATTATCTTCTTCAGTTTACTATTATCTTCAGCCTGCTCTAATTTCTATATTGGAAATCTCCAATGTTTTTGTATATTTGGCTCATGTCCACGACACATTTCTATTTTATGGGCGGAATAGTGTGAGTAAAGCATTGGTCCCACCTCTACTTTTGCAATTAGCTCTATTTTTCTTAAGATACAACCTCTATCAATTCTCGACCATGTTTTAAAAGTACCTGAGTAAAATGTAAATCCCTTATCCTTTGGTGTGTGTCCCCCCCCCCATTAGCTTCCATATATCCATCAATCCTAATTGCCACACTAGGTCACTAGTCATGTCTTCCTTCTCCGTTAGTCTCCTAGACACACCTGTAGATTACACATCATCCCTGTTGTGTATTTTGTTCCAGTCCCCAACAATGTAAGGTGCCCTCTTGTTACATCATTATTTCTGCCAGGCTCAGCCTTGTTTCTTTAAACTTAGCCCTGGGTTGCAAACCTACCTGTTGTGCAGTTTGCCTGAGATCATTCCAGATAAGCCACTGTTTACAGGCCATATGCTGAGACATACACAGGTAGCCTACACCCACAGCATCACTAGCAGTAATGCACTGCACAACACTGTCAAGGAATATAATGGTACCATGCATCTAACAGCCCATTTGCAGGGCCACAGATATATATATATATATATATATATATATATATTTAAGCTAACATAACTACCTGGTGCCTGCTTACCATCTGTACATGCCTGTCTAGTAAAGTCATTATTTTCTCTCATTATTTGGTCTCTCTTCCCTAATATGGCTATGTGCTCTGCATAAGTGCTACCACTGGCAGCAGGGCCCAACACTGTCATATGCCACTGCAGGGCCAATGTTATAAGGCAAACGCAATAGAGGTAGCATGTGTTAATCTCCTGATAAAGCACTTATGACACTGACAGAGGATGACCCTAACTGTCTCTGTGATGCCTGTCTATCAAAAGTCAGCATCCAGTCCTACAGTGCTGGATAATAGTTGTGAAAATACAATAAAGCCCACCCTGGTATTACTTACATGCATCTTAGGTTAACTGAACTCGCACTGGCATCATCAACACCACCTGAAGGACATGACCTTGTAACGTCAACTGCAAAATGTACCTCACTAATATCCCCTGCAGCTTCCATGCACTTGTAAGGACAACTGCATAATGTACATCACCCATATCCCCTGCAGACTTCATGTACTTGTAAGGACAACTATAGAATATATATCACTCATATCTGCAGCATATTCTATGCACCTGTAAGGACAACTGCAGAATGTATATCACACATATCCCCTGCAGACATACCTTTCAAATGTCCAGATGTTTGCAGAATGCCCAGATTTTTACCTCATATTTTTGGTATGTTCCTCATAAAATTTGTGGCTTTCTGACAATTCACTGATGATTGAAGTTACTAAATAATGACATATATGTGAGTTTCAGGCTTCATAGCTTTCAGAAAATGCATACTAATACAAATCCTGTTATTCTAGCATCTTTCTAAGTTTATAAGAGCAATATGTAAAACATGTCCCCATTTTTCGACCTTTGTCCCCCCATTATTTTAGGCTTTGTCCAGATTTCATGCTCTAAGAGGTTGAGAGGTATGTAATTTCAGGACAACTGTATAATGTACAAATTTATATCCCCTGCAGACTCTATGCATTTGTAAGGACACATACAGAATGTATATCACTCACATCCCATGAAGACTACACAAACGTACCTTGCAGTGTGACATCATTAACATTACATTCTGTAAAAACATTAAAAGTACAAGTTTTAGTCATCTGTACCTTAACATGGTCAGGAAGGCTGTCTTGTCACATGCATTTATTGTCTTCAGTGGCGATGAAGGCCCAGGCTTTTTGCAAGTACGAGTTTCACCTGTTGAAATGAAATACATGTCAGCTACCTCACAAAATGCATAGATATATATATATATATATATATATATATATATATATATATATATATATGTAACCCAACATATAAATAACCAAGTCACTTGTCACCAACACCTCTATTCAGGGGCACTATGCTGCAGAAGTACCGGAACTTTGTACCCACATGTTCCAAAACCAATTCAACCATGAATATTGTATACCCAACAATCACTTAATTCACTCTACATGACATCTCAATGAGGACTTTTAAATTTAATACACCTCAGTACTGTGAAGGTGCAGTATCAAAGCCTCCTCAGTGACACCTGTCACCACTACCACTGTGTTGTCTGCAGTCCATGTAGTTATATCCAATTGCCCTAATGAACTTTTTCTTTACTCTGTCCTGCATTTCAATGATTCTGCAACTACTTTCAGAAATGGCTCATTAATGGCCGCTAGTGGCACTAACACCTGCAATAACATAGTCATATCATTTATCCCTCTCAATTTGGCAGTTACCATGGTTGGAAGAAGTCCAAAATGTAATACTTAGAATGCAAACATTGCATTAACAGGTATGACACTCAACATTAGTGTAGAACAGAGCATGTTTATGTACCTTTAAGAAGCATTTCCAGATGTAGGCATGTGCATATACATAGTGAGCACGTGCAGGCAGCAGAGCCATTTTGACAGAACAGCCAGATTGTTAACATGTATGAGTATAGTAGTCAGTCTGTTTATAAGTTTATTTAAGTTTCGTTCCTGATGTGTTTGCGTGTAATAAAGCTGCTTGAACTGAACCCACGAATGTTCATCTGTTTTATACTGACCAGACAAGTGACAATCAGTAAGCTACATACATATGACAAATGAAAAGAACCCATTAACACAAATATGAATTTTCAGAAAACCTACCCGATATCCTCATCTTCTGCCAAAACATTTCAACTCTGAGCACTAAGGCAATATACCATTATGCCAATGAGACTTAACTCTGCTCTGAACCTTGCTTGGTGGCACATTCCGAAGTAGAATATCAGTTTGCAAATGCATGTTATATTTTTCACCAAATGGGCGAGCCTTCATTGAAGGTTGTGCATCAGGGCTGGTAACTCGGCACGTAAAAATCCACTACCAAATATTAGCGGACCGGAGTTCCGCTGTGGCGACCTCTAACCGGGATAATCCGAAAGACACACACACACACACACACACACACACACACACAAGCTTTTGGTGAATTAAATGTTCCATTCTCACTATATAGAATAGTCTTGAACTATTTTATATTCACAAGTAAGCAACAGCATTCTTACCCAATAGTTTTACATGATAAGTAAGCAGTTTGCACATCTTCAGTTTATTGTTTCACATTCAATGGTTTTCTCCTCACCCCCCCATCCCCAGCCTCCACTGGACCTGATCCATGGCTTTTCCACTCTCACCCAATCAGCCCATTCTTTCCATTAATGATAAGGGTCGGCCAACCCTGAGCTAGAGCATTGCAATTCATTCTTTCTTGCCCAGGCAGCCCAGTCATCCCATTCATTCCTACTTTTTTAAGAGGGCAAGTAAGGGAAAGGGCCAGTTTTCTGATACAGGGACGTGCAGCAATCCAGTAGTGTCTCTCTTGAACTTCACACAGTGCAGCCTGCTTAGCAACTGTGTACACTACAGGCAGTATGTGTTGAGCAGGCTCATACCAGTGGCTGCAACACCAAGTGCTCCATCTAGACATCACCCAAGTGCCAAGCATCAGCTGCTTCCCTCCTCCCCACAATGAGTGAGCTGAAACTGGCCAGTCAACTCAATCTCCTCAGCCTGACCCTTCCAGCACCAGTGCCACTAATCGAATATGGGCTGTCTGGGTTGCAGTAACTGTTTGATCCTCTTATGCCATGGGTGCCACGTTTTCAGATTCATTGCCTTGACACTCTCTACCCATGTCTACATTTGTTACTCTGGTAGGTGGGCTGATCAGATGACCTTTTCAGACAAAGTATAAAACAGCAATAGCAAGAAGACTCCAAAAATTAAGCAGGGTAGCTACACTGAAAGCAAAACAGGAGTACATAGTAACATATTATTAGTAATGCCTACATATTTTGAAAATTTGGTGCATCATCTATAATGTATAATGGAGGTTTACACATCAATAAGTTTGGAAGGACTATGTAGAGCTCTGGCAGACCAGGCAGAACCAAACAAAATGAGAACTGGTGATAAGGAGGTACGCTGAAACACTGACATTCCATTAACTGAATGCAGTATTTTTTAAGGTGCATTTAAACACAGACACAGAAATGGAAGGATAGAATTCCATACTGCAAGAGTCAGATTATGGAAAGTTCTTTTGATAAAATGAATAGTAAAGAGATGTCTAATAAGGATAGGTAATTTCTGCCCAGTACTGTGAAGTGTACCATAGGTTTTCTGCTCAGTACTGTGCAGTATATGGTAGTGTATATTTCTGGTAAGAAAAACAGCAAACAAATTTTGAGTGAGAAGGAGAGCAAGGGGTTGGAAGAAGTTAAAAAGGGAGCTTGAATGTAGCAGTAAACAGAAGAGAGGTTCTAAGATTAAATATGACAGTATTATGTTAAATAGTAAGCAACAGTGACATGTTCCACTGCGAGCCAGCTTATTATAGCATATTCTCTAAACACTCTCCTTTTACTATTGATTTTGAGCTTCTCTGCCTAGATTTCTGACTGATCCTCTTGTCAAAAATTATCTGTGCCACATTACTGCACACTGTTAACTCTATGAACATTTTCAATATTTCTGTGATCACAGACAGCTCAGTTTCATGACTTTGGTCCATCATATGCATTTATTTTGGATGAAGATTAATTTCTTTTATTTTACATATTTTAGAAACATGATTTACTTTTCTACAGCTTCGACACACTTAATAAATCATTGTGCAGCTCTTTTTGTCATGCCTACAGTGACAGTTCTTGCAATACTTCTCAATGATATGCTTCTCTTGCTTCTCATGATTGTAATGGCTAATTTTGCTCCACTTATACCATTTTTCATTTTTTTTTGTCTTACATAATTCTGTCTTCTCTGTGATTTCTTTCAACTGTGAAGAAGTACTCACTCTTCATACACTGATCAATTCATGTAACATTAAATCCTCTTCTCTCGACAATCAATATATTGTCTTATCATATATGATACCACACCTGACTGTCTCATACTAAAAAATCATGTAACTCACCAAACTCACAGTCTTTGACCTGATTCATTAAAGGAAACCTCAACTCTCCAATGCAGTTAGCCTTATTTCAGAGTTAATTTCACATTAAAACTGTAGTGAGAGTAGGGAACAGGTGGAGGAGACCCTGGAGAGATGGAGATGTGCTCTAGAGAGAAGAGGAATGAAGGTCAGCAGGACTAAGACAGAATATATGTGTGTGAATGAGAGGGAGGATACAGGAATGGTGAGGATGCAAGGAGTAGAGGTGGCGAAGGTGGATGCTTTTAAATACTTGGGATCAATAGTTCAGAGTAATGGTGAGTGTGGAAGAAAGGTGAAGAAGAAAGTACAGGCAGGATGGAGTGGGTGGAGAAGAGTGTCAGGAGTGATTTGTGACAGACGAGTACCAGTAAAAGTGAAAGAAAAGTTCTACAAGAGGGTAGTGAGACCAGCTATGTTATATGGGTTGGAGACAGTGGCATTGACAAAAAGGCAGGAGTTCGAGTTGGATGTGGCAGAGTTAAAGATGTTAAGATTTGCACTGGGTATGACGAGGGTGGACAGGATCAGGAATAAGTAGATTAGAGGGTCAGGTTGGAAGGTTTGGAGACAAAGCCAGTGAGGCAAGATTACATTGGTTTGGACATGTGCTGAGGAGGAATGCTGAGTATATTGGGAAAAAGATGCTAAGGATGACGCTACCAGGTAGCAGGAAAAGAGGAAGGCCTAAGATAAGGTTTATGGATGTGGTGAGAGAGGACATGTAGGTGGTTGATGTGACAGAGCAAGACACAGAGGACAGGAAGAAATGGAAAGAGATGATCCGCTGTGGCGACCCCTAACGGAAACGCACCTCTGAGTGACTCACCCTGAGGGGAGAGCACAGAGAAGTACTTGCTGCACTTGTTGACAGGAGTGGTGGCAAATAGGTTGCAGCAAGGTTGGCTGCAACCCCTGAAGATCACATTCACTACCAACTGATTGAAAAACCACTCATTAGGCATCAGAATGGATCCGCGGGTCTATATCAGAATGACAAAAGACGAAATAGGCGAACGCTATAAGATCGACACAAACGTCAATCTACGAAAATAGGGAAGGACGGAAACGCCGAAAGACACAACGCCGAACAGATTTCCCTGGCCAGCAGGGTGATTGTGGGGATGAGAAAATATATCTTTTTCTCCACTGTAGAGCTGTCTCGGAGTTGGTATATATAAGTAGGGGGGTGGGGGTGCAGGGGGGCAAGCCCCCCTACAAAAACATTAATAAAAGTGCTTTACGTTGTGTTTGTTTTCTTTGGTTTTACTTACCTGTATGGCGATGTTGCTTCTGGGAATCTGTTCGTGTTGTGCATTTTGGCGTTTGCGTCCTTCGCTCTTTTCGTTGATTGATGTTTATGTGTCGATCTTCTAGCATTCGCCTATTTCAGCTTTCTTGCTTATAATATAGACCCGGATATGTTTAGTTTGTCTACAAGGACACTGGTTTTCCCTGGAATGTGTGTCACAATTAGAAAGTGGTCTGACAAGATCGCCCATTTCCAAACCCTCACGGCCTCTCTGCAAAGGAGATAAGATCGAGTTCCTCCTTGCTTGTTGATGTACCAGACTACATACATGTTGTCGGGCTGAAGTGCAATAGTCTGCAAGGGAAGAGTATCTTGAAATGCCTGCAACAATAAAAGGATTGCTCTCATGTCTAGGACACTGATATGCAAGTTGGTCTCTTGGGGGACCACATGCCCTGGACCGTTCTTTGCTAGAAATGCCCCCCCACCCCAGTTGAGGACCGTCCATGGTCACTGTGGCTACTGGGTTCAGTAGAACAAAGGGTCTGCCCAGAAAAAGATTGTCAGATTGTATCCACCAGCGAATATGCTGTCCACAAATCGGGGTGAGTTTTACTTGAAAGGACAGGGGTTGATAAAGACTAAACCACTGTACAGCTAGAGTCCACTGGAGGACCTGCATAAAAATCATGCAAAAGGGAGTAGTACTATAGCACCTGACACTGACCCAAGTGATTGCAGTAGTAACCTTGCTGGAGGAGATGGATGAGAAAGGATAGCCTGAATCTGGTTTCTGATGGAAGTAACTCACTGGAGGGGTAAAGATGCTATCTGTGTTGTTTTGTCCAATAATGTCCCAATGAACTCCAGGCGCTGAACTGATGCAAGATTAGATTTGGCAAGATTTATCGTAATGCCCAAAGAGTTTCAAATCTGGACCAAATAGTCCCTGGCATGTTGTAGATGATGCTTGGAGGGGGTGGTGAGCAGCCAGTTGTCCAGTCCAAGAGCCAATCCCTTCAGTCTAAAGTGAGCTGAAACTACAGCCATGCATTTGGTAAACACCCTAGGGGCTGTGGTAAGTCCAAATGGCAAAGCTATGAACTGGTAATGACTGGCACCCAGCCAAAAGTGGAGATGTCTTCTGGATCATCTGTCTAGTTTGATATGATAGTACTCATCCTGAAGATTTACAGAGCACATCCAATTGTCCTTGTACAAAAAAAGGCAGGATGGACTAAACTGTGACCATTCAGAATTTCATTTTATTTATTTATTTACATACTGGTTTAATTTGCTTAGATTTAAAATGGGTCTGAGGTCCCTTGTTTTCTTTGGCACTAAAAAAAAACTGCAAATAAGTTCTGAATCCTATCTGGTCAGGTGGGACCTTCTGGATGACTCTTCTTTCTATCAGCTTTTGTATTTCCTGTACTGCAACCTTCCTCTGATTGGGTGGAACATCGCGAAGTTTCTTCTTTTGACAATGAGGAAGAAGGGAAAATGGTATGTAGTAACCTTCAGATATTATTCTTAGCGCCCATAAATCGTTTGTAATGTTTGGCCAGGCTTCTAAGTGCAAAGAGAAATAACCCCCAAATGCCTCCAGAGTTGGACAGTCAGTCAGCACTTCAGGAGTGCTGATAGGGCCTGTCTGAAAAAGAATCTCTAAAGCCCTGGTTCTGCGGGCCTACACTGCCTCTAGGGCGACATCTACTATTAAAATTCCCCCCTCTGCTTCTGGAGGAATTTTCTCCACAAGAATCTTGGAAAGGTCCCTGAGATTTATGGAACCACATTTTTTACCTCCACTCTGGTTCCTACAGAAGGTCCATTGAGGTGTAGAAAATTTGATCCCCACAGGAGACAGGGTCTTTCCTTCTTGTTCACTGTGGGTAAACATCTCTTTCACTGATGGCCCAAACAAAGAAGTGCCTTCAAAAGGGGCATTAACAAAGGACATCTTAAAGGGCTTGTCAAAGTCGCATAGCTGCATCCAAACGTGTCACTTCATGGCAATTCCTGATCCGGCTGTTTGTGAGGTCGCTTCAGCTGTGTGAGAGTTTAACCTCATTGAAGCATTTGAAATAGATAAATGAGTGGTCAGTTGAGAGGAAGTATTTTTGAAATCCTCAGCAGACATGGACTTTTAGGAAAGTATTTGATGGTTCTTTAGTCAGTCTCTCTGAAGCCTAGTAAAGTGCACCAGATAATTAAATGACCTCAGAGCAAATGTAGCTGAGGCGAACACTCACTTTTCAAATCTGTCCGTCACTCTGGACTCCCTGTTTGTTGGATGGACAGAAGAGCTATGTTCTGCTAGCTCTTTCTTAGTGGCTGCTGCCACCACCACAGCATCAGCTGGGACTCCTTTGCTCTAGTGGGGTCTGTCTGCGGGTTGGGACAAAAACTTGGCTCTTGAGGATGGGCTAGACAGCAACTGGCTCCTTCCATGCCCAGCAGGAAATCAGATCAATAAGTTCTTCTGCTGGGGGGAGGGGGGGGGCTACCCAAGACATAGAAGGGCCAGAGCCAAAAACCTCCAAGAACATAGATTCTTCAGGAGACGGGGTATGGGCCGACCAACTACCCTTCTGTTTCAGGCTTTCTACAGTATCTCCAAAGGATATGACATCCGGTGGTGATCTTGGGGATCTCTCTCCTCCATCAAAATTGGTGTCTTCCATGAGAGATTCCAGGGGGGAGTCTATGTGCTTCCTCTTACACATCTTCTTCCAGAGCACCTCTTCTGCGGGATGTTCTGGAGAGGTGTTGGAAGAGAGAGGAAGTTCTGCTATGGGAACTGGCTGGAGACTCCCTGGAACTGGCTGTCCCTGTGGAACAGGTCTGACCAACTCAGAGCTCAGACCCAATAAAAGTAAGGGGGGAGAATCAGAAAAAAAAGATGGTTCTCTCTGATGAGAAAAAGCCCTTTCCACCACCCCAAAGTCTGAGGTACCAAGAGAAGCCCTGACCCACCCCCTCAGAGTCAAAGCTTCCAAAGAAGGTAGGTCTGGGCCACCTCCAGATCCGAGCCTCGAGGGAAGAATCGGATCCGAACTTTCTAGGGCCAAAGCTTCGAGGAGAAGGAATGAATCTGACAAAACTGCAGTTGAATCTACCCCCCCTCGGATCTGACACCTACACTTTGGCTCCGAGACCTATTCAGATTTGAGGGTACTGGGGCAGTACCAGTCAGGGAAACAATCGTAGCGGAGGAAGAACTATTCCTCAAATACAATGCTGAACCTCTCCAGGATCTCAGATTCTTGGGCTCCAAAACTGCTGGATGGATCAGAGAAGGAGAAATGATACTCTTAGATGTAACAGGCATACTCACTAATCCAATAGGGGATGAAGTTTTTAAGACCCCCATCTGAATCTGAGCTCTGAGAAACTTTTGCATCATCCTATCTGCTTCCAATAAGCTTCTGGAGGACCTACAGGAAGAGGTAGAAGGGGGCCTGGAATGCTTCTGTGGTGTCTGAAGAAGCTGAGCAGACAGGGTAGACAAAATTTGCCTCATAATACACTTAGAGGTAGTGTTCTGAAAATAAGTACCCGGCTTCGGATCCGAGGACTTAGGATCTGAGGGGGGAGTTTTTGGACTGATCGTGATAACTGTAGGAGTTGAATGAAGCCTTAGGATCCAAAAGCTTCAGATCTATAAGTTGAAAAGTCTTCGGATCCAGAGGGGTCAGATTCGAGATTTTCCTAGTCTTTCTCAGAGGCTCCGACTAAGACCTGGGGGACTTTGAGGGAGAACACTTTTTGTACTCCACAGGAGCAGACTTACTATGTTTGAAGGGGGTTTGAGCCTCTGGAGTGGAAGAAGAGGGAAGTAGATACAACTAGTTGGGTGAAAGCGCTAAGTCAGTTGTGTTTTGTGTGAGTAACTGGTCCTAATAAAGCTGTTGGTGGTTTTACCTTTGGTTTCACTGGTTTTATCTACTTACAAGTTTATTGTGCTTCTCTGAAGAAGAGGGAAGACCTGTTAAAATAAGTTTATTTCTTCTGTCTGCCAGGGGTCTTAATTAAATGTGGTGCACATACTGCATGACATGTCCAAGTTCCAGGCTTTGAGGTAATAAACACATTCCTTATGGGCATCCATATTTGGGATCTTATGCCCATACAAAGTCCTTTTTTTAAAGCCTGTGGGTTTGTCTGACATACTGTAGATAGTAGGAAAAAAAGAAGAAGCCAGCAGGTCAAACAAGATTTTTTTTTTATCTAAGAAAAGCAAAGAAAGGAAACTAACAACTATGGTAGAAAAGACTACCCAAAAAAGGAGGGTAAGAAAGAGAAATGTTACTAGCGATCGTAGAGAAAGAGAGTACTATAAAAAAGTATGGGGATAAAATTGAGACAAACAACCCTAATGCAGGTGAAAAACTAGAGAGACGAAGAAAAAAGATAATCAAAAAATTTTAATAGAGAATAAAGAAACTCACAATATCAATAAATGTGCTTAGAGTGGAACCTGTGTCTGTACAAGAAGGTGGTAAATGGCATCTGAAGCATTAGGGATGGAGTGGGGCATTATGGGTAGAGGAAGGAGCTCAACAGTTGGATCCGATGTCTGTAGTATGCGGACGAGTCAGATCTGAGGATCGAATCCTTAACCCATATGTGAAGAAGGATGAAAAAAAAATAATGGCTCTATGCACAGACACGCACATACATTTTATATATATATATATATATATATATATATATATACACACACATATATATATATATATATATATATATACATACACATACACACACACACACATTATCCTGTTTGTCCTTAATGTGCAAAATCTTGAAGATCAGTTGGTCACTCACATTCAAGTAAAATAACTGAGCAGTGTTTTGGGATTTTTCTCTCTTCCCAATTCCCCAGTGTTGTGTGATGACCACGAAGTTTGTACATTAAAGAAAAGGAGTTTTCAGAGGGGCTTGAATCCCCACTCCGTAAAAAACAAAACAAAAATAAAACACTTCTTTTAAGCTATCCTGTTATTCTGAATTTAATGAGCAGCTGTCAAGACTGTACGATCAAGTGCTTGTAATGTGATGGGTCATATTAGTCTGTCACATGGTGATTCAGCTCAATTACAGTTACACATTGACAGGGGTAGCCTAGTTAAAAGGTTAAATCTCTTAAGTGAAAACTCAACACCTAGATGTCTAGGGGCTCTTATTGGACTAGTGGCAGTGATGCCAACTCAGTATCCTAGAGGTCTTGAGTTTGAGCTCCAAAGAGGGCTAACATTATCTTTCAGTGTTATAATTCACAGAGTAATGTATGTGTACATACAATGTATAAGTACATACATATGTATACACGTTTTTTTCGTGACTGTGGTGGTGCAGTGGTTAGCATTGTCACCTCACAGCAAGAGGTTCTCCTGCTCGATTCTTGGCTGGGGTGCCTTTTGTACAGAGTCTGCATGTCCACCTTGTGGTCTCGTGGGTTTCCTCCGGGTACTCCGGTTTCCTTCCACACTCCAAAGACATGCAGTAAGTGGATTGGACACTCTAAAATGGCTGTAGGTGTCAGTCCATGTGCGTGTGATTGGTACGGATGGACTACCGCGGCAGAGCTAGCCACCTGGTAGTGTAAACCTTGGCTCTAGATTATTGTCACTGTTGAAGTGACACCCCGACCCCATGTGCAAAATGGGAAAAAGGGGTTGATGATGGGTGGATGGTTATACATGTCTGTATGAGGAAATCAAGGCTAATTCAGGTTTATGAAGAAAAATTAGCTCAGTGATTTTTCAAATAAGAAAAACTGCCTGGAAATCATTCAAACAAATAAGAAAAGCATTTTTTGGGGGGGGGGGCAAAACCTCTCACACTCATACATAAGACTACATTTCCTGCACCCCATTATATCACACAAACAATGTGAAGGTTGTTACATTCAGGGCAAGGGAAACATCCTCTTGCAGTGGCCTTGCCAGCTTAGCTGCTCTTTCACTTATGTACACAATTTCACACAGCTTAAGCGTACTCACCTTGACATCATATCTTTGAAGGAGAACAGCTTGTAATCATACTCATAATTTATTGCACATTAATGTTATCTGCCTGGCTTCTTTATCCACATTCTTAGCCAAAATATTTAAAAAATTCCCACGTCAAATATATAAACTTACTATAAAAATCCTGCAAATAATGTTTTACGCAGGGGTAATCCCTCCCACATGTGGAATATTTTTCAAAGTCAAAGCAAACTTTATTGTCATTCAGAAATCACACAAGTGCAAAAACTGAACTAAATTCCGTGTCTCCGGTCTCAATGTGCAGACAACATATAGACTATTTTCACAGACATTTACACATAAAACACCTAGCATTACATCAGGGACATGCAGGTAGACAGACTAATACTACACATAATTAAAACACATTTTAACACTTTTCGCAGTGAACACTTACTTGCATGAGACTTTAGTATTGCACAGGTACTTGGTTAAGACATTGCACAAACAGAGACATTTAAGTATTGCACTATGAACATTAGAGTATTGCACTACAAACCTTAGAGTATTGCACTATGGTTAATTTACAAATTCATAATATGTACTGCACTGAAAGAAGAGATACTTTACTGCATTGCTACTGCTCTAGATGACCTATAAATTAACAGTCATGGTAAATAATGCACTAAGTATTAGATGAGACTAGTAACTAGGTTAATGCACAATATGAAACAAGCTATACAAGCTACTACAGTTTCTACTGACCCAGACGGCCATCATGGAGCGTAGTTGTTACTAGAGTTCAGCAGCCTGATGACATCTGGGAAGAAGTTGTTCCTGAATCTTGTAGTTCTGCAATGTATGCTTCAGAAGCACTTTCCAGATGATAGATGCAGGAACAGTCTATAAGGAAGGTGAGTGCAGTCTTTAATTATTCCTCTAGTCTTGCCGAGACATCTGGATAAGTACAAGTCATGGATAGATGATAAGGTGGTCTTGATGATCCTCTCAGCTGTCTTCACCACTCTCTAGAGGGATTTGCGTTCAGAGGTACAGCAGCTTCCATACCATACTATGAGGTTGTTCGTCAGGATGCTTTCTATAGTATCTCACTACCTTCTACACAGATGGGAGATTTGCTCTCCTCAGCCTTCTCAAAAACTACAGTCTCTGGTGTGTTTTCCTGACTGGGTCTACATTAGATAGTCAAAGTTCCATAACTCCAAAACACCTAATGGTCGAACCATTATGTTTGAAGTTACAGAACTTCGAGTATCTAAAAATAAATAACTACAGAACGCACAAAACAAAAACTTGTTTTAAGCAGGGCCCCCCCCCACGTGGGGGGTTGCACCCCCACACCACCCACTTCTTAAATATACCAACTCCGAGATCGCACCACATTGAAGTGAATGGAAAACTCCACTTACAGAGATTTCCATTCAAACGGTCAAACTTTTACAGATTCGAACGTATGGTCTCGACCATATGGGGTTCGAACGTGTAAAAGTTCGACTACGTGACAGGAACACTTCTTGACTATGATATTTGTATTGGTGTTCCAAGACTGGCTCACTGACAGAACCCACACTGTTGAAAGTAGCAGACTCCAAATCCGACTTCAGACCAGTGACAAGTGGAGTACCACAGGGTTCAGTCCTGGGTCCTCTCCTGTTTGGTATCTACTTCTCTGAAGTACAGGCTAACATAGAAGGTCTTTGGCTAACAAACTTCGCAAATGACTGCAAACTAGGAGCCATAATCGAAACTCCTAACAATGTGGACATCCTACAAAAGGGCCTCACTGAGACAGATACCTGGTGTCAGAGCCATGGCCTCAAGCTCAATGTCAAAAAGTGCATTGTCATCCCTTTTGGTAAAAACTCTGTACCCATGAACTGCTACATAGGTGGCAGTCTACTTAACACCAAAAGTGTGATAAGAGACCTTGGGACACAAGTGGACAATAGTCTCTCCTTTGATAATCACATCGCCACAGTAGTCAGGAAATTCTACGTGGCACACCTCATCACAAAAGGTTTCTCATCCAGGAAAAAGAGGTCATTGTTCCCCTCTACGCATCACTCATTAGACCCATTATAGAATACAGAACTCCTTTTGGTATGTACCTGGCAAGACATCTACAACAACTGGAAAGGCCACAGAAATACCTCACAAAGAGGATTACTGGCCTCAATATGATGTCCTACGCAGACTGTCTCAAAAAACTCCAGCTTTACTCCATCGCATATCGCCTACTCAGGGGCGATCTCTGTCTAACATACAAAGCTATGTCAAACCCAGAGCTGTTGGACATGCTCCACTTAAAGAAATCCCAATCCCTCCAAGCTACACGCTCTAGGGACCTAAACCTTGTCACCACAATAAACAGAAAATGCTGGAGGGATAGATTCCTATCCCAGAGACTTCCCATACTCTGGAACAAACTACCTATCTATATCAAACAAAGCTCCTCATTAGCACTCTTCAAGAAAAATCTTGATGATTGGATGGGAGATAGGAAATTCACCCCAGGGATCACTTCTGTGGCACTGCTCGACAGGGGCACAGGAAAATAATTTTCTTGGGTGGTGAAAGCCAGGGTACCTTTTTGGCTAGACTTATATAGGCCCTAGGGCCAATAGCCTAGTACCTACCTATGAACCTATGAGCCTATAAGACAAGTCCTCATCAATGTGCACTCCTAGAAACTTTGTGCTTCTCACTCTTTCCACTGTTTCCCCATTGATGATAAGGGAAGAATGTTCCTTGCGATTTTTCCTGTAGTCCACAATTATCTCTTTTGTCTTGTTCACAATATTGTATAATATTGTTGAATATTGTACAGTTTTGCTAACCATACCTCTCTGCTAATTAATAGTCACCTCCAAGGTTAACATTACTTCCATTATTTCAAGTAGCACCCTTTCCTCTTTCTTTATAAACCTTGAGGGAAGCACAATTTTGAAACCAAAGTGCTTGAGTTGGTCTGAGTGAATCACTTGAATAAACAGATGTTATTTCTTATGCTGAAATGCAAGCAATTGAACATGTCTGTTTTACACTGTGGTGACAATAAGCTTATCTGCCATACGAATGCATCACTGCCAGCGTAGCAAAGTAATAGTGAGAACACCAATACTGAGTGAGGCATATCATGATGTATTGCAAATAATACACATCAGTTCCTTAATTCAACACTCCCAGAGATACAGGAGGATATCAGTGCTGCTAAGAGTCTCTTGCTGAAATATCAGTTGTAATTGTGTCTATAGACACACAACTGTACATTCTTCAAGGGCAATTCCTGTAGTACTGTTCATAACATCTGGGCATTTATAAGACTAAATCAGGGAGGCAGACAACTAAAACAGGATCATCTGTAACACCAGATTCCCTAACAACACATGCCCTGCCTCTAGACAAGACACTTAGCGTGTGTTCCTTTGTAGAAATTTATGTACTGCAACTAAATGATGTTAAAATTATTCAGACACAGTTTCAGCTGGAAGTGGAGTATTTTTATTGCAAGATACCTCATCATACTGATTGAAAGCAAGTTACTACTGGATAAAATATCAGTTTGCTTTAGAAGAGGACACTTAGAACTGAAAGAAATATACAATCTCTGGGTCTCATCTGAGAAAATAATCCCAAAGCTTTCACGCTTTTACCTAAAATGCATTGCACCTTGTTGTATGTAAAGGAGAACTGACTTCCAGAAAATAATCACATAAATATATTTTGGCTCTTCTTGGTCTATATAAAATAACTAAAATCTTAATATATTAGCTTTAGCCAGTTGCATTATTTTGCATTACTTCATTACTTAACTGTTATTGTTCCAGTCTTATGACTTGTTTAAAGCCATCTTCGCCAGATGGGATATTTGAGCATTTCACCTTTTGTTTTTTAACAGAGACTATCTGCTACACTGTGAACAGGCAGCACAGAGAGTAATTTTTGGTACGTCTTATCATAAAAACCCTTAATGCATTAGGCTTTGACCCAGTCTGTCTACTGGTTTTATAGTGTATCAATTTATAGTACATAAAGCATTAGATGTCTTTGAGTGACTGTTTATTGTAATGAGTATGTATACCTTTGTTTCAACAGTGCCAAGGATATTTACAGATACTCTGTAATTTCATACACTACATGTATTGTGAGGTGCATTAATGCCCCTATGTATATGAAACATCCCCATGCTTTCTTTATAATTAAGCTTAAAATGTTTAGCCTGTTTCCAACACCTTAATCCATGTACCTATCTGGCATACAAGGAGCACTGACCATGGCACAGGCAATCTGAATCAGTCTGGGCAATCCAAATTAGCACTTATTTGCTTGAGAGATCAGACAGGGAGGATGGATATGCCCATCCTAGAAGAAGGGATAGTGATCCTGGCTGACACACGTCATTCCTCTACTGGAGGACAGGGCCATGTCAGGATGCAGGGAGCTAATGTAGGGAGGATGTGGATGTAGGCATGACTACCTGAGAAAGTGATGGCAGCCCTTATCAGAGCATGTGGACGATGACACATGCATGCAAAGAGGCACAGGTGGTCTTTGCGGGGACCCAAGTACTCATGTCACCATCAGGAGAGGGGCTAAACCATTCACAGTTTTAAAAAAAAAAGCGCAAGCCCTCATAACTAGGATGCTGGTGAGGGAGAAGCAATTTGATGACTACTTGCATGATATCTCCCTTTGGACAGCCTCACCCTAATGGATCTGGGAATTTCTGTCCACTGTAGAATGAAAGGGTGTCCACTGGGTGGGAGCTTGATGGCCGGCAGGCAGAGGTTTTATAAAAAAAAAAGTTTATACAGTACACTCCAGCTGCAGATTCACATAAGTTGTATGCTGACACATTTATAAAAAAAACAGCAAGGATATTATTTTTTTTTTATAAATATGTTAACCACTAAGCCCACAGGATGACTGCCATTTTTCAGGGGCAACCTAAGAGCACTGACTGGTCAATGAACTGTGCATATCAACAGTAATCAAATGGAGGTGAAAGAAATAAAGCCCTGTACCCATGACTGCAGTCAGTAAATGCCTGTAACCCTAGTGGAAAACGCTGTGAACGTATTTTTGAAGTTTTGGTGTACATGGCACAATAGAAGGCAACGCAAAGGGCACACAAGACTAGGTCTGCTTCATTATAGTTTTTTTTTTTTTCATTAAAGACACAGTTAATCAGTCTTTCTGATGTATTTGAATGCTTCCAGCAAATATCTAAGCTGCCATCTGACATCCAGGGTGTGCATTTATCATTCTAATGTACTCTGTTCAGGGATGAAAAAGTACAGTTGTGTACACTTACCATAAGTGTAGATGTTCAAGTGTATTTACTGTTGCAGTCATTACATTTGGGTTATCTGCCTGCAGGTAGCCCTCAACCAGCCTGAATATCAAAGTCTTGGGTCCTCCGTCGGATGCTGTCTCTTTTTCCATTACGTCAGGTAGTCAGGGGTATAAAGCATGCAGCTGATGCCATTACATTAGTTTTTCTTGCCCCAGATGTCAGGTGCCCCCATAATGGGAAGCAATTATATATATATAAAGGTTACACCTCCAACAAAAAGCAAATACACAAGAAAGCTGAAATACACTAAACAAGAAGAAAGGTATAGCCAAGAGAAGTCAGGAGGCTGGAGGGAGGGCAACCAGGACTGCAACAGTGAATGCACTCGAACATCTACATTTATGGTAAGTGTATACAACATACTATGTTCATGTTTCACTGCTGCAGTCATTACATTTGGGTAGATTCCCAAAGCTAAGGCAGGGAGGAGGAAGTTAGAGAGCATTAGGACCAGCTATTAAGCCCTGCAAGACTGCAGTGGCAAAACCAGCTCTGGATTTAGAAAACATAGGCAAGTGATAATGCTTAGTGAAGGTATGTACAGAGCTCCAGGTAGCAGCTTCTAGGATGTCCCTGGTAGGGACACCTCTGAGAAAGGCTGTAGAGGTAGATGCAGTCCTGCTGGAATGTGAGCTTATCCGCTAAGGGGTAGGTTTTCCATGTTGCTTATAGCAGAAAAGATTGCAATGGCCTATCCACTTAGAAATGGTTTGCTTTGAAATGGCCTTTCCCTCTGCCCCTGCAGCAAAGGCAACTAGCAGCTGCTCAGTTTTTCTGAGAGGCTTAGTCCTGTCCAAATAAAATCTTAGTTGTCTGTGCACATCCAAAGAGTGCAGTATTCATTTTCCTTTGTTCTGTGGATTTGGAAAAAAGGTAGGCAAATGAATGGACTGATTAAGAGCCACACTGAATACCACCTTGGGCATAATGGAAGAACTGGTCCTGAGGGACACCCTGTCAGCATGGAATATGATGAAGGGCTCCACTGCCATGAGGGCCTGAAGTTCAGACACTCTTCTTGCTGAAGTGATGACTAGAAGGAAAGCAGTTTTCCAAGAAAGGAATTTCAACTCTGCAGTTGCAGTTGGCTCAAAAGGAGGTAGAGTGAGCTTTTCCAATACAAAGTTAAGGTCCCATGCTGGAGTAGGGGTTCTCCTGGGTGGTCTTAAATTTTTGGCCCCTCTGAGGAATTGCTTCAGCAGGGGCTGAGAGAAGAGGGGTGGCTCAGTATTATAATGTGCTGAAATGGCTGAGGCATGAATTTTAACTGATGAGAAGGAAAGGCCCTTGTGGAGCATCTCTGTTAAGTATTGAAGAATATGCAGTAAGCTGGACACTGTTGTACCCATCCCTTGAGTCTGGCTCCAGGAACAGTATCTTTTCCACTTTTCAGCATAGGATTTCATAGTACTAGTCCTCCTGACCTCCAGAATGACATCTAGCACCTGCTTACTGAGTGATGCTACTGGAGAGCTCAGGGAACTAGTTAGGCTGCAAGGTTCCGGGTTTGAAGCTGGGGATGCAGAATCTGGCTCTCCTGCTGGGACAGCAGGGAAGGGGTCTGAGGCAGGTGCCATGGATCCAGCAGCGACATACTGCACAAGAGGGGGTACCAGTGTTGGTGTGGCCAGTCTGGTGCAATCAGTATTGTCCTTGGTTTGTCTTGTTTGATCTTTAGCAGAACTTTCGAGAGGAGAGGCAGAGGGGGAAAAGCATACACTGAGAGGCGTCCCCAGGTGAAGGACAGGGCATCCACTTTCCAAGCTTGGCTATGGGAAGTCCTTGTGCAGAATTTGTCCAATTGGTAGTTCTGAGGGGAGGCAAACAGGTCTATCTCTGGGTTCCCCCATTTGTTTCTCAAAATGTTGAATACCTTTGGTTCCAGTTTCCACTCATGTGGGTCCATGAGATTTCTGCTTAGGTCGTCTGCCAGTGAATTTAGCTTGCCTGGCAGGAAGTGAGCTTGTAGCTGCATTTGGTAGCTCAAGGCTGTGTTCCACAGAGCCATGGCTAGTCTGCAGAGAGGATACGAGTGAGTTACCCCCCTGCTTGTTTATGTACCACATAACAGTGGTGTTGTCTGCCTTTACCAATAATTGTCCTGGAAGAATGTGGTCCTTGAAGGCTGTCAGTGAATTCTGTACAGCTAACATTTCTTTTTGATTGATATGCAGGTGCATCTGACTCGGGTTCCATTTGCCCTGAATGCACTGCCCTGCCAATGAGCCCCCCATGCATAGTGTGATGCGTCTGTTGTTAAGGTTTGAGCGGCAGGGGGTAGAATGAATGGCAGTCCCTTGTTGAGGTAGCAGGCCTCTGCCACCCAAAATAACTCTGTCTTTATACAAGGAATAATAGGAATCATTGATTCCAGGTCCTGTGAATGTTGACACCATAGGCTTTTTAGATACCATTGCAGTTTCCTCATATGCAGTCTTGCATATGGAATTAGTAGAATGCAAGAAGCCATGAACCCCAGGGCTTGCAGGATTTTCCTTGCAGATAGTTGGGTCTTTGTGGCCAGTAGTTTGAAGTAGGCTGTCAAATAAACTTGTTTCTCTGGCGTGAGGTAAGCCATCTGGGAAGGTGTGTTCAAGCTTGCTCCCAGGAATACAATTTGTCGGCAGGGTACTAGATGAGATTTATTTTCGTTTATGGTGTACCCCAGTGAGGTTAGAAGTTTCTTTACAAATGCCAGATGATTTAGAAGCATGTCCTAGCTTTCTGCCTGAATTAGACAATTGTCCAGGTATGCATATATTTGAATATTTCTTTGCCTGCAAAATGCAATGACTAGAGTTAGGCACTTTGTGAATACCCTGGGCGCAGTAGATAAACCAAAGGGAAGTGCAGAGAACTGACAGTGCCTGTAGCCTGCTCTGAAGCATAGGTATTACCTGCAAGATTCTCTTATTGGAATGTGCAGGTAAGCTTCCTTTAAGTCTAAGGTTGCCAACCAGGCATCTTTGCCTGGCATAGGAAGGAGCTGATGAAGTGTTAGCATTTTGAATTTTGGGATTACCAAAAAGGTGTTTAGAATAGAGAGGTCCAGGATAGGACGCCAGGAGCTGTATTTTCTGGGTACCAGGAATAGTCTTGAGTAAAAACCATGTCCCCTTTCTTCTGCTGGGACAGGCTGAATAGCCCTGATACTTAGAAGAGACAGAACCTGCTGTTGAGCCTCTGCCCACTGATTTTGGGGTAGGTCTGGCCAACCGTTTGGGGTTGGTAAGGTGTGGAAGTGGAATCTGTATCCTTGGGAAACTATATTTAAAACCCATTTGTCCTGGGTAATGAGTTCCCAGTTTTTTGCATGCAGTGTGATCTTTCCCCCTAAGGGAGCATGCAGTTGAGCAGGGCTGGGAAGGATTAAGGTTAAGTCATTGTGACAGTTTTCCATAGGGGGGTGTCTTACTACATCCAGCTTTGGAAGGGGAAGCCCCCCACTGCTTAGGTCTGTGAGTACCTTGGGACTGTAACCTAGGTGGTCTGCTGTTCCTGGGTTTGGAATGAGAAGGCCTGAAAGAGACATGAAAGGACCAATTCTTAGAAGGCCAATGTCTACTGAATCTGGGAGGCTGTACTTGCAGGAAAACTTTAACAGTTTGCATAGATTTAGCTTTTTCCTCCATCTTTTTAAAGACTTCTGCTTTGTTGCCAAACAGGCGATCTTGGTTTAAGGGTGCATCCAGTAATTTAGCTTTAACATGATCTAGCAAATTTTGCTCCTTAAGTCAAGCATGCCTTCTAAGAACAGACCCAGTGACAGCAGCCCTGCAAGATTCTTCTAAAGAGTCAAAACCATATTGCAAAGTATGTTTACCAACTTGTTCAGCAGAATGCATTAAATACTGTAATTCTTTATTTTCAGCACAGTCAAGAATCAACATCATTTTATGTTTAAGTAGTCCCATAATATGTTGCTGATACTTTAACATATGAAACTGGCAGTTTAAGGCCCTAATGGCCAAAGTAGCAGAAGTGTATACCTTCTTACCCCATCTGTCCAAGGCCCTGGAATCTCTATCAGAGGGGGTAGGGTTTTTGGCAGTAGTAGCCTTAATGCCTTTAGGTCCCTGGGAAATTGTCTCTGGGTCCGCAGTAGGATTCTTGAAAAGGAACTTGTGAGAGTTTGGTACTCTGTAATACCTGTCAGGTTTCCTGGGAGCCGGAGGTAAAGTGTCTGGGGCTAATCTAGATTCCAAGAAGGCATCATCTAAAGGTCTGTGTTGAGGTAGGAGTAAGAATTCCCTAAGCCTCTTTTTGGAGTCAGAGAAATCCTGGCTTTCCCAGTGGAAATGCTCCCTAAGAGTGTGCAAGGTTTCACCAAAAGAAACATCTTCTGGAGGGGAAGCAGAGGGAATGGAGTCCTCTGCATCAAAATCCTCATAGGTAGATAAGGGCAAATCCTGATAATCAGAAGAAACAGAAATTTCTGAATCCTGATCAGAAAAATCAGAAGAAAAATCAATTTTAGGTCTCTTAGAGGGAGAAGGCTGGCTTCCCCTAATTGCAGTAATAAGGTCTTCAGTCATTCTTATCATTTGTTTTTCAGGCATATGGGCCTGACCATGCGGTTTGGACATCGGTTTTCTAGGCATGGGTTGAGTTTTAGGCCTTGAAGAAGAAGATGGCGTTGGTTTGAAATGCAAGTCCGTAGGCTTGAATACACCCACAGAAGCCAGTGCCTGTACAGCGGCTCCGAACCCATCCAAGGTTGAGACATCCACAGATTCCATAGTCGAAGAAGCATCTCGCAGCATACCGGACTCTGAATGGGTCTCAGTAGAGGCCTGAGAATCTGAAGTAGCGGATATCAGGGGCTGCGAAAGCACCTCACTGAGTACCGGCGAACTGGCGACTAGCTTAACGGAAGCGTCGTTGGCAGCTTTGAACCTATGCGGTCTGTCTCTTGTCTTTATCTTTACATTTTTTCAGAATGTCGGTAGGCTTACCGAAGCCATTTCTGGATAATTAAACCGAGTACCGAAATAGTTTGCTGAAAAAATGGACTGATGAATAGTTCGAGGATTGACTAAGGCACAAAACCAACAGCGAGGGATGTCATAGTCTGGGCCTAAGCAAGGAATGCAGTACGAATGAAAATCTTTATGAGGTATTTGCTTTCCACAGGTAATACAATTGTTAACTTTTACTGACATCAGTTTAGAGCAAGAAAAATAATCCCCAACGGGGTACTTTTGAAGACTTTGGTTCTGAAATTCGAAAACGAAAGTCGGCCGACCGGCACTTGCAAACTGCTTTTGCTTCGAGCACCGTGCGGCAAGAAAGACTGATGTAATGGCGTCGGCTGCATGCTTTATACCCCTGACTACCTGACATCATGGAAGAAGAGACAGCATCCGACGCAGGACCCAAGACTTTGATATTCAGGCTGGCTGAGGGCTACCTGCAGGCAGATAACCCAAATGTAATGACTGCAACAGTGAAACACGAAGAACATCTAGTAGCAAAACAAATTGGTTCAAACAGATAGCCAAATCTACTATTTAGGAATAAAAGAGAGATTCAATCTTACAGACACTAGCATTGTGAAATGCTTTGTAAAGCTTACCACATGTCAGAGTCTACAGTTTAGAAATCCTTCCTGCAGAAAAAGCTACAGCCATTTAAAACATGGATTTCTAAAACAGAGCCTTTAGATTAGTTGTCACAGCTAGTCTGACGATATGTGAAATTATTTCTCTAAAAAGAAGTTCAAATCACTGGGAGGGAGGAGAAAGTGCACATTAAGGAGGCGTCAAGTGCACAACTCTTAAAATACATCTCTGACTGAAAGATCAGTGGATGCCTGAAAATAAGCAAGCAGAAACTATAGAAATGTGTGGGTCTACTTCATTTGACTAGCAGAATGTTTGAAAAGATGAAGTTACCAATCCCAGACTACTGAACACACAAAAAGACAAACAAAGCATTTCTGCTACACATCTTGCTATAATAAAAACACTGCAACAGGACAAGTCTCATTCTCCATACACCTCTCTTGTAGGGGCTTTTCCCCTATACCCCAAGACTTGTATACTGAAACTTGGTGGTCACACAACTTTGAAGAAGAAATCATTATGGAGCAACTCCCCTATGTAAAAGGTCTTCAAGACTTTAGTTTTTTTTTTAAACAAGAAACATCTTTATTAAACTATCACGTATGGCAGAGGCAATCATACATTTATATAAATGAAAACAAAGCACACCAACATAACGTTAGTTGCAAACATTATACATCACAAACCATACTGACATAATTTTAGTTGCAAACATTATACATCACTTATAATCTATCCAGTCATTGTCAGTGAAACATTACATAGCTCATTCAAATCCAGCTTTCTTTTAAATCTCGTTCCTCCTCTGCATCTGTTGTTCCCACAATTCCCATTTTTTCTATGTAATTTGCTACTACCGTATTCTAAAGATCCCGATTCCAATTGTTTTATCTCTGTTACTATGTTCACTACTTCTAGTACAGTTGTTTTAGACTTTAATTTCCATTTTCTAGTAACTGCTTTTTTGGCAGCCACCACAATTAGACTAAGCAAGGCCTTACTATGTCAAGACAAATCTGATTCTGTATCAGAGATAAAAAAAAAATAATAATTTCCTTAGTTACACCAGTTTGCTCACTCAATATCTCTGACAGAGCAGTCTGTAGAGAATCTTTGAAATTTGCCAACTCATTACACTCCCAGAAAATATGTTTGCAATCACCTCTTTCTTCCCCATCACACCTCCAACATTTGCTGTCTACCTGAGGAAAAAGTATTTGGAGTCTACTTGGGGTATAAAAATACATACGTAAACGCTTCCAAGCAAAGAGCCTACATATTCTAGACTTTGTTGCACATTTGGGAGACATAACATATATCACACATTTACGGTTTCTTTATGAATTGTTTATCTAATCTCTCTTCCCAATCCTTTCTAACCTCCTCTAATTGATTCTTTATAATCATAGTTTAGGACTGAAATGGGCCTGTATGAAGCGGGATCTGATGAGTCTTACCCTGTTTAGGTATTACAGCCACCACCACTTTCTTCCAGGATGTTGTTGGTTCTCCCACTCTTAAAATACTGTTAAAAAAACTTTCAGATCTTTATCAGTTTTTTTTTCCCTCCTATCTTCCAAAATTCCATAGGAATACTATCTATTCCTAGGGACTTTCCTTGAATTGGTTACATGCCATCACTTTTATCTCATCTCCTCCTGTCCTGTTAGTAATTGAACCTCATCTAGCTCTAATATTGGCATATTTAATTCTTAATTCTTCCATAAACATTTCTATTGATACCTTTTCTTGATTTCCATATTTCCTTCTTTATACAGACTTTCATAAAATTTACGAAATACTTCTTGTACCTCTACAGGATCTCTTGTTACCTTCCTTGTTGTAGGCTCCCTAAGCTTGGCGACAACCCTGTCTACTTTCTTTTGCCTTAGTCATTATGCTAACGATTTTGTGTTCTGGAGTTATCAAAAAAAGTTGCTTAACAGTAATATTTCTAAACTCATGCATACAATTGAGGTAATCCCTTATTTTCTGTTTAGCACTCAGCAATTACTCCTCTTCTTGTTCCATGAGATTCCCCTTAATCATATCTTTCTTTCTTTTATTTCCACCCTCTTTTTAAACTGCACTTTAATTTTATCCCACTTCCTAGCGATATTTTCAGAAGAAATTTCTTTCTTCTTTAATAACTCCCAAATAATTTCCACTACCCATTTCAAGACTTTAGGCTTGGGTACAGAGCTGATCCTTGCTTTGTCCACCAAGCAAACTGCTTTATAACTACTAGCAAAATGGTATTAACTGTTTCAAAGGATCTGTGCCTTGACTACACTGGCGGTCTGTGGTTTACTTTCACTGCATTCTGGAGTATTCGGTGAGCTTTTGTCATATGGAGAGCAGCAGTGATCTTTTTCTACAATTGGTTTATCTTAGACCTTTGGCAGTGAATGAGACTTTGTTGTTTTCTCCCTGATGACTGGAAGAAGATCAACAATTCAGATGGAACGTTATGGTAAGACATAACGTCTTTATCTGAAGTTGTTAATCTTCTTCCTATTCATCACTGATGGGACAGAATCCTAAGCTACTTGGAGAACCTGGGTGGCCCTTATGGAAGAATATTCCTGAGAACCATTGAGCCGAAGGCCACTCTTCTCCTGCAGACCAAATCCAATTTGTAATGCTTGATGAAAGTATGGGGTTTAGCCCAAATGGCTGCTGCACAAATATCATCCATGGAAGCCCTGGAGTGAACAGCAACCAAAGTTGCGATGGCTCTAGTTAAATGAGCTTTGATTTGAACAGGTTTAGATTAATTCACTAGGTAGTATGAAAAGGTAATACAATCTCTGAGCCATTTTGATAAAGTAATTTTTGAGACAGCACATCCCATTCTTGGACCAGAAAAGGAAATGAAAAGTTGGTCCTACTTGTGGAAGGACTTAGTCCTGTTCACATAGAAACGTAATTGTCTATGTATGTCTAATGAATGTAGACAGTATTCTCCCTTGCTGGAATAATTTGGGAAAAACACAGGGAGCTCAATGGACTGGTTAACAGAGAAGTCGGACACCACTTTGGGGAGAAAGGATGGGTTAGTACGAAGGGATACTCTGCCCTTATGAAAGATTAGATACAGGCTCTTGATGCATAAGGCTTGTAACTCAGATATTCATCTGGCTGAAGTGACCGCAACCATAATCAAAGATTTCCATGACAGGAATTTAAGATCACATGTTGCGGGCTCAAAGGGGGTAGAGAGAGAGAGAGAGAGACTGTAGAACCCGAGAGAGATTCCATGTCTCTACAGGTTACCTGATAGGAGGTCTGCTATGGAAAACTCCCTTGAGAAAGGTGGGTGGAGATAAGAGGAACGCCATCCGAAGCATTATGGAAATTGGAAACAGCTGCTAAATGGACTCGAATAGTAGAAGCTGATACCCCATTGTCAAACAACTCAGAAAGATACTGAAGTATAGCAGCTGTTGGAGCTGAAAAAGGCTCTAGCATCTGATTATTAGACCAGATAGCTAATCTTTTCTATTTGTCTCTGTAGAGTTTTCTGGTGGATGGTTTATGGAAGGCCAGAATAATATCGCGGACAGGTGAGGAGAGGATTTCCTGCCTGGCGACGAATGGAAGTGGAGAAACCAAGCTGTCAGCTTGAGAGTGGACAGATTTGGGGGAGTCAGCCCTTGTGGGTGAGATATTAGGTACTGATGAGTGTCCAGGATCCAAGGAGGTTGTAACAGGTGAGGCCAGAGGAAAGGAAACCACACTTGTTGAGGCCAGAAAGGGGCAATGATGATCACTTTGCATCTCAACTGAATTGCTTTCTTTAGAAATAGGGGTATCAAAGGTATTGGAGGATAAGCATAGTGGAGACCTGTGGGCCAATCGTGAGGCAAAGCGTCTCTCGGTGATACAACATCTTGGGGAAAGAGGGCAAAGTAGCTGCTGCATTTTTTGTTTGAAGGGGAAGCAAAAAGATTGCAGCAAGGCTGGCCCCAATGACTGAAAATTTCTGCCGTCACGTTCAGGTTGAGAGACCACTCGTGTGAACAGAGGCTGCATCTGCTCAGCCTGTCAGCAATCACGCTGGAGCTCCCCGGGATATGCGTTGCAATTAGAAAGCAGGTGGAAGCTATCGCCCAATGCCAAATTCTCATGGCCTCGTGACATAGGGGGTAGGATTTGGTCCCTCCCTGTTTGTTTATGTACCAGATGACAGTCATATTGTCCGACTGGATTACAATCGTTCCCGATGGAAGGAGCAGATGAAGTGCCTGCAACACTAACAGCACTGCTCTTAACTCCAGGATGTTGATATGCAAGTTGACCTCCAAGCTGGACCTGCCTTGGACTGTCTTTCCCTGGAAATGCCCCCCACACACACACACACCCTATCAGGGAAGCATCCGTGGTCACTGTGGCATTGGGTTGAGAAGACTGGAAGGGGCGGCACCAAAGGTTTTCGTCTGGTCTCATCCACCAGAGAAGATCTTGCTTGCAGGAATTGGTGATGAGGATCTGTGAGTTTAGAGGATGGAGATTGGATACCCACTGGGACAAAAGGAGCCATTTTAACAGTCTCATATGCAATCTTGCCAGGGGGACAATCAGGATGGCTGCCTCCATAGACCCCAGAGCCTGTAAAACTTCCCTTGCAGACACCTTCCTTTGACACAGTATCACTTCTACTTGTAATCTTAATCTCTGAAGTCTGTGAGGAGGGAGAGACTTGGCTTCTTTGAGTATTGAATACTGCTCCTGTAAATTCCAATTGTTGGGTAGGATGAAGGTTGGATTTTTCCCAGTGTATTGTGATGCCTAGGAGCTCCGCTAGTACTAGAGTGTAGCGGAGGGCCATGACCAGTAGGTGCTTGGTGGGGGCGGAGAGGAGCCAATCGTCTAGATATGGAAGCACCTGGAATCCTTGAAGTCTCAGACGAGCTGTTACCACAGCTAAGCATTTTGTGAACACTCTGGGGGCCGTCGAGAGACCGAATGGCAGGGCTCTAAATTGGTAATGATTGGCTCCCAGCTGGAAGCAAAGGAGACACCTGGAGCGCTTGTCCATTTTGATGTTGTAATATGTATCCCAGAGGTCTATCGAGCACATCCACACACCCTCCCGAAGATATGGGAGAATGGATTGTATTGTGACCATGCAGAATTTGGTCTGAACTACAGATTTTTTAGTTGGCTGAGATCCAAAATGGGTCTCCAGTCCCTGGTCTTTTTTGGCACCAAAAAGAATCTTGAGTAAAAACCAGATCTGCACTGGTCTGGGGGGGACTTATTGGATGACTCGTTTTTGACACAGCTTTCTTATTTCTGAAGCTGCTTCTTCACTTTGACTGGGTGGAACATCGGGAAGGAATTTTGGAGGTCTTGGGTAAGATATTAGAGGGATGTAATAACTTCTGGAAATTATTCTCTGCACCCACTGATCGTTTGTAGTACAGTGTCAGGCAGCTTGGTGCAGAGAAAAACGAGCCCCGACTACTTCCAGAGGAAAGCAATTGGGCAGCACTTCAGGAGCGCTGATAAGGTCATCTGGAGAAAGAATCCCTGGAGTCCTGGTTTCAGGGCCCCCTCTGCCCCTAAAGGAGCATCTTCCATTATTGGAAACCCCCCTGCCTGTGGGGGAATCCTCACGACAAGCACTACGGAAAGGGCCTTGAGATTTTTTGTGCCATATCTTTCCACTCCTCTGGTTCCTGGAAAAAGAGCGCTCAGGGTTGGAAAAATGTAGGCCAATGGCAGACAAGTTTTTTCCGTCTTGCTCATACCTGGCTAATGTGTCCTTCACTTTAGAACCAAACAAAGCGGACGGTTCGAAAGGACATTCAAGAAGGAAGACTTGAAGGAGTCCGCGAGGTCACAAATGTGCATCCACGCATGGCATCTCATAACTACACCTGCACCCGCAGCTCTAGCCACCCCTTCGGTTGCGTGGGACAGCAACCTCATAGACGAGTTGGAGATCGACTCTAGGGTAGCAAGCTGAGAAGCAACTTTATAGCGTGCCCCGTCAGAAACTTAACCCTCAAGGGTTCCAGAGAGTTCAGAGATGAGATCCCTTTGGAGCCTCTTAAACTGTGCCAGACAGTTCAGAGACCTGACAGCAAAGGTCGCTGAAGCAAAAGCTCGCTTCCCTAATCTGTTCACTGCCTGGGACTCTATGCTGAGAGGATGGACAGTAGGACTTTCCTCCGCAAGGTCCTTTTTTGTGGCGGACGCCACCACCATAGCGTCTACTGGTAAGCCTCTAGACCAATGGGGCTGTTCCTCTGGAAGGGAAAGTATCTTGTCTGGTCTCCGGGGAATGGCCTCAACGGTATCAGGGTTCTTCCATGCCCTCTGCACAATAAGCTGGACTAACTCATTGGCAGGTGCGGTCACCCAAGAAGTAGAGGGCCAAGAGCGAAAGGCCTGCAGGAATACGGATTCCTCCGAGGAAAGGTTGGAGGGCTTCCAGTCAGACTTCTGCCTCAAAATTTCCAGGAGACATCATCAGGGGGTGACCATGGGGACCCTTCCCCATCATCGTAATCCATATCCTCAGTGAGGGACTCCTCCGGGGAGTCCATGTGTTTCCTCTTACACGTCCGTTTCCGAGGTGGTTCTCTAGTGGGAGCATCTGAAGAAGACTCAGAAGAGAGGTTACCCTGTACAGGGGTTACCTGAGGCTTGCGCTCTCAGTGTCCAGGGGAGGTGGCCTGTGATACCTGCAGCTCAGAAGGAGTAGGGGGAAGGTCTGACATAGGAGGAGTGCTTCCCAAAGCAAGCACCCTCTCCATCACCCGGAAGGTAGGCCCACCCTAAGAGGAATAGGAGCCCAGAACAGAGGAAGACAATCTCAGAACCAGGGTCACACCCCGCTCCATGCGGCCTGCTCCCAGGGATGGAGCCTCAAGCAAAACCAGGGTGGGTGTCGCCCCCGGATCCGAAGAAGGAACCGATGAATAAACTGGAACCATACCTGGAGCTGGGGGTTCCACCCCTCCCCCAAGCATGAGATTGAGGAAGGGGTGGTTTTGAAGGAACCGAAACCCAAAGGGGCCTCGGAGCCTCAGAGAAGGTCACTGTTGGCACTGAGGAAAGGACTCTCCCCAAAGACGTCGGAGCTATGGGCCTCAGAACTGAAGGGTTCAAGGGAGGAGGATAAGTGGGAGTTGTGAGGGCAATGGATCCAAAACCTGGAGTGGGATGGGTTTTAGGAAAATTTGTAATCCCTCTGGCTGTCAACAGCTGATCAAAGAGGCACACATCCAATTCAGATAGACTCCTAGTGGACCTTATCGACACTCCTGGGGGGGAGTCAGGTCGGTCCAAAAAAGGGCTAAAGGCTTGTCCTGAAAACGGATCCAAAGATGGGGAGTGCTAGTTCCACGGTGTAGGAAAAGTCGGCACAGAGGATTCCATTTTTGAGACAGGCAAAAGGGGGACTATCGGTGCCAAGAAAGGGCTCGGAGCCAAGGGAATAGCTGGAGTGGAAGTCATTACTGGCTCCAACGAAGTGGTCAGTACCGATCGTGGAACGGAGATGGGTGACGAAGGTGCCGAGGTAATAGCAGGCAATAAGGCTGGAGCCGAAATCACACTTGGAACCACAGCAGTCGAAGCCGAGGGCAGCGCCGACATGGAAGTCATCGAAATATCTGCAGAGACCACTAGAGCTTAACTAGGAACCGAGGTGGTCGGAGCTGAGGAGGCGATCTTGTGCTCCGTGGAAGACTTGTGGGCCTTATTCTTATGAGGCTTGCCCTTATCACCAGCCGGTGAAGAGGGATCAGAATAAGGACGTTTTTTGTCCTTTGATGGAGGGGTTGAGACCTCCGATGCAGAAAGAGCCTCAGGAAAGGGTGAAGAAAGCAGGCCTTTCAAAATAAGCTTATTTTTTCTTTCATTCAGCATCTGCTGACTGAAACTGACACAAATCTGACAGGGAGGCTTCACAGACAACTGGGAAACCCCCAGACAATATGCACAATCAACATGCAGGTCGCTATTGTGGAGTTTACCATTGCAGCAAGTGCAATGCTTAAACCCCCGAAGTCCCTTTCTTTTCAGACATATCCAGTATATCGATTCAACACTCCAAAAAAGATAGAGAAAGGAAGGAGAAGAGAAAAATACCAACAATGGTATTAAGAATACCACGAGGATAAAGAAGAACGTTTACCAATAATGGTAAGAGGAGTATACCCATGGGTAGAGCTGGTTAAAGATAACAAGATATAAAAGAGTTTTAGGAGAAAAAACGGTACTTACGTATTATCGTAACCAGATTTTCATGACAACAGTGGTTGCTTCTGGATCAGTGAATGTGCAAGTTAATGTGCTTGAAATGGAAAACGGTGTGTTTTCTTTAACAAAATAGGTTGGTTTCCGGAGTGCTACCAACACAAAGTACACAACATACTGTTGTTGTTTCTTCGTGCTCTTTACTGGCGGCAGCATGTCGCTGCATTGCAAGGCCACCCACTGAATGTTCTTTGTCAGCCCATGCTGTGAAATAACGGCCATTCTACGTACATTCCTTCCAGTTTGGCTTCAACTGTCAGGGCTGCTGTAGCATCCTTTACCGCCATAGCTGAATGCAAGAATTGGTTAAGGCATTCAGTAGCGGCTTGCCAGTGACAGCAGGTATTCAGGCTTCTGAGGAATGCGGTTATTTATTTACATGTGCATTTTTTCAGCGTAGTGGAAAGTCTGTTGGATCAGAGATATATGCATCTTTTTTTGAATTTGGCACCCTTGCTGCAATGTTTTGGCCCTTTTTTCCCCCAATTCCAACTTATATGACATGACTGAACTGATTTTATTTGGAAATCAAACACAATGCCTCTTAGCACTTGGATCCCGATCACAACAAATGTTCGTTAATGTTGATAAAATGTAATACAGAGTGTTTTCTTTTAACAATACACCTTATTTTCTGGACTGCTATCAGTACAATGTGCAAGACATGCTGTTGTTCTTTCTACTGGCACCCGTGTCACTTCCTGCAAGTCTGCCCATTGAACGATGTGCCAGTAAACACCATTAAGAAAGAACAGCAGCATGTCTTGCACATTGTATCGATAGCAGTCCAGTAAATAAGGTGTACTGTTAAAAGAAAACACACTATATTACATTTTAACAACATTAATGAACATTTGTCATGATTGGGAAGCAAGTGCTATTACCGCGAAAATCTGGTTGTGATAATACGTAAGTACTGAAAAAACTTACAAAATACAGTAAATTTTGAAAAATACAACACTTAGCTGGAGAGCTCGGTGAATGCTATATGGCTGTGCGGCAAACGAGATCTGAGGTAACTGGGAGAAGGGCATTGTGGGTAGCAGCTTAGCTCAAGAGATTTTGGTGTACGCAAGCTTGGTATTAGGCCAACTCAGTTCCATGGGCTCGGAACCGAACCCATCAGTGATAAATAGGAAGAAGATTAACAACTTCAGATGAACAATCATGACTCATTTCACTTTTTTGAGATGTTACATTCTCTTTGTGTGGGGCCTTTAGCGTGTCACTTAAGACAGTGACATGGATGACACAGGATGATTGTTATAACAGAATCTGCCTGGGATGTGCATTCCAACTGCACTAAAACTGAAACAGACAAAGTGCACCACATGCCATGCAGCTTCTTGCACAAAACTCATTAGCATTAAAGAAAAAGGCTCTGCACATTACAGAAACCTTTTGAAATCTACCAATATTACTGCTTAGGGTTTTCCCCTACACATTTTTCTAGGCCATATGGAAAACTACTAAGTAATGATCCAGTACTCCTGAAATTACAGCTCTCTACCACTCATCTCCTAAATATGGAACAAATGAGCAAAATGTGGATCGCTTACTAATGACTTCAAGTGAAAAGCTCAGAGCATGGTTATTAACTGTTTCTTCATGCTTAAAAGGAGTTCTTTAATGAACTAACATGATCCAATATTATTCAGAATTATTTACCACAGTTATTTGTTAAAAAACTGCTTAGCAATGAACATTTGCCAAATCATTTCAGTGCGGAACAGCATGGAATACAGACCTAAAACAAGAAACTCACAGTGTGGATACTGTTTCTGCATCCCTAAAACAAGTTATTTTGATTAATTAATATGAGTCAATATTATTCAGTATTATAGGTTCATAGGTTCATACTAGGCTATCTGCCCTAGGGCATTTATAAGCCTAGCCAGAATGTGTTTGGCTTTCGCCACCCATTTTAAATTTATTTTGCTATGCCCTTTTTTGAGGTTAGTATACTGTGCCTCTGTCTAACAGTGACACAGAAGTGATACCCGGGGTAAACCTACGATCTCCCATCCACTCATCAAGATTCCTCTTGAAGAGAGTCAATGAGGGACTCTGCCTAACCTGGACTGGGATTTTATTCCAGAGTGAAGGGAGCCTCTGGGTTATGAATCTGTCCCTCCAGCATGTCCTATTTATTTCAGTGCTGAGGTTCAAGTCTCTCGAGCATAGCTCGATGGGATTTGGATTTTCTGAGGTGCAGCATGTCCATTAATTCCGGGTTGGACATGGCTTTATACGTCAGGCACAGATCGCCTCTGAACAGGTGGTATGCCACTGAGTAGAGCTGGAGTTTCTTTAACCGGGCAGCATATGGCATCTGTTTGAGCCCTTTGATCCTCTTGGTGAGGTACTTTTGGGGTCTTTCCAGTTGCTGCAGGTGTCTGGTAAGGTACATCCCAAAATGGGCATTGTACTCAATTATGGGCCTGATGAGGGATGAGTAAAGAGGCACGATGACGCCCCTGATCTAGATGTGAATCCCTTCATGATTAGGTGGGCTATATAAAATGTTTTTCTAACCACTTTGGCCACATGGTAGTCAAATGAGAGATTGCTATCAACTTGGGTCCCCAGGTCCCTAATTACTTCTTCTGTACTTAATGGATTACCACCTATGTGGTAATTTGTGGGCACTTTGTTTTTGCCAAAGGGGATGACTATACACTTTTTGGCATTTAGCTTGAGGCCATGGCTCTGGCACCAGTTGTCTGTTTCTATGAGGCCCTTTTGGAGGATGCTTGTGTCGACTGGAGAGTCGATTATGGCTTCCAGTTTGCAGTCATCTGCGAACTTGGTCAGCCACAGTCCTTCCATGTTGGCCTGTACCTCCGAGAAATATATACCGAACAAGAGAGGTCCCAGGACTGAGCCTTGTGGGACACCACTTGTAACTGGTTTGAAGTCTGACATGGCTCCAGCAATTCTAACCATGTGGGTTCTGTCCTTGAGCCAGTTTGCAATCCATCTAGTGACATAGGGGTTTATATTTAAGCTGGTGAGCTTATCTATAATGCCCGAGTGGGGTATTGTATCAAAGGCTTTTCGAGGTCCAGGTAGGCTGTGTGGACCACCTTCCCTCGTCAATGGCCTTGGTGACTGTTTCAAAGAAATCAACCAGGTTTAAGAGGCAGGATCTGCCCTTAACAAAGCCGAACTGGGTAGGATCCAGTGTTTGTAGGTCCCCAATATCTTTATTTATGAGGTCCATGATGATCCTTTCCATAGCTTTGCAGACCAAGCTAGTCAGGCTTATGGGGCGATAGTTTCCAGGATCCGTTGAGGCACCACCTTTATGGAGAGGGACCACTGTTGCTGTACACCACTCTTTGGGCACATATCCTGTAGTAAGGCTGAGATTGAACAGTAGTTTTATGTTTGGGTTTAGCTCTTCTTGGAGTTCATGTAGGACGCAGCCCGGGACACCATCTGGTCCCATTGATGCTGTGGTTTTTGCTTTGAAGAGGGTGGCTCTTACCTGAGCATCTGAGACTTCAGGGGGGCAGCACTCTACTGGGATAGATATTTGCCCTTTTGGTGGGGAGGGAGAAGTTTGCGCTGAACCTGTCAGCTAGGATGTTGGCAATGTCTGTGGGTTCGTGTATTTTTGTCATTTTGGACTAATTCTGAGCATATCTGGGAATTACCACCCAGGTTCCTAACATAACTAAAGAAAGCCTTGTGATTAGCCTTAGTGTCCTGTGCAATTTTCTCTCGAAGCTGGCCTTAGACAATTTTTTGTTTGCCCGTAGTTTTTTGCTAATTCTGATCAATGATGCCTTCCCTTTTTGGGATTTTGCTCCATCATTTAGTAGCTTCCTCCTTCTATTGTATATTTTTTTTATGGCTGTGGTCCACCAGACAGGACGTCTGCCTTTGGAGAATTGGGTCTTGGTGTTATTTGGGTTCGCATGATCCATGCATTCCTGAAGCTGTTCATAGAATGCGTTTATAAAGGATTCTGCGGTCTGGGCCGTATTTTCCACAGGCCCGGGGGCTTTGAAGGATTCCACCTCAGTTTTGAGGAGTGTGAAATTTGCTTTAGAGAAGTTTTTCACTGTGGTTTTCTGGGCAGGGGGTGGGGTCGGGATGTGAATATCCAGTGAGATTAGTTTATGGTCTGATCTTACCAGTGTAGGATACACTTCTGGTCTGGCGCATAGAGTCCCCATGTTGGTGATGATCAGGTCCAGTATGTTTTCCCCTCTTGTGGGAGTGGTAACAAGTTGTTCCATAGCATTTGAGTTTATAAATTCTAGGAACCTTTGGGCTAGGGTGTTGGAGCTAGAGTAATGCTCCCAGTCTATGTTTGGGTAGTTGAAGTCACCCAATATAATGGTGTTTGGAGAGACCTTCATATTTTCCAGTGTTCTCAGGAAGGCCGAGTGGGGTTCATGGGTTTGGGAGGGTGGTCTGTAGCAGGCTATAAACTGGAAGGCAGTTTTACCCACTGTTAGTTGACATGGATAGTCTGTGATGCTTCGTGCTTTGCCACCAACCTGGAGGTGTGGGTATCTTTGATGAATATCGATACTCCCCCTCCTTTTGTGGTTCGGTCCAAGTTTTGGGGCCGAAAAGCATGGTATGAGGTATAACCTGGTAGTGCTGGGGTGCTCTCGGGAGCCCTGAACCAGGTTTCTGTTACTGCACAGATATCGATGTTCTCCATGCTAAGGAGAGTTTCGAGTGCGTGCATCTTGAGGTTTAGACTTATCTACTATGGATATTTGTTAAAAATTGTCTTAGCAATGAATGTGTACCAAAGTCATTCGGTATGAAACTACATGGAACAGAGACCTTTTAAGACTCAAAATGAGGAACATTCCTCATTTTGAGGTACAGTTGGGAGGTATTCCCAAAATTACTTAAAAACTGTAGTATTCTGTTTGCCCAGATCAAACAAAATGCCAGGATTTGCAAAACCTCTGACTCCAATGGTCAGTTTTTTTCTCAAAGCAGCTCTTCTGTGTAACACTATTGCGACCATGGGTGGGAAAGGGGGATTAATTACAAAAAAAAAAAACCTTCCACCTCCTAAATGATGACCAAATGCACCTATTTCTGTAGTAAACTGGACAAGGCGAGGGGTGGAGTGGACAGGGAAATGGGAAGAGAAAGGAAGAGTAAATGGAAGTGGGTATGGCAATGGCATAATTAATGCCTTTTGTCTGTTTTTGCCTCTTCTTGGTTTGGAAACTTTATAATTGCTAGAAGACAAGGATCCTTTTTAACCTGTCCTAACTACTTTTCAAATTCCTTTTAAAGGATTTCCTTCTTTTCATTAACTTTATATGTCATCACAGAAGTACTTTTCTAGTCTTTTATGTTTGAATTTGCCTGACTTTCATCACCATATTAATATATTAATTAGCTTCATTGTTTATGTTGTTTGTATCTGCCTGACTTTCCTAAAGTGTTCACCAGCTTAATTTTTTCTGAATCGTGAAACTTTTAGCAATAAACATTCCATTTAAAACTTTATGTCCCCTTACTTTTGCAGCCTTGTCAAACACCTTATAGCATTCAAATTGTCCTTGTCTAGATGTGAAAATGCAGTAGTCTCTTTCACAATTAGCTGTACTATATAAAACCCCCAAGAAAACTATGCACTGTTCATTCAGAGCTAGCCAAAGTGAAATTTCTCAAGCTTTTTTACACTAACAAATAAAAAAACATTGAGAGACAGAACATTGATTGCTATTTTTCATAGGAAATCCCTGCCAGTGCAATTTTTAAGTATACACTTTCAAGAATTCACTTATTTTAGATGATCACTCTCTTCGAGTTGGTTGAACCTTGGAAATGTAAGTGCGCTCACATTGAAGTACAGGGTAGCTAGCCTCCCTGCAAAAAACACTTAAAGTTACATTTTTTGCCCTACTGTGTTTTGGACTTTATTTTTTGGTATTTTGGAGCATTAACTTTGTGGAAATCAGAGATTTATATAAGAACTCTCTATAATTACACCAGGCTCACACTGAGCAATGGACCTGGCAAAAATGGTAGTTCCACTGTTTACAAAATGACCATCTGATGGTGGCATTGGTGAGCAGAAGTTCACATATTATGAAAATTGGATTACGCCAGACCCACCGCCAGCAAAAGACAACTCCATTTTTGTTCCAGTGGCTATGTGGTTTGAGTCCATTGTTATTTATTTATTTTTTTTACATTTCTTGTGCAGTCTGACAAAAACATGAATCTCAGAGCCACAAGAAACTACTTGCCAATCTGTAGTGCTCGAGCTGAACAAAGAATGAGGCCATGTCTTAAGCTTCGTCCAATGACAGAAAAAATATGCAACAGAGTTCAGCTGTTGTGTCTTTCGGCTTTTCCCGGTTAGGGGTCGCCACAGCGGAACTCCGGTCCGCTAATTACTGGCAGTAGATTTTTACATGCCGAGTTGCCAGCCCTGACGCACAACCTTCAACGAAGGTACGCCCATTCACGCACATCTCCACACAGAAGACGTTTTAGCTGAGAATCGAACAGGACAATGTCTTACTGTGAGGCGACAACGCTACCGCGGCACCACCACTGCAGTATGCAACAGAGTTCAGTATGGATCCCAAAAAGTAAACTGTCTTGGATGACATTGAGTGAGACTTCTTTTGTATTACTGTTGTGATCAGACTGTGGAATAGGATATTTATATGATCCTAGTATGATAAATGTTGCTGTTGGGAAAGTGCTACAAGGAGACTGTCATCCACATATGGGTAGCTTGAGATCCTCTGGGATTCTACTCAGTTATTTATTTGTATTTGTTAACCAGAGTATAATACTGATCCACATGGACCTTCTTCAGACTCAGCTACCAAATTATTACATAAATGCTGGAGCTGAGTATTTTGCAACTGTCTTAATCACCAAGGCCATACCAAAAAGTGAAATTGGTAATCTGTAATACATTGGACTTACCTGCAAATTATCTGACTATGCTTGGCTGTAATACAGAGATGCACATTTAAGTGTAATATAATCACTCATGTTTTTATACATTAGGGAGAAATTTGCATATTTTCATCACAGATAATGAATTATGTGTTCAGAATGTTCAGATTCAACATAGTTGCAATTAGCCCCATTTTATGAAAGAATAGAAATCATCTATTCATTGAAAGAAACTTTCCCCTCACAGGTTAATGTGTGTGGGGGGGTCATGGAAAAGTGGAGAGAGGAAGACAGAGCATGGCAGAAATGGCTGGACAGAGTTACTTGGATGACTTGTTCAATTTCTGCTGGTATTTTCTTCTAGGAGTTTTGAACTGCCATGATTTAATATATTTTCTACAGTAATGCTGAATTCTACACAATGGCCTTTTAGAACCATGGCTGTTGGTTGAATTAGTTCTTTCATAGAACATTTAACTGTCTGCTTCTTCTCTAGCTCAGCATACCTTGCTGTACAAAGAATTATTGATATCATTATGGTAGGGGTACAACCTTAACCATGCATGCAATCTGACTATACACCGACTTATGATCTGGCATCCTCATCACCAAAGTCAAATACATTGTTTATTAGAAAATCCATGTAACAAAATGAGATGCAGGTACCAAAGATCAGCATGAAAATACACTTCAGGAAATGAATTAATACCTAATATTACTAGACCACTGACAAAAGTTCACATTAAGAAACCATAATGGTTGTTAATGCATAAGGAACTTGTAAAGGAGACTCAATTAAATGTTGAATGAAAAACATATAATAATTTAATTTTAACCATTATCACTAATAACTATTGACTATTAACTATTAACTACAGAGGGTTAAACTAAAAAAAAGAAGAAAGGAACTATGTAACATGATTAATAATAGCAAATTTAAATATTTAGAATACAGTTAATAAGGAAAGCCTATGAATTATCAGATATATGCTTTGATTGCCCGAATCTTTTAGTTGATGAACAACATAAATTTTGGGAGTGCCCGTGAGTGAGAAGTCTATGGGACTGACTGCTGAACTAGCTAGTAAAGTTTTGCAAAACACAATCCCAATAAGGGCAGATATATGGATTTTAGGGTATCCTCCTCAAGAACTACATAGGATCCTAGGAGGCTGCTAGGCTAATGGCCCCAGGGCCTTTACAAGCCTAACCAAGCTCAACCAGTGTTCCCAAGGGTGTATAGGTGTATAGGTTCATAGGTTCATACTAGGCTATCTGCCCTAGGGCATTTATAAGCCTAGCCAGAGTGTGTGTGGCTTTCACCACCTCTTAGGATGAGAATACTATACCCATTAGTTTGTTGTGCCTCTGTCCAGCAGTGACACAGAGATGATTCCCGGGATAAACCTACAATCTCCCATCCACTCGTCAAGATTTCTCTTGAACAGAGTCAGTGAGGGGCTCTGCCTCACATGGACTGGGATTCTGTTCCATAGTGTAGGGAGTCTCTGGGTGATGAATCTGTCCCTCCAGCACATCCTATTTATATCCGTGTTGAGGTTTTGGCTCTGGTGGATTTGGATTTTTTGAGGTGGAGCATGTCCATTCATTCAGGGTTGGGCATGGCCTTGTATGTCAGGCACAGATCACCTCACTGAATAGAGCTGGAGTTTCTTCAGTCGGGCATCGTATGACATATGTTTGAGCCCCTTTATCCTTTTGGTGAGGAACTTTTGGGGTCTTTCCAACTGCTGCAGGTGTCGGGTAAGGTACATTCCGAATGGGGCATTGTACTCAATCATTGGTCTGATAAGTGAAGAGTACAGAGGTACAATCACCTCTCCTGATCTGGATGTGAATCCCTGGGCAATGTAGAAGGTCTTCCTAACCACTTTGGCAATGTGAGTGTCAAAAGAGAGGTTACTGTCAACTTGGGTCCCCAGGTCCCTGATAACTTCTTCCATGTTTAATGGATTACCACCTATGTGGTAATTAGGGGTTACCTTGTTTTTCCCAAAGGGTATGACTATACATTTTTTGGCATTTAGCTTAAGGCCATGGCTCTGGCACCAGTTATCCATTTCTATGAGACCTCCCTGGAGGATGTCTGTGTCTGATGGAGTGTCAATTATGGTGCCCAGTTTGCAGTCATCTGCAAATGTTGTCAGCCACAATCCCCTATGTTTGCCTGCACTTCAGAAAAATAAATGCCGAACAAGAGGGGCCCAGGACTGAGCCCTGTGGGACACCACTTGACCGGCTTAGAGTCTGACATGGCACCAGCAACTCTAACCCTGTGTGTTCTGTCCTTGAGCCAGTTTGCAACCCATCTTGTGACATATGGGTTTACATCTAAGCTGGTGAGCTTTTCTATGATGCCGGGTATTGTGCTTTTGCCAGGTCATGGTAGGCTGTGTGAACTGCCTTACCCACATCAATGGCCTTAGTGACTGTTTTGAAAAGTCGACCAAGTTCAAGAGGCAGGATCTGCCCTTGACAAAGCCAAACTGGGTAGGATCCAGTGTCTGTAGGTCCCCAATGTCTTTATTTATGAATTCCATTATGATCCTCTCCATAGCTTTGCAGACAAGGCTCGTCAAGCTTATATTTCCAGGGTCCGTAGAAGCACCGCCTTTGTGGAGTGGGACCACAGTTGCCTGTAGTAAGGCTAAGATTAAACAGCAGCCTTATGTGTGGGTTTAGTTCCTCATTGAGTTCTTGTAGCACACAGCCGGGGACACCGTCCGGTCCCATTGATGCTGTGTTTTTTGCTTTAGAGAGAGCAGCTCTCACCTGGGCATCTGAGATGTTTGGAAGGCTAGACTCTGGTGGGATAGATATTTCTCCTTTTGGGGGGGAGGGAGGGGAGAAATTTGCACTGAACCTGTCTGCCAGTATGTTGGCAATGTCTGTGGGTTCAGTGATTTTTTTATCATTTTGGACTAATTCTGAGCATATCTGGGAGTTTCCACCCAGGTTTCTAACATAGCTAAAGAAGGCCTTATGACTGTATGGTTCAAGCAAGACACTAAAATCAGCACCTATTGCCCCTGTCCAAGAGGGACACATGTAAAACCCCCGGGTGAATTTCCAGTTACCCATCCAATCGTCCAAATTTTGTTTAAATAGGACTAACAAAGGGCTTTGTTTAAGATGAATAGGAAACTTGTTCCATAGGTGGGGCAACCTCTGTGAGACAAATCTGTCTCTCCAGCAAGTTCTGTTGATGTCACATTCCAGGTTAAGGTCCTTTGAGTGAGTGACCTGTGTGCCATTTGATTTACAAATGTGCAGCATTTCCATCAAAGCTGGGTCAGAGATTGCTCTATATGCAAGACACAGGTCACCGCTTAGCAGTCTGTATGACACAGAGTAAAGCAACATTGATTTCAGTCTGTCCACATAAGACAGATCTTGAAGACCCTGAATTTTCTTCATAAGCAACCTTTGTGGACTCTTCAATTGCTGCAGGTGTTTAGAAAGGAACATACCAAAGGGAGCGTTGTACTCTATTACTGGCCTGATAAGGGTAGAGTACAGGGGGTTATAACCTCCGTTTTTCTGGAGGCAATGCCCTTACTTATGAGATGAACAATATAAAATGCCCTTCTTACCACTGTGGAGACATGGTGATCAAAGCTAAGATTGCTGTCAACCTATGTGCCCAGATCTGTCACCACTGACTGTGTGCTGAGGGTATTGTTATTAATGTGGTAGTTTGCAGGAATGCCACCCTTGCCAAAGGGGATGATAATGCATTTTTTTGCATTAGGTTTAACACCATGACTTTGGCTCCAGTCAATAGTCTGCGTAGGACCTTCTTGCAGTACGTTGATATAACTAGCGGTTTCAATGATCACTCCCAGTTTGCAGTCATCAGCAAACTTTGTCAGCCACAGTCCTTTAATTTTAGCTTGTACTTCGGAGAAGTAGATTCCAAACAGTAAGTGCCCCAGAAGCAATCCCTGTGGAACACCACTGGTTATGGGTCTCCTGGAGGAGGTGGAGTCCCCTATTTTGACCATATGAGTTCTATCAGTGGGCCAGTTTACAACCCACCTGACAATATATGGGTTGATACCCAGCTGGGTGAGTTTATCAATGATGCCTGAGTGAGGGATTGTGTCAAAGGCCTTGGCTAAGTCTAGGTTGGCCAGATGCACAGATTTGCCCTCGTATAGGGCTTTGGTGACTGTCTTGAAAAAGTCCACCAAGTTTAACAGGCATGACCTCCCCTCAACATAGACAAACTGGGTGTGGTCAAGCATTTGGAGATTTCCTATATCTTTGTTAATGAGGTCCATGATGATTCGTTCCACAGCCTTGCAGATAAGGCTGGTCAGCTAATGGGTTTATGTTCCCAGGGTCCGTGGATGCCCTCCCTTTGGACAAAGGGTTGACAGTAGATGTTTTCCATTCCACTGGGATGAAGCCAGTGTTTAGGCTGTGATTGAAAAGTGCGCTCAATGGTGATGCTAATTCCTGTTTTAACTCATGTAGAACACAGCCTGGGATGTTTTCTGGTCCCACAGAGGCTATGTTTTTGGCCATGGAGAGGGCACTTAAGACTTGTTCCTTGGAGATACTAGGCGGAGTAGGCAGGGGGGGCAGGTGAATGGAATGTTTTGGGGTATATCTGCCGGGGACAGGGGAGTGAAGCTTTCATTGAACCTGTCAGCCAACAGGTTTGCTATATCCACAGGTACTATAAATGTAGTACCATTAACTACAAATTCAGCGCAAATCTGGGCCTTACCTTTGAGGTTATGGATGTAACTGAAGAATGTCTTGTGGTTACCTTAGTCAGGGGAAGCTAATGTGGATTTTTAGTTAGCTTTGGAGGACTTCACTAGGAGTCTTATTTGTTTGTTTAACTTGAGGAGGGAGTGTTTCCAGTTTTGAGACCATTTCTTCCTGCTCTTAGACAGCAATTTCTTTCTGCTATTGTATAGCCTATTAATGGCAGCTGTCCACAAGGCAGGTTTGTTTTTACATGAAGATTTTGCTTTGGTTCTGTCTGGTACGAAAGAGTCAATACAACTGTACAAGTGCTTGCATAAAGCATTGGTGTATAACTCAGCATAGGTGTCTGTTCCATCAGTGGGGGGTGGGGCCATGAAGCTATTTATGCCGTCACATAAGAGGTTGTAATTAGCCTTGGAGATGTTTTTTACTGGAGTTGTTGCTAAGAGGGGTTTTGTGTTACAGTTACTTCTAGCGAGACTGACTTGTGGTCAGATCTCACCAGGGATGGTCACACACTGGGGATGGTGGAGTGGTCTCCCATGTTGGTGAGCACCAGGTCCAGGATGTTTGAGCCCCTTGTGGATGTGTCAACCAGCTGGTCCAGGGCATTGGAGTTAATGATGTCCGGGAACCTTTGGGCAACAGAGTTAGAAAACATAATTTACCCAGTCTATGGATGGTTAATTAAAGTCACCCAAAACCAGGGTGTTTGGTTGTATCTTCATTGACTGATGTAGATCCAAGCAGGCTGAGTGGATGTCCTGATTCATGAAGGGGAACCTACAGCCAGCAATGACCCAAAGAGGGGTCTTACCTACAGTCAATTGCACCTGAAGTAATTCAAGGGAATCGTGCTGTTTAACCAATCTAGAGGTATATTTATCTTTAATGAATATTGATACACTACCTCCTTTAGTTCTCACTCCTTCAGTTTGTGGGCTAAATGTGTGGAAGGAAATGTAACCTGGTATATATAGCTGGCATGCTCTCCACAGCCTTAAACCAGATCTCAGTGACTGCACAAATGTCAGTATCTTCTGGTGTGAGGACTGCTTCCAGCGAGTGCAGTTTCTGGTTTAGAATCCTAGCATTTAGCAGCATAACCTTGAGGTTGTTTTTAGAGGGTAATTTTACGTGAGAAATTGTGTTCTTGTGACATTGCCTAAAAAAGACACTATGGGGATGGCAAAAGCCTTAGCTAGTAACCAAAATCCCAGGGGTGACAGATGAAGACCATCTCTGGCAAAGTATGGAGGTCTATCAACTATGTCATCCCAGGCTGACAGATATTGGATCCCTTTTGAATGACACCAGAAACTAAGCCAGTTGCTGAAGTCAATTATTTTTTGTTTGTATTGAGGTATCTTCCTAGGCGAAGGTAAAATGCTGCTTAAGGCTAGGGACATACCTGCCTGAGACATGTAATCGAAGAGCTCAGTCACGTCTCTCTTCATATAGTCCAGTGAGGTACATCTCAAGTTGTTCATACCAACATGGACTATGACAGAGTCATAACAGTGCTTGTTGTTGAGAGACTTGAGTGTGTGTGTGATGTGGCAGATCCTCGGAGCTGACAGACAGCTGACTGTGACCTTTTCCTTATCCAACCTGGTGAGAGGGACATCTGTGTGTCTCACAACTGAGTCACCTATGACTAAAGATGTTTTATACAGTTTAATCATGCCCACAAACTATGGCTACTACAAATCTCAGCAGTCACCAGACAGTATATAGCATCTGAATGGGAAAAACCTTCATGCCTTTCTTCTCAGAGACTACATACTTTTGTAAGCAGATATTCTAACCTATTAGGGATGGATATGAAATCAGAACAGCCCTTTACTTTTAGCAGAATAAGACGGAGGCTTAACCTTCTTTCTATTACATTCTGGAAAAAGTCAACTACATATTTTGCCACATTTCCTACAGCTTTCCCCTCAGAATTTATTTATGTATGTATCTATGCATGTATGTATGTATTTATTTATTTAATTATTTATTCTCAGCTGTGCTTTCTGTGACTACAAGGTAAGTGTTACCTGAAATGCAGAAACACTGATTTTGAAAGTGGATGGAGTTCAAAAAGAATCCGTAGCTCGATGCTGGGCTACAGTAAGCTTATTTCTCAGCTAATGCTTAGTGTTTTCTAGAGATACTGGAACCCATACGAATAATTGAAGCTTGCTTTGAGTACTACAGAATGTTAGAAAGTGGATTAATGCAGCTTTCCTCTTTCTAAAACCACTGCTCCAGCACCCTGATTTGGCACCTACATCAGGTGAGAAGGTGAAGTCTTAGGATCAGCTCAGCACATGGCTGCATAATGCTGCGGACAGTTTTAATAAAGAGAAGACTACATACTGAGTTATATGACATGCTGTAACTGATAAGACCTGCTGCAGAAATGGTACCGAAGGGTTTTTATTGCGTTCTAAGCCAGGTATGGTAGGGGTACATTTCTGTGTGTAACACTGATCAGTTCCTCCAGCTCAAAAGTGTGACATCTTAACAAAAAATGTTTTCTGAATTTGGTGCTGGACCACTGGTCTGCATGGATTTAGAAAAAGCTTATGCTTAGGAACTATACTATGTGAATTACTGGGTCTACTTTAATTAAATGAAAGCGCAATATGTCGAATATGAATCCGTCGACACATAAACAGCGAAACGTGACAACGTCGAACAAGCAAATCCACGAAATTTAAACATCAAAACCGCAATAGTCGGCCAACCCCACCGCCCATAACATACTACCTTCACGCCTTTCTTCTCAGACTTACTTTTGTAAGGAGATATTCTAACCTATTAGGGATGGAGGATATGAAATCAGAACAGCCCTTTACTTTTAGCAGAATAAGACGGAGGCTTAACCTTCTTTCTATTACATTTTGGAAAAAGTCAACTACATATTTTGCCACATTTCCTACAGCGTTCCTCTCAGAATTTATTTATGTATGTATGTATGTATGTATTTATTTATTTATTTAATTATTTATTCTCAGCTGTGATTCCTGTGACTATAAGGTAAGTGTTACCTGAAATGCAGAAAAGTACAGTTTTGTACCTACCATAAATGTAGATGTTCGAAGATCCACATTGCTGCAGTCCTAACACTTGGGTAGTCCGCTGTCCTCGGTCGGCCCGAATATCAGAGTATAAGGCTGACGTCGGTCAAGGCGCATTTGACTGACATCAGAACGTCAGGGTACAAATGCGCATGACCGACGCCATATCCTCAGTCTTTTCTTGCCCCAGATGTCAGAAGACCCTAAAAAGAAAGGTCAAAACCCATAGACAACAACTAAACAACCAACCAGCCTAACACCAAAAATATATACAATATATACAATATATACAATATACACAATATACCTCAGATGGATAACCCAACCCACACAACCACCTCACACTACAGAGGGGAAGGAGGGAGGGTAAATTGGACTGCAGCAATGTGGATCTTCGAACATCTACATTTATGGTAGGTACAAAACTGTACTATGTTCTTCATCTCACATTGCTGCAGTCCTAACACTTGGGTAGAATCCCAAAGCAGAGGTAAGGGAGGATGGCTAAACTATAATGAAGCAGGAGCTGCCAAAATGCCCTGCAACACAGCAGTGGCAAAACCAGCCCTGGATTTAGAGAATAGTGGAAGGTGGTAATGCCTAGAGAAGGTATGCACTGAACTCCAAGTGGCTGCCTCCAGAATATCCTTAGTCGCCACCCCCCTCAAAAAAGCTGTTGAAGTGGCAGTAGCCCTAGTGGAATGAGGCCTAATCCCAGCTGGAATCTCTTTGCCATGATGGGAATAACAGAAAGCAATGCAAAATCCAATCCACTTAGAAATAGTTTGTTTTGACACGGGCTTGCCGAGAGCACAAAGCAAAAGAAACTAATAACTGCTGAGATTGTCTGAACCCTTTAGTTCTGTCCAAATAATATCTCAACTGCCTGTGTACATCTAAAGTGTGCAAAATCTTTTCCCCTTTATTTTGGGGATTTGCATAGAAAGTAGGCAAATGAATAGTTTGGTTTAAAGCCACACTAGAAACCACTTTAGGCATAAAGGAAGGATTAGTACGTAAAGATACCCTATCCTTATGGAAAATTAAGAAAGGCTCAACTGCCATAAGGGCCTGCAATTCAGAAACCCTTCTTGCAGAGGTAATGGCCAACAAAAAGCAGTCTTCCATGACAAATATTTCAACTCAGCAGTAGCTGCAGGCTCAAAAGGTTGTAGAGTGAGTTTCTCCAACACAAAATTGAGATCCCAAGCAGGAGTAGGAGCCCTTCGTGGGGGTCTTATATTCTTTGCCCCTCTAAGAAATTGCTTGAACAAAGGATGAGAAAACAATGGTGGGTCACAATCATAGTGAGCTGAAATTGCTGCAGCATGAATCTTAATAGAAGAGAAGGACAAACCTTTGTCTAACAATTCAGTAAGATATTGAAGAGCCACACTTAAATCAGGCTCAGAAACATCCAAATCCTTAGCTGCACTCCAAAACAAAAATCTCTTCCATTTATCTGCGTACACTTTCCTTGTACTAGGCCTTCTAGCTTCCAAAATCACATTCAAAACTTGTTGTGGAAGTTGAGACCCTTTATGGTTCAAAACAGAATATGCCAGGCTGTTAGGTGCAGAGAGTGAAGCTTGACATTGAGCAAATGACTGTCCTCCTGGGACAACAGATGTGGAATCAAAGGCAAAGGCCATGGAGGCTTCCGTACTAGACTTCTCAGTAATGGGTACCAGTGCTGTCGAGGCCAATCTGGAGCTATCAAAATCATCCTTGGCTTGTCCTGTCTGACCTTCACAAGTACCTTTGGGAGGAGAGGCAGAGGTGGAAAGGCATACACATGAAGATTTTTCCAACTGAAAGAAAGAGCATCCACTTTCCAAGCTGTGGGATGAAACCTCTTTGTGCAAAACTTTGGCAGCTGGTGGTTTAGTGGAGAAGCGAACAGATCTATGTCTGGAGTTCCCCAGGACACTGTCAATTTCTGAAATACATGAAGATCCAGTTTCCACTCGTGGGGATCCATGATTTGTCTGCTTAACACATCTGCTAAGGAGTTCTGTGCTCCCGGCAGAAACCTTGCCTGAAGACTTAGTTGTAAACTGAGAGCAGTCTCCCACAAAATCATTGCCTGCCTGCATAGAGGATAAGAATGTGTTCCCCTTGCTTGCTGATGTACCACATGACAGCTGTGTTGTCTGTTAGAATCAACACCTGCCCTGGAAGAAGTAAATCCTTGAAAGCTATTAATGCAAACTGGACTGCTAACATCTCCTTCAAGTTGATATGTAGATGCTGTAGTCTGACAGGCCACTTGTCTTGTATCCACTTTCCGTTTAGATGAGCTCCCAAGCTTTGTCCGAGGCATCTGTCGTTAAAATTTGACTCGCCTCTGGCCGGGTCACAGAGAGTCCCTTGTTTAGGTGACATTCCTGAGCCCACCACAAAATTCCTTTTGAATGCAAGGTATTATTTGAATGACAGTGTCCAGATCCTGGCAGTGCTGTGTCCATACATTTTGAGATACCATTGCAACTTCCTCATATGCAGTTTGGCATTGGGAAGCACCAGAATACAAGATGCCATGAACCCTAAGGCTTGAAGGACTGTCCTTGCAGTCAGCCGGACTGAAGAGATAGATGATGGAAGTAAAGGGAAAGATTCTTTTGTTTGTCCGGGGTTAGAAAGGCCATCTGGGATGCTGTATTCAGTCTTACACCCAGAAAGCACATGTCTTGAGAGGGTACTAGACTGGACTTTATTTCGTTCACAGAATACCCCAGGCATCTTAGCACTGCTATCACATATTCCAAATGACGAAGAAGCTCTTCCCTGCCTTGAGCCAGAATCAGGCAATCGTCCAAATAAGGATAGATTTGTATTCCTTTCAGCCTGAAGAAAGCTATCACTGGAGCCAGAACTTTCGTAAATACTCTGGGCGCAGTAGATAAGCCAAAGGGCAATGCAGAGAACTGATAGTGAGAAGTCCCAGTCCGAACGTAGATACTTCCTGCAACTTAGCCTGATAGGAACATGAAGGTAAGCCTCCTTGAGATCCAATGTTACCATCCAGTGATCCTTGCCCAGCAGAGGTAAAAGCTGTTGTAACGTCAACATTTTGAACTTGGGAATGTCCAGATAAGTGTTGAGGATAGATAAGTCCAAAATTGGTCTCCACGTGTTCCCCTTTTTGGTACAAGGAACAGGCGAGAATAAAATCCTAGGCCCCTTTCTGGTATAGGAACTGGCTGTATGGCCCCTATTTGGAGTAACAGAGAAATTTGCTTGTGAGCCTCTATTCTTTGTTGTGGAGGAATGTCTGGCATGCCTTTGAAAGGAGGCAAGGTATGGAAATAAAACCTGTAACCGTGATGTATGATATCCAATACCCATCTGTCTTGGGTAATCAAACTCCAATTTTCTTTGAAAAGTGCCAACCTTCCTCCCAAAGGTGCTGCCAGCCGAGAAGGTTCTGGCAGCGGAAAAGGTAGGTCATTGGGTCTGTTTACGAAAGGACTGACCCCTGCCCTCACCCGAAGACTGTGCAGGAGAACTCCCTGTTCTAGGCCTGAAAGAGCCTTGACCTCTGCCCCTGCCACGTCTAGATCTACCCCTAGACTGGGAATCATAAGAAGGATACGTCCACCCCTTAGTAGGCCAATTTCTACTAAACTTTGGAGGCTGAACCTGCAAAAAATCTTTAACAGTCTGCATAGACTTAGCCTTGTCTTCCATTTTCTTTAAAACTGCCTCAACAGGAGAACCAAACAAGACATCAGATTGCAAAGGGGCATCCAAAATCCTAGTTTTAACATGGTCAGATAAATTTTGATCCCTCAGCCAGGCATGCCTGCGAAGAACTGGCCCAGTGGCAGCCCACCCTAGACGAGGCCTGTACAGCATCAAAACCACATTGCAAAGAATGCTTACCCACCTGTTCAGAAACATGCACTAAATCTTGTAACTCTTTACAATCAATACCTTCCGCCAGAGCATCCACCTTAGATTTCAACTGTGAAAGGAGATAATTTTGATATTTCAACATGTGAAACTGGCAATTCAAAGCTCTCATGGCTAGAGTGGAAGAAGTATAAACTTTCTTTCCCCATCTATCCAAGGCCCTGGCCTCCTTATCTGCCGGAACCGGATTCTTGACAACAGAAGCCTTAACACCCTTAGGCCCCTGGCTAACAGTTTCTGGGTCTGCCCTAGGACTCTTAAAAGATACTTATGAGCTTCAGGCACCCGGTAATACCTATCAGGTTTAACAGGAGCAGGAGGCAAAGAATCAGGATTAAGAGAAGCCTCTGCAAACACATCTTCCACCACATTCAGAACAGGAGGTATAGCCAAAGGCCTATGCTGGGGTAAAAACAAAAATTCCCTAAGCCTTTTCCTGGAATCAGAGAAGTCCTGACCTTCCCATTTAAAATGCTCTCTCATGGAGTGAAGGGTCTCTGAAAAAGAAAAATCCTCAGGAGGAGAAGCAGAAGGAGTAGAATCATCCACATCAGAATCAGAATAATGAGAATACTCCTGCAAGTCTTCAGCCGAAGACTCAGACACATCCGAAACCTGCTCATAATCCCCCAACACTGGTTCCATCCTAGGCCTCTTATCAGGAGGGGGCATAGAGCCTCTAATTAAAGTAATTAAATCTTCTGCCATTTTAAGCATGTGCTTCTTGGGCACAGAACCTGAAGAACTAGGAGTGACACCCACAGAAGCTAAACTAGACCTGCCTCTAGGAGAAGCCTTGGAAGCAGAAAGAGAGGGCCTAGATACTTTAGGAAGGGAGGGGAGTACAGATATCTGAGAAGCCCCTACAGCCTGACCTGCCTCCTGGGAGGCCACATCCTGTAAAATCAAAGTTTCTCCCTGTGACTCCAGAGAGGCCTCCGTCGGAACCACCGGTTCCACTGACGCCTCTAAAGAACCGGCGTCCGGTTCGGACGACTCCTCTAACCTAGGTTTAACTGCCTTGTCCTTGCGCTTCTTTGAGGAAGCCGGCGGAGCATCCGACGGCATATTGTAATTGCACCGCTTCCCAAAGACCAACCTGGCACAATCCAACCTACACTTTATAGTGCGTTTATTGAACCTAGCACAAAAGCGACACCCAACAACGTCGTGCTCAGGTCCCAAACAAGGTATACACAAATTATGATAATCCCTATGCGGTATCTGTTTCCCACAAGAAATACAGTTATTCACTTTTTCTGACATCCGGTAAACCACTGAGGCAAGAAAAAAACAAAATATTCCCCAACGGGGTACTTAACCAACTCTGACTTCGGTCTGAAACTCCGACCGAAAAATTTCAGAACGCCAACGGCACTTGCAACACTGCTTCTGCATCGGACCATGCGGCAAAAAAGACTGAGGATATGGCGTCGGGCATGCGCATTTGTTCCCTCGCGTTCTGTTGTCAGTCAAATGCGCCTTGACCGACGTCAGCCTTATACTCTGATATTCGGGCCGACCGAGGGACAGCGGACTACCCAAGTGTTAGGACTGCAGCAATGTGAGATGAAGAACATCACATATTTTGAAAGTGGATGGAGTTCAAAAAGAATCCGTAGCTCGATGCTGGGCTACAGTAAGCTTATTTCTCAGCTAATGCTTAGTGTTTTCTAGAGATTCCGGGACCCCTACGAATAACTGAAGCTTGCTTTGAGTACTAAAGAATGTTAGAAAATGGATTAATGCAGCTGTCCTCATTCTAAAACCACTGCTCCAGCACCCTGATTTGGCACCTACATCAGGTGAGAAGGTGAAGTCTTAGGATCAGCTCAGCACATGGCTGCATAATGCTGCGGACAGTTTTAATAAAGAGAAGACTACATACTGAGTTATATGACATGCTGTAACTGATAAGACCTGCTGCAGAAATGGTACCGAAGGGTTTTTATTGCGTTCTAAGCCAGGTATGGTAGGGGTACATTTCTGTGTGTAACACTGATCAGTTCCTCCAGCTCAAAAGTGTGACATCTTAACAAAAAATGTTTTCTGAATTTGGTGCTGGACCAAATGGGAAAAACCTTCACGCCTTTCTTCTTAGACTTACTTTTGTAAGGAGATATTCTAACCTATTAGGGATGGATATGAAATCAGAACAGCCCTTTACTTTTAGCAGGATAAGACGGAGGCTTAACCTTCTTTCTATTACATTTTGGAAAAAGTCAACTACATATTTTGCCACATTTCCTACAGCGTTCCTCTCAGAATTTATTTATGTACGTATGTATGTATGTATTTATTTATTTAATTATTTATCCTCAGCTGTGCTTCCTGTAACTATAAGGTAAGTGTTACCTGAAATGCAGAAACACAGATTTTGAAAGTGGATGGAGTCCAAAAAGAATCCGTAGCTCGATGCTGGGCTACAGTAAGCTTATTTCTCAGCTAATGCTTAGTGTTTTCTAGAGATTCTGGGACCCCTATGAATAACTGAAGCTTGCTTTGAGTACTACAGAACGTTAGAAAATGGATTAATGCAGCTGTCCTCATTCTAAAACCACTGCTCCAGCACCCTGATTTGGCACCTACATCAGGTGAGAAGGTGAAGTCTTAGGATCAGCTCAGCACATGGCTGCATAATGCTGCGGACAGTTTTAATAAAGAGAAGACTACATACTGAGTTATATGACATGCTGTAACTGATAAGACCTGCTGCAGAAATGGTACCGAAGGGTTTTTATTGCGTTCTAAGCCAGGTATGGTAGGGGTACATTTCTGTGTGTAACACTGATCAGTTCCTCCAGCTCAAAAGTGTGACATCTTAACAAAAAATGTTTTCTGAATTTGGTGCTGGACCACTGGTCTGCATGGATTTAGAAAAAGCTTATGCTTAGGAACTATACTATGTGAATTACTGGGTCTACTTTAATTAAATGAAAGCGCAATATGTCGAATATGAATCCGTCGACACATAAACAGCGAAACGCGACAACGTCGAACACGCAAATCCACGAAATTTAAACATCAAAACCGCAATAGTCGGCCAACCCCACCGCCCATAACATACTACCTACGCAAACACAACAACAAAAAACACATACATACACTAACCAAAACCCTACTACTAACCCTAAATTAAAGCACCAAAACCCCACTTGTAACCCAACACTAAACCCCACATACACAACTATCTATGCACTACCCTTAATGCTTCCCTAACCCTAAGGTCTGTAACTACCGCACACTTACCCTACAGAACTATACCCACACAAAGTAAATATTCCACACACATACACTTAACAAAACCCTACACTAAACCTTACATATATTACCTATCTATGCACTTACCTTAACCCACACCCTAACCCTAAGGTCCGTAACTATTGCACACTTACCTTACAAAGCTATACCGCAGACGGGCCAACTATGACAATTCAACATTTCCGATTTCGCTATTTAGTGCATTCGACATTTCTGCGTTTCGTTGTTTGCGTGTCGTCGGATTCATATTCGATGGATTGCGCTTTCGTTTAATTAAAGTAGACCCGAATTACTGCCAGCCATAGCATCTTCTGCTTAGCCAGAAATAACTCTTGCAGCTATCACTCAAGGAACACTGTTCCCCTATCATCAACCAACCTTCATGTGAAACAAATTCTTCACGTTTCCTTCAGTTTTTCACCCTGAATCATCAAACTGCATTGTCTTGCTCTTACGCATATCTGTATTCTGAAAGACGACACCCTGTTCAGCTTTAAATACTACCTTTTATCAAAGTGCTGTAAAATGCATCTCTGATGCTGTATCATGCAGACTAAATTCAGAAATCTACAACTGAAAGCAGCAGAGGTAAATGTTTCATTATAAAGTCTGCCTGTCTACACTGATTTCTTCTTAGCAGGAAAAACTGCTGGCTTCTGTTGCCCTCTCCACACATTAAATGTCTTTGACAGCTGGGTCTGTCTTTCTGCTACCAATAAAATCTGACCTGTCAGTGGTGTCTCTACAGTCTATCTAATTTTTATGAGCTGACAGCTGTAAATCTGCTGCCTACTGGATGTCATGTTATTATACTCTGAAATGATTCAGTCAGTTTCAGTATTTATACCATTTAAGGTCCTTACTCATCTCTTCACTTAATCAAAACATCTATGCCTTGAACATTCTCCTGTAACCAGCAGCAACCTAACCACCCTTCCCATCTAACTTTACATATCTTCCTCTCATATCAATTAATAAAGTGTACATGTTTTAAACATAAAATATATTAAGTCATTTGTTACAACAATGCTTCTTAGTTTCTAACAAGATTCTCAGGATTACTGACACCACTTTTTTCTTGCTTATTTCATACATTTTTTGTAGTTTTTGACATTTTTTTCTTACATATCCATTTTAATGTCTCAAAATACAAACTCCAACCTTTGATTCTCAGCTATTTCTTTTTACAGCACCTTACAGACTCATTCTTTATATTGTTTTTCAGTTTGTTCCATCTATCTGTTATATTTCTCCAAAACACTGCTATGTCTTGAGGATCTTTCCATGCTTGTAAAAAATAGTTCCATGTTTATAACAACCAAATCTATCTCACATAATCATTCTTTATTTTCTGTTCAACATTCAAATACCACATGTTCAGAAAAAGATTATATACAGTAAATCACTTTATCCTCCTGAAAATATACTTAATCCTTGTTTGTACAATTTATCTTTTATATGTATGCATTGCATTTCCTATACGACATATGAGCATGTATTCCAAAATGTCCTACACCATTTCTATAGGTTATTTCTGTTTTTTCTCCTCCTATAAAATGATGGCTAAAATCTCTTAAACAAATGACATTTTCTATCATGGCAAGTAGTTTACATGTACCTATTTCTGTCTTTATACTGCTTGCAATGATAAATACACATTTTGGGCCAAATTCCAAGAGCTGCTCTCAGTGTAAGGCTGCCCTGATTCCGAAACACTTGCTCTCAGTGTAAGTGACTTATTTTAGTGTAAGGCCTATATATAAACAGGCTTAATATGAGGACCAGATTCCCAAACAACAGCTCTCCGCTTGCTGTCAGTGTAAGTGGTCACTTACACTGAGAGCAAGTCTTTTGGAATCAGGCTCTTTGTATTCCAAACTTTGCTAATGTTGGAAAACATCTAATTATATACAATCCTTCATGGTAAGAAATGCAATCACTAAGTGTTCTATGAAAAATTACCAACAGATTTTTCCTGCTCCCCAAATTCTTTTTCCCCCTATATTGTTACTACATATCGTGCATTCTGTGCATATACTGTGTTTGTTTTAGTTTTTTTACACCACTTCAGTATTGCTAAGTACCTTACTCAGCTCTTTTAAATAATCAACTTTTCTCTGTAATGATGGACTGATCATTTTTATCTTCATTCTCGCTTATCTTTACTTTTTAGGGAGATTGTTCTTCATGTATACTTTTTCCACCTTTTCCCCTTTCTGGCACTATTTTTGCCAATGTTACCTTCAATAATTTATATATTTTTTCCCTCCTGTTACTGGACTTGTTCTTCACTTTCTTCTACTATTGCTTTTAAAACAAGATTATTCCTGTCCATAGAAACGGGCCATCAACAACATCTACAGAATGAATAAGTTGTTGAAATGCCTGTTTCTTTTTTCAAAAATGTTTTTATTTTTAACAAGATCAATAACCAAAATATATTTACGTTCATAACTATAATAAACTATGTACAAAGTCCATAACAAAATATGCATTTATATGCAAATCGGAAATCATCTAACATTTCTCAAGTAATAAATGTAATTTTTCCCAAGCAATTAATTTATATGTTGGATTGTTTGTTCTCAATGTTATGGTACAGATTTCTTTATTACATAATGACTTAGCTAAATAAATAAATTCATTATTAAATGACAGAAAAGACTCAGTTTTCCAGTTTTTTTGTTACAACTTTCCTAGCCACTGCTAGTATTGACCATAGTATATGTACTTGAGTTTTAGGTACAACTTCTGGTGTTGGTACATTAAACAGAATGAGAGAGTCAGAAATTATCATTCCATAAAGCTTTACAGAAAAGTTTAAATTCACTCCAAAACAAAGATACCATTTTACATACAAGAATCACATGAAACCAATCAGTGTCTTCTGATTTACATCTCCAACACTTTGCATCATTTTTTTATATATTGTTGCAATTCTATATGGTGTCAAAAAACATCTGCAAAGGAACTTCCAAGTATATATTCTCCAACAGAGAGAAACTGTAGTTCTTCCTGCTGATCTTAAATAGAGTTTTTTGTTTGTAGTAGTAAATTCTTCTTTGTTTATTTTTGTAGAGTAGTTCCAATAAGAGGCATCTATAAAACTAAAATCAGACCTAATGGTTTTATAGATTAAAGATATAAATGGGGTGTCTCTTAGAGAACCATTAATCACATTAGATATTAAATTTAGGAATTTGGGTAAATTGTCACCATTCGTTTGTAGTGATAGTATAATTTTGTTATGAAGGAACTCTCTACAAATTTGTATGTCTAGCCAACTACTATTATGTAAACTGTATCTAGCTTGCTGAAATGTCTGTTCATTAATTTGAAGTTTAAAGGACCACTGGTACATCAACTGCAACTGTTTGATGGGAATTTTCACTTTGCCTGATGTTGTGTGACCATGGATATCAGTAAGGGGAAGTGCTGGGTCAAAGTCCCCCATTCAAAGACGTGTAATTTATTTAAATTATTACATATGTAGAGTACAGTTATGTAAGCAAACTTATTATAACAGTAGATGTTCAAATAATCTCTACTGCAGAATCCTAAGCTATATGGGTTACATCCTGCAAAAAATATACACCCAATCAGCTTCCAAAGTTTCTGGGTACCTTCCACATGGCCAAACTGTTAGGCAGCTCTACCTAAGCTGTCTAAAATGATAGGTTTGGATGTCAAGCTCTTAAGAGCTTTCATGCCACCTGAGAGATTGAGGCTGAGCCCTGACAGGACATAGAAGTAATATATATATATATATATATATATATATATATATGTCCACACCCTGGCAAAACAACATATTCACAAAACTAAGGGGGATGGAAGGTGGGAGTGGCTAATGTAGCACCTAACCATTCAAACATCTACTGTTATGTTAAGTTACTTACAGAACCATACTGTGTTTCTCATACTGATCACTGCTGCAGTAGCCTAATCTATAGGCTAGATTACCCTACCTTATAACATTTAGGAGGTGGAAAAAGAAGAATCCAAGAACTCCTGTGGAATGCTCCTGGCAAAGCCTGATCTAGACCTAGAGAAGGATTCAAGCTTAGGACCAAGTTGCTGCTTAAAGAATACTTTCCAAAAAAGGCCATAGACAAATCCAATGCAGAGTGAGCCATGACCCTGCCTGGAAATTTTTGTTGTGAAGAAAATAATAAACATTAATATCCTGAGACAACCATTTGGAAATAGTTTGTTTTGATACAGGTTGTCTCTTCTTACCTTCACAATAAATGAGCAAACGATCCAAATATCTGAAAGATTTTGTTCAATCAAAATAGTACCCAAGTTGTCTGTGGATATCCAAGGTATGAAGAATCCGTTCTCCCTCATTTTTAGGTTTTGGAAAAAAAAATAGGGAGATGGATAGTTTGGCTCAAAGCAAATTAAAATGCCATTTTAGGAAAAACAAGAAGGATTAGTTCTCAATGAAACACCATCTCTGTTTAAAATGAGATAGGGCTGACTCACCATAAGAGCTTGCAGCTCAGGTACTCTTCTTGCAGAAGTCAGTGCAATCAGTAAAAAGTTTTCCGTGTTAAGACCTCAAGTCAGCCTGATGAGCTAGTTCAAATGGTGCAAGTCTTTCTAACAGAAAATTAACATCCCAAGGCGAAGCCACCAGTTTTCTTGGAAGCTTCTTACGTAAAACCCTTTCAAAAACATTTTAACATGAGAATGTTTTGAAAGAAGAGGATTCCTGTGCAGACATGCTGAAATGGCTGATAAATTAAGCTTAATACAGGAGTAAGAATGGCCATGGGATAATAACTCACACAAATATTGTAAAACCAGAGAAACACTAGCCCTGAATGGGTGCTAGTTATGTTGTTGGCACCAACTAGAAAACATCATTTGCTAATATATTATTTTCTACTAGCAGGTTTTCTTGTCTTCATAAGTACTTTATGCAATTCTGCAGTAAACAGGTGCCTAACTTGAATTAAAACCCTACCATCCAGGCAGTCACTTGAAGTTGCCTGGGTCGTGATATATCAAATATCCCTGTTCTTGTCTGAGTATGTCCATTCTGTGAGGAAGTCTGTGGTAATTGTCCTTGGTCATTTACAAAAGAAGGAAAAAAGTACAGTTGTGTACATTTACCATAAATGTAGATGTTTGAGTGTATTCACTGTTGCAGTCATCACCTGTGGGTTATCCCTGCTGTGGTAGCCCCCAGCCAGCCCGAACACCAGAGTCAATGTTTTTCTGTGTCGGCTGCTGTCGCCTGTAGTCTGACATCAGGTTTTCAGTGCTATAAATCAAGGCAGCCGATGCCATTACATCAGTTTTTCTTGCCCTTACCCATCAGAAGCACAAGGAAATATGGTAAAGTGGTCCTGGTGGCTAAATGTCACAGTGAGAAGCTTATGTCCCCCTAAGGAAAGAGGATATAAGGGGAAGGAGGGAGGGGAAACCAGGAGTGCAACAGTGAATACACTCGAACATCTACATTTATGGTAAGTGTAGACAGCTGTACTATGTTCTTCGTGTTTCATTGCTGCAGTCATCACCTGTGGGAGGATTCCCAAAGCTGAGGAGAGGGGTGGAAGGATTAGTTAGAGACCTAGGCATGGGTCAGCATGCCACACAGCCTTAGAGAAAATAAGTCGTTGGTAATGCTTTGTGAAGGTATGGACAGAGGTCCAGGTGACAGCTTCCAAGATGTCCCTGGTGGGAACTCCTCTGAGGAAATGCTGTGGAAGTGGAGGCTGTCCTACTGGAATGGGTATGAATAGACTTAAGGGGAGATTTCCCATGTAGTCTGTAGTAGAAATGGATACCGTGTGATATCAATTTGGAAATGGTTTGCTTAGAAATAGGCTTCCCTTCTACCCCTGGGGCAAAGGTGACAAGAAGCTGGTCTGTTTTTCTGAAGGGTTTAGTACAGTCCAGATAGTACCTGAGCTGTCTGTGCATATCTAGTGAGTGCAGAATTCTTTCCTCCTTGTTTTGAGGGTTAGGAAAGAAGGTGGGTAGATGTATGGCCTGGTTGAACGTCACATCAGATACCACCTTGGGCATAAAGGAGGGGTTAGTTCCCAGGGAGTCCCTGTCTGCATGGAAAATGATGAAGGGCTCAATGTCCATGAGTGCCTGAAGTTCTGAAACCCTTCTGGCTGAGGTGATAGCTAGTAGGAAAGCAGTCTTCCAGGAGAGATATCTCAATTCTGCTGAAGCAACAGGTTCGAATGGTGGTAAGGTTAGTTCTTCTAAAACATAATTCACGTCCCAGGATGGCGTGGGTGGCCTTCTGAGAGGTCTGACATTAGAAGTCCCTCTGAAGAATTGTTTAATCAAAGGATGTGAGAAGAGAGGCTGGTCTGTATCGAAATGTGCTGAAATGGCTGAGGCATGGATTTTAATAGAAGAGAAGGAGAGGCCACTATTGAGTAACTCAGTTAGGTAGTCCAGGATAGGAGGGATGGAAGGTTGTGAGGTACTGCACCCAGTGGACTGGCTCCGGGAGCAGAATCTTTTCCATTTCCCTGAGTAAGATTTTCTGGTGCTGGGCCTTCTGGCCTCTGTGATAATGTCTAGGACCTGTTTGCTTAACAGGGGCACCTTGTTTGCTTTTAAAGTATTAGTGCTACTGATAGTTTGAGTCTGCAAGTCTGGGTGCAGCATACCCCCACACACACACACCTGTGCCAAGAGGTCTGAGATCAGGGGAAGCTGCCTGGGAGGCTGTAATGTCAGGCTGCGCAGTAAGGGGTACCAATGCTGTCTGGGCCAATCTGGAGCAATGAGGATGGCCTTTGGTCTCTACTCCCTTAGCTTGATCAGTACCTTGAGAATAAGAGGCAGAGGAGGGAATGCATTCACAAAGAGGGAGTTCCAGGGGAAGTTCAAGGCATCCACCTTCCACGCAGGTGGTGATACTCCCTGGTACAGAATTTTTTCAGCTGGTAGTTGAGGTGCAAAGCAAAGAGATCCACCTCCAGAGTTCCCCACTCCTGAATGATTTGCAAACAGATTTTTCTGTGGAGCTGCCATTCGTGAGAGTCCAGTAAATTTCTGTTTAGGTGGTCTGCCAGGGTGTTGTTGATCCCTGGTAGGAATTGGGCAATTGGGTGTAATCCCATGGAGGAGGCTGTCAGCCAGAGTTTCATGGCTAGCCTGCACAGAGGGTAAGATTGGGTCCCTCCCTGTTTGTTGATATACCACATTACTGTGGTGTTGTTTGTTTTGATAAGGAGAACCCCTGGCCTGAGATGGGGTTTGATGGATGTCAGAGCCTTTTCTACTGCCATCATTTCCTTCTGATTGATGTGTAAGGCAAGGTGCTGGGCATCCTAAAGACCTTAGGTACACTTGCCTGTTAGGTGAGTGACCCAAGCAATGTCTGAGGTGTCAGTGGTGATGGTCTGCCTGGAAGGGCGGAGGATGAAGGGAAGACCCTTGTTTTTGGCACAGGCCCCTGCCCACCAGGGGAAACTCGGCCCTTATACAGGGGATCATAGGGAGCGAGGTCTCTAAAGGCTGAGAGTGCTGACACCAAAGGTTCTTTAGATTTTATTGATTTTATTGTTTTATTAAAGTGTGGTAACCTAAGACGACACCGCTATTTTCTTTATTTGCTCTTTAGATACCACTGAAGTTTCCTCATGTGAAGCCTGGCCAGAGGAATTAGAAGGATGCAAGATGTCATGTACCCCAAGGCTTGCAGGAATTTCCTCGCAGTGAGGTGACTTCTGGAAGCCAGCTGGGTAAAGTAGAGAGGCAAGAACCTCTGCTTTTCTGGGGATAGGAAGGCCATTTGGAATGCTGTGTCCAGCAGTGCTCACAAGAAAATGATCTTCCTGGAGGGTGTTTGCTTTGATTTGTTCTCATTGATGGTGAACCCTAGGGAAGTTAGGAGGGATTTGATAAAGAGAAGGTCCTGGAGTAGTTTTTCTCTGCACTCTGCCTGAATGAGGCAGTCATCCAGATAAGGATAAAGCTGTATATTTCCCTGTCTGCAAAATGCTATGGCCAAAGCTAAGCATTTAGTGAATACTCTGGGTGCAGTACATAAGCCAAAGGGTAGCACAGAGAACTGAAAGTATTGTGAGCCTGTTCTGAGGCGCAGGAATTTCCTGCAGGATTCCCTTATGGGGATGTGGAGGTAGGCATCTTTTAGGTCTAGGGTCACTACCCAGGCATGTTTTCTCAGCATAGGTAGCAGCTGCTGCAAAGTTAGCATTTTGAATTTGGGGACTACCAGGGAGGTGTTTAGAATGGATAGATCCAGGATGGGGCACCAAGTGCCCTCTTTTCTGGGAACAAGGAATAGTCTGGAATAAAAGCCTTTGCTTGTTTGGACTGAGGAGACAGGTTCGTTTGGACCTGTTTCAATGCCTCTGCCCACTGATTTGGAGGCAAGTCTGGGTATCCTCTTAAAATTATCTTTAAGACCCATTGGTCCTTTGTTACCCTCCTAGCTTTTGTTGAGTGAAGAGGAGGGCAGAGGGGGGGCGAGGGAGTCATGGAGTGTTTTCCACAGGATGGCTTAGAACTTCCTGCCTTTGGGGTGGAAGTGGTCCACTGTTTGGTTCTCTGCTGCCCCTGGGAAAGGGGCCTGAGTGGTCTGTCGCTGTGCGGCTTACCTTGGCCCTGTCTGCTAGATGCAGGGAAGGACCAGTGTTTAGAGGGAAAGTTCCTGCTGAACCTGGCAGGTTGACCCTGAAAGAAATTTTTTATTGTTTGCATAGATTTTGCTTTGTCTTCCATCTTTTTAAACACCTCTTCTGCTTTTACTCCAAACAAGCGGTCCTTATCCAGGGGTGCATCAATTAATTTAGACTTGACATGATCAGGAAGAGGTTGTTCCTTCAACCATGCATGTCTCCTAATGACAGATCCTGACACAGCTGCCCTGCTTTGAGGCTTCTAGGGCATCATATCCACAGTGTAATGAATGTTTGGCCACTTGGCAAGTAGAGTGTAGTAAATCTGCTTACTCTTTCAAATTGACACAGTCAGGAAAGGTTGAAATATTTTGTTTTAATAGCTCCAAAGTGAGTTGTTGATATTTTAACATATGGAACTGACAATTGAGTGCTCTGATAGCTAAGGTCACAGAGGTGTATATATTTTTACCCCATCTGTCCAGAGCTCTGGAATCCTTGTCAGAAGGAATAGGATTCTTGGCAGAACTAGACTTAATTCCTTTAGGTCCCTGTAATGACCTCTGGGTCTGCAGCAGGATTTCTGTACAGGTATTTGTGAGAATATGGTACTCTATAATACCTGTCAGGTTTAGTGGGAGCAGGTGGGAGGGCATCAGGGGCTAAGCTGCATTCATGGAAAACATCATCCACCACTTCTAAAACAGGGGGATGTGCTGGCACAGGTCCAGAAACTCTCTTAGTCTTTTCTTAGACTGGGGGAAATACTGAGATTCCCATTGGAAATTATCCCTGAGGGTGTGAAGGGTTTCCCCAAAGGAAAGGTCTTCCGGTGGGAATGCAGAAGGAATGCATGGCTCTGCATCTGAATCTTCATAAGCAGTCAGTGGTTGTTCCTCTTAAAAATCTGAATAATCAGATTCCTCAGAATCCTGCTCTGCCATAATTTCAGGAGAAGGGTGTCTTTTCCTTTTAGAAGTTGTGGCCTGACTACCCCTGATAAGGGAGGTGAGATCCTCTGCCATTTTAAGCATTTTTGCTTGGAGTGGTGGAGCAGGAGCAAGATGGTGGATAGAGGCTAATTTTCTATGAGTGGCCTGGCTTCTAGGCCTAAGAGTATCCATCGGTCTGAGAGAAATGGTAGCCAAATGAGAAGACTTTTTTTGTCTAGATTTGGTAGTGCGAGAGGCCTCCTCGGAAGCCGGTGCCTGCGTCGCAGCTCCAGACCCAACCGAGACAGAGACAGCCAAAGGCTCAGAAGACGAAGAAGATTTCTGAGGCATACCAAACTCCGAAAGGGTCTCGATAGAGGCCTGCACAGATATCGAATTGGGCATAATGGGCTGCGAAAGTGCCTCACTGAATTCCGGAGAACTGACAAACTGCTACGGGATCCACGGCAAAACAGACTGATGTAATGGCGTTGGCTACCTTGCTTTACAGCACTGATGACCTGATGTCAGACTAAAGGCAACAGCAGCCGACACAGAAAAACATTGACTCTGGTATTTGGGCCAGCCAAGGGCTACCACAGCAGGGATAACCCACAGGTGATGACTGCAACAGTGAAATACAAAGAACATCCACTGTTGCCTGAGCCAGAAGGGTGTCACAACAATGATCTTGGTGGATTCCTTCTGAGTCGTCAAAAGTAGCCTGGGTATCAATGCAAAGGATGGAAAGGAAAAGGCATCTGTCAAAGGAAAGAAAAAGGCATCTGTAATTCAGGCCTTTTTTCGTAGAGTCCTGGAGCAGAATTTCACTAGCTGATTATTAAGAAAGAAGGCAAAAAAGGTCTACTTTAAGACCTCCCCACAGATGGATCAGATCCCAGAAGACACCCTGATCTAGTTTCAGTTTGTGAGGGTCTGCCACACAATTTTATTCTGAAGGGACATAGGGTGCCTGTAGAGTGAGATTGTGCTGTAAAGCTATATCCCAAGCTGATATTACTCATCTGCATATGGGATATGACCTGATTCCCATTTGTTGATTGATGTATAACATGAATGTGGTACTGTTTATAACGACATAAAGAATTCCAGGGGACCAAAGCTGATTCAAAGAGCTGAGTGCCTTGATTACAGTAAGCATCTTGTTTATATTTATGTGCTTGCATCTGTTCTTATTGCCCCTGATACCTTGCATTGTTATCCCTTCTAACACTGCTCCCCAAGCAAAGTCCAAAGCATCTATGGTGACTGACTGCTTTGGGAGAGGGAGACCTGGATTTAGTGATATTTGCTGTCTCCACCAAGAGATTTCCCTTCTGACAAATCCCAGAATTGGAATTTGAAGCATACCTCTCAACCTCTTGGAACAAGAAATCTGGACAAAGCCATAAATAATGGGGGGACAAAGGCCTAAAAACAGGGACACATTTTAAATATTGTTTTTATAAACTTAGAAAGGAGATAGAATAACAGGTTTTGTATTAGCATGACTTTTCTGAAGGGCATAAAGTCTGAAACTTAAATGCCTGCCATTATTTTCTGACTTTAACCCTCAATGATTTACCAGTGATTTGCCAGAAAACCACAATTTTATGAGAAACAGACCAAAAATATGAAGCAGAAATCTGTACATTTTGTAAAAATGTGTACAGTTCAGAGGTATGATTTGAAGAGATAGTGGGTGTTAGTGCTGGGACCAAAAAGACTTCAGATACCATTGTATCATGTGGAGTCTTGCCAGGGCTACTACGAAAATCATAGATGTCATGAGACCCAAAATCCTGAGGTATCCCCTTGCAGAGACTGAAGTCTGAGTGGAAAACCCTAGAAATAGATCTAGCTATAGATCTATTTTTTTCCTGTGGAAGGAAAACTCTTTGAACTGAGGTGTCTAGCAGACATCCCAGGAACACAATCCTGTGTGATGGAGTCAAAAGATACTCCTAAATGTTCTCTTGGAATCAATCTTTCACTCAACAGACAGACTTCTAACACTTTGCAAAGATAAGCAAATAATCTAAATATAGAAAAAACATGGATACACTGTATCCTGCAATGAGCTGTAATTGCAGTTAAGACACTTTGTGAGCACTCTTGGTGCAGTGGATAGTCCAAAGGGTAAGGCAGAGGACTTACAATGTGTTCCACACACACAAAACCTTAAGAAATGCCTTAAGTCTAAATGAACAGGATATGATGACAAGCAATCTTTTAAATCTAGTTTAACTAGAAAACTTAAATGAAAAAGAAGGGGTAACAGGTTGTGAAGTAACAGCACTTTGAACTCTGGCACTATCACAAACTGGATGAGGAAAGAAAACTCCAGAAGTGGTCTCAATGCATTTTCTATCTTTGGCACCAACAACATCCTTGAATAAAAACCTTTCCCAGACTACGAAGGAGGGACTGGCTCTATTACTAAATGAGAAAATATATGCTGAAGGATGAGGGGAATACAGGAGTCTGGTGTAGTGGATGAGGAATTTCTCCCTGAAAGTTAGGAATTTCCTCCCACAGCCATATGTACATTTGATGAATAATCTTCAGAACTCATTTGTCTGAAACTATCAGTTGCCAAAGAGAGAAATGGAGATTCAGACTTTCTGAATCCCCGTTGCCATTGCTTCTTAAATATCTGTTTACCAACATTTTGCTAAGATTGTTTAATTTGTTTCTTGCCAAAACTGGAAGACGGTGTACAGAATCCCTTGGAAATTTTAAAAAAGAAGGCTGAAAAATCCGAGAGATTTCCTGCCTCAGTTTACCCCTCTCATCACATTTTGATGACATTTGCAGCAAAGGGTCCAAAAACTGTTCTCTATCAAAAGGAGAATTTAAAATAAGAAGTTATGTACTCACCATAACATTCCATGTTTGTATTCCATCTCGCCTATATTCTTGCTGGTTGGGTTTGGAACCGAGCATTGGTTCCAACTCAGCCGAATACAAAAGCTCGAGAGCCTCCACTGGCTCGAGGCTAACCCCTATCCTATGATGCATCTGGTAAAATCCCCAGATCATGTTTGCAAGAGAAACAGTAACTTTGTATACCCACATACTAGAACATAATTCTTTAGAAGAATCAAAGACTCCAAACCATCATAACTATATAAATAACAATAAGATTACTCACCCGTACCTCCAGGAATGAAGGAGGGGGAAGGAGGGGGGGGCACAAGAATATAGGCGAGATGGACAACAAACATGGCACATTATGGTGAGTACATAACTTCTTAATGTTATGTTGTCCTATCTCGCCACAGTTCTTGCTGGTTGGGACAGCGTCCCTAGCACCTTTACCCTAGGGTGGCAAGAGAAAAGACTCCTCAATATAGTAGAACCAAAGGAAGACCTCTTCTGCGAGGCCACATCTACTTTGTAATGAGTAATAAAGGTATGAGGTCTCACCCATGTGGTGGCTGCACAACTAGTGTCCATGGGAAGCCTAGCCTGAAAAGCTAATTCCTTTCTACCTCACAATTCTTTATCCAGCATCTTACTATCTCCTCAGGTATCTATGTCATCTGGCCATCTCAACAAATGTTTTACCAGATTAACAGCTTGTATACTTAGATGTTATTACTGTTTGATTTTATTTTTAATGTAATTTCTTGTATATATTTGTAAACTTATACTTATCTTAATTATGGGAGCTTTTCTCCCCGGGCCTCTACTGAAAAAGGACATGTATCCAGCTAGACTAGCCCGGTCAACAAATGTAAAATAAATAAATAAAATAAAATGACGAAACTGCTCTCATGGAATGACCTTTTACTTTGCCTGATAATTGTCTGTTATTCTTAGTGTATGAAAAGGAAATGCAATCTGTAAGCCATTTAGACAGAATCACTTTTGAAACAGGCAATCATTTTCTTTTGTCTGAAAAGGACACAAAAATCTGATCTGACTTTCTGAAGTCTTTGGTCCTATGCAAATAGAAGCGGAGCTGTCTGTGAACATCTAATTGATGTAATGTATACTCTGCCTTGTCGGTATAATTCAGAAAAAAACACAGCAAATCTATGGACTCATTTAGATTATTTTCTGAACAAACTTTGGGTAGAAAAGAGGGATTAGTTCTTAATGATACTCTGTCTTTGTGAAAAACTATACAAGGCGGGTGTACAGAGAGGGCTTGAAGTCCTGACACCCATCTGGCAGAAGTAATAGCTACCACGAAAACAGTTTTCCAGGATAAAAACTTCATATCACAAGATGATGCAGGTTCAAAGGGTGGCAAAATCAATGGCGATAGCACAAAATTAAGGTCCCAAGGAGCTGGAGGCTCCCTGATCGGGGGTCTGAGTAAGAAAGTACCTTTCAGAAAAGCCTTACATAACCTGTGAGACATTATAGGCATTCCCATCTCGCCAGTATAAAAATTAGAGATAGCTGCCAGCTGAACTCTGATAGTACCTGCTGCAGCTCCTTCATCAAAAAGCTTGGAGAGAAATTCTAAAACTGCGTAACAGGGGCTGTAAAAGGTTCTACATTGTGTTTAGCAGGTCAATAAGAAAATCTTTTCCATTTACTTGAATAGTCTTCTCGTAGACAATTTGTGGGAAGAGACCAAGATATGTTTTACTGCAGGGGGAAACTTGTAACACCCGGCTAAGCGTGGAATTGGAGCAGCCATGCTGTCAACCTGAGGGTCTGGATGGACGGATGGAACGTTCCTGATGAATGGGTCAAAAGAGGAACTGGGTCCAGAATCCACAGTTCCTGCAGTAAATGAGTCCAGAGAAAGGAGAACAAAACTTGTCGAGGCTAGTAAAGTGCAATGAGAATCATACTGCTTTTTAATGTGTTGGCTTTCTGAAGTACTTTGGGTATTAACGGGAAGGGGGAAAGGCATAGCGTAGTCCCAGGGGCCAATCATGGGCAAGTGCATCCCTTGGTGACTTCCTGGAGGGGGAATGAGGGCAAAGTAGCTGCTGCATTTGGCATTCATGGAGGTGGCGAAAAGATCGCAGCAAGGCTGGGCCCATTTCTGGAAGATATCTTCCGCAGATTTTGGTTTGAGGGACCACTCGTGTAGCAAGAGAATCGCTCTGCTGAGTTTGTCCGCTATCACGTTGAATTTCCCTGGGATATGCATTGCTATCAGAAAACATTGAGAAGCGATCACCCATTGTCATACTCATTGTACCTCTCGACATAGGGGGTACGACTTGATTCCTCCTTGCTTGTTTATGTACCATACCACTGACATATTGTCTGTTTGAAGTGCAACTGTTCCTATTGGAAGAGAGTCTTGCAGTGCCTGCAATGCACCACTCTCATCTCTAGGACATCGATGTGCAAGTGGCTCTTGTGTTCTTGCCATATCCCTTGGACCGTCACTCCCAGATAATGCCCCCCCCCACCTGATCTGGGAAGCATTCGTGGTCAGTACTGCTGTTGGTTGTGGAAAAACAAAGGGGTGGCCTAGGTACAACTGTTCTGTCTGCAACCATCAGAGAAGATCTTTCTTGCAGAACTCCTTAATGATTATCTGGTGTGAAGCAGGCAAATCCTGAATGGACCATTGGGCAAAGAGTAACCATTGTAGAACCGGCATGTGTAGACGAGCTAGGGGAACTAAAAGAATTGCACTTGCCATGGTACCCAGAACCTGTAACACAACCATGGCTTGAACCCTTCTGCTTGATATCAATATCTTGATTTGACAAAGAAGGGACTGAGTCAGTTTTGCCACCATCTGCTCTGAGTCTAGTTCTGAGCCTAAGAAAGTAATATGTTGTGAAGGCGACAAAGCAGATTTTTTAAAGTTCACTGTAATGCCTAATCTGGCTCAAAGAAGCATTGTTTCATCCCTCGCCTGCAGAAGTAGATGCTTGGTATTTGCTGTCAGAAGCCAGTCGTCTAGGTATGGAAACAGGAATCCCTGATGTCTCAAGTGAGCTGTGACCACTGCCATGCATTTGGTAAACACTCTGGGGGCTGTAGTGAGGCCAAATGACAGGACTCAAAACTGGTAATGACTGGCTCCCAGACGAAAGTATAAATATCTCCTGGACCGCTTGTCCATTTGTATGTGGTAATACGCATCCTGGTGATCTTTCCAGCACATCCAATCGTCTTTCCTTATAAAGGGAAATATTGACTGCAGTGTCACCATCTGGAACTTTGATTTCTTTACGGATTTGTTTAGTTTGCCGAGATCCAGAATAGGTCTCTAGTCCCCTGTCTTTTTTTGGTACTAAAAGAAACCTTGAGTAAGTTCCGGATGCAATCTGGTCTGGGGGGACATCTTGGATGACTCTTTTTTTCTAGCAACTTGAGTATCTCTTGTGTTGCATAGTCCTTTTGACCAGATGAATATCTGGCAAGGACTTGTTTATGGGAGGGGGAATAGAAAAGGGATAGTAATATCATCTGGATATGATTGTCTGTACCCATTTGTCTTGGGAGATCTCTAGCCAGGCATTTGGGTACAGTGATAAACGTCCCCTGACTGCCCCCAGAGAAAAGCAAGTGGTCCTCCTTTCAGGAGCGCTGGAAAGGCCTCTCAGAAAATGTGCCTCTGTCACCTTGATTCTCCGGACCCTCTCTGCAGCGAGATCGGCATCTTCTGTTAGCACCTCCCCCTCTGCCTCTGGGGGAAGTGTCACCACATGCATCAGAGAAACCTTTTTGGGACTTGCGGAACCACATCATCCCACCCTTCTGACCTTTGGGATAAGGTCTAGACAGGGCAGAAAAACAGACTCCCACGGCAGACAAGATTTTCCAGTCCTGCAAGCACCTGGTTAAAGTATCTTTCACCTTGGGTCCAAAAAGGGATGAACCATCAAAAAGGGTGTTGGTGAAGGAAGATTTGAAGGGCTCGGCAAAATTGCAAAGACGCATCCAGGAATGTCACCTTAGGTAAATTCCTGTGGCTGCTGTTCTGCTCACTCCATCAGCTGCGTATGAAATCAGTCACATGGAGGAGTTGTCAATCGAGTTGAGGGTGGACATCTGTGAAGAAACTCTATCTGCAGTCCCCGAAGCTGCAGTATCCTGGAGGGTATCTCCTAGCTCTTTGAGGAGATCCCTTTGAAGCCTTGTAAAATGGGTCAGGTAATTCAGTGACCGTAGCGTAAATGCCGCTGAAGAAAAGGTACGCTTGCCATATCTGTCCATAGTCCGTGACTCTTTTTTGGAGGATGAACAGATGAGGAGGTCTCTGATAGCTCCTTTTTGGTGGCTGCTACCACCACCATCACATCTACAGGGACTCCTTTGGTAAGAAACTCTTTTTCAGTAGGGGCTGTAATAAATTTGTTGGGCCTCCACGGAACCGGTTCTACTGTTTCTGGGGAAGTCCAGGCCTTATGTGATATCACATTAGGTAACTGATCTTGGGGGGGGGGTCACCCAGGAGGTGGAAGGGTGAGATCCAAAAGCTTCCAGGTACACCGATTCATCCTCTGAAGGGTTGGTGGGCTTCTAGCCACCCCTCTGTTTCAGGATCTCAAGGATGTCAGCAAAAAAGACATCCTCAGAGGGGGACCGTGGGGACCCTTCAGACACATCCAGATCGGTGTCCAATGTAACCGACTCAGGGGAGTCTATGTGCTTCCTCTTGCATAGTCTCTTCTGAGGGACTTCCTCAGAGAGACACTCTGGAGAAGTTTCGGGTGAGACAGTGCCACCCGCAGGGGCTTCCTGGGGCTCCAGATCTCTATGCTTGGGGGGAATGGGTGAAGAAAACAGCAACACCGGTGCCTGTGAGGGAAGAGAAGATGGCTCTGAGAGTGGAGCTGTCTGGGATGGCAGCACTCTCTCCATCAGCTCAAAAGTCCCCTCACTCTACACCGAAGAGACCCTCCGCTCCGAAGATGCTGAGGATCGACTCCAAGGTGGAGCGGGTGGCTCCACAGCCGATGTAGGAGCTGAGCTCAACCTCACCCGAAGCACCGAGGGGTAGAGTCGGCTCGGACAACTGTTCGCGTCGACTCTCCTCTTCGGACCGATGGGTGAGCATCGCCTCCTAGACTCTTCGAGATTCGATGGACCTGAAGACATCGGAGCAAAAGCCAGAACCAATGATCCTGAAGGAGGACCCGGTACCGACGGTTCCACTACTATCGGATCCACACTCTCTAGCTTCAAAGCCACAAATGGGCTCAAAGGAGGAATTGAAGATGGTGCCTTACACATTCCAGAGTCCTTTGGGGTCGGAAACGATAAAATTTTTGCCATTGCGGGCGTCTTAAGCAATCTCTTCACCACTGGCTCCACATCATCATCAGATAAACTCCTGCAGGGATGGGAGGACAAAGAAGGGGATCTGGCCCTCTCCAAAATAGGCATCCTGAAAGTAGGGGAGATCAGCTCCAACACAGGAGACTGTCTCCTAATTGGTAACTCTACCACTCCGAGGATACTGATGGGGCCGGAGAGGTAGATTTTGTTTTGTCAGAACTGAGAGCCCTCAGTTCCGAAGCAGCAACTTTTGTAGGAGGCTCTGAAGCTGGAGCTGAGACAACATGTCATTTGGATCCTGAATGGGAAGAAGAAGAAGGTTTGGAACTTTGAGATCCTTCCAAGGATTCCTGGAAAGGACCTTTTAACAAACCCCGACCATCAATTTATTTCTATGTTCCTGAAGAACCCTGCTGCTGAACCCATGGCAAATAGTGCAAGGGTCTTGTAAGTGGATGGCACCCAAACAATATACACAACTGGTGTGCCCATCCATGATCAGCATCTTTTGAGTGCATTGATCGCACTTCTTAAAAACAGACTGCCTATGCTCCTTAGGTTCTTTTTCCTTTTCCTTTGACATAGCCAATGAACTAAATATAACCCACAGAAGAAAGGAAACATAAGACTTTAAACTTAAACTATAAAATGCTCCGAGAAAAAAGAGGAGCCTACTAACTACTAATACACAGAATAAGTTGAAATGCACACAGATTAATTGTCTGCAGAAAGCTGTACGAAAACAAAGTGCCGTCAAATTCACGCACAGTAAATAAATTGTTCTAAAGAAAACCAGAGCCTAATGAACTACTAACACCGCACCAATACACGCCCAAAAAGCTTTCAGCAGAAAGCTGTAAGAAAAAGACGTCAGAGGATGGATCTAATCACCACTAGACAGTAAAAACTATCACTGGAACATCACACACACACACAATGATGGAGAATCCTCTAACATAAACGGAATCTCCAAGGAAGGAAGGCACGGGGACGAAAAGCGGCCCTCTAAGTTAAACGGGCCGTGGAGATCCCTCTAACTTAAATGGGTCTCTCACAAAAACAAAGAGAAAAAAAACAGCACAGAAGGACTAAAGGGGTTTTATCTAACTCTATCGTACAATATAGTAGAAATAAATGACAATAAACTGTAGAAAAGTGAAATAAATTCTACTTAGCCAACAAGCCAGTTAGAAGAATCCCAGTCACTTGAGCAGCAAACGAGATCTGGGGATTTTACCAGATGCATCATGAGACAGGGGTTAGCCTCGAGCCAGTGGAAGCTCTTGAGCTTTTGTATTTGGCTGAGTCAGAACTGATGCTCGGTTACCAACCCAACCAGCAAGAATTACGGCGAGATAGGACAAAATAACATTTTAATTTTAGCATCTTCTGGTAAGTTCTGAGAATGCAGCAAGGCAAACCTTCTTAATACAGTACCAGTGGTCATAGCCCTGGGAGAGGTATCAGTGGAGTCATACACACATTGTAAACAATGGAATGTGACCTGTGAAATGGAAGAAACCAAACCACTCAAAGCAGATTTTTCTCACAAGAAGAAACTGCAGACAGAACATTCCTCATACTTTCACAATTACTCAGAGTAAATTTTACCATATTAGCCTGACAATTCAAAACTCAGAAAATCAAAGTTGCAAAAGCAAATATTTTTCCATACTTACCAATCTACCATCCTTGCCAGAAAGTGAAGACTTGAATTAATGAAATGTTCAGCAGCAATAGGATTAACTAAAGCTATTACTGCTGGGGCAGGTTTAGGATGCATATGTAAAAACTGGAAAGACTGAGGAAAAGTATATAATCTATCTGCTTTCTTAGGGACAGCAGGCTGACTATCAGAGAAAGTGGAGGCACTGACATACACAACCTCCAGTGCTGACAACACAGGAGGGGGTGGGAGAAGGGTCTGGAAATTCCATTTGTAACAGTTCATAGTATTTTCTGAGGGACTAAGAAACCTCAATGTTCTCCCACTAAAAACAAAGGCACAAACTGGAAATAGTCTCAGAGAAAGAGAATCCCCCATGGGGAGAATCAGATACCATGCTCTCCTCTGAGTCTGAACACAATGTTCTCCCACTAAAAACAAAGGCACAAACTGGAAATAGTCTCAGAGAAAGAGAATCCCTCATGGGGAGAATCAGATACCATGCTCTCCTCTGAGTCTGAACATCTGATGGGAAAACCCTGAATCTGCCCCTTCACCTTCTTGTCCAGATTCAGAATCTTATCTCTTCAGGAAATGAGGACTCCCTTTTTATTTTACCAGAAGCCACCTTATAAGAAGGACCAATAGCCTGAATTAGATCCTGAGCCAGACCTAATAAACTACTCCTATCCTGGAAAATTTGAACAGGAACAGATACACATTTAGCATTTTGTTTCTTTTTTTTTAGATTAAACCTTATTTCTGTTGGTATTTTACTAACTACTTACTTTCTTTATGTAAATGACTTGTTTGTATTAACTTCAATGTGGAGCTTTTCTCCCCGGGCCTCTGCTGAAAATGGAAATGTATCCAGTTGGACTAGCCCGGTAAACAAATGTAAAATAAATAAATAAATAAATAAATAAATAAATAAATATGGGGCCAACAGGGTTGTTAATGGCTGCAGCAGCAACTTTCCCAGGGATGGTCACAATATTCTAACTAAACAGGGAAGTCTTCCCTGCCCCTTCTCCCACGACCAATAAAAGTGGCTCTCCATTGACTGAGGGGACCCCAACAGCCACAGCAGATGTAGCTAACCCTTGGTCCATAGTGGCTGTTGTTGCTACACCAGAGGGTTACAGCATAAAAGATGAGTGATCTGAAGAACCAGCTTGGCGCTGTTTGCTTAACCTTTTTTTCTGTGGGTTGTAGCTTGTTCCATGGTCAAGCCACAAATGGTGCTGCTTTCCCAAGGAAACCAAACAGTACAAGCAGGTAAACATTCAAAGTCTCATAAAGTCACCTTTTCCCAATAGAAACACAGTAAAAAAAAGCACTTTAATAACACAAACACAATTTTTCCAAAGAAAAGACAGTTTTAAATGTTTTTTAACAACTTTTAACTGACAGAAATAAGTGATCCGATAGTTTAGGATCCACAGATTTTGGACCAGAGTGCATACTTTCGGGTCCAAAGAAGCCTGATCCGATACTTTTGAAACTTTAGGAGGCTGTTCTGAAGAAGTCCTGAGGGACTTTGGTGGTGAATGCTTTCTATACTCAGAAGGAGTTTTAGTGGTCTTCCTGGAGGTTTGAACCCCTGAAGCAGATGTAGTTGAGGGAGGAAGTAAACCTTTGAGGATAAGTTCATTGCATCTGTCAGCTAAAGCTCTTGTATTGAAAGCTGCACATATCGAGCAGTTTGTGTTCAGATGAGCAGCTCCTAGACAATACACGCACTCCTTGTGGTCATCTGAGTTAGGGATTTTCTGCCCACAAGAAGTGATTTTTTTTTTTTTTTTTAATCTGTTGGCTTGTCAGCGATGACAGTACAAGGAAATGAAGAGGGAGAAATATGAAAACAAGATTTTTTAACAGAAAAAATTGGCAACAATGGTAATTAAGAATTACCCTGTTAAAAGGGTAGGAGAGACAGAAGGAATATAGGAAGAAAAAAATTATCAACTATGGTAAGTTAAGTAAACACTACAAAAAGTACAGTCGTGTACACTTACCATAAATGTAGATGTTCGAGTGTATTCACTGTTACAGTCATCACATTTGGGTTATCTGCCTGCAGGTAGCCTTCAGCCGGCCTGAATACCAGAGTCTTGGATTCCTGCGTCGGATGCTGTCTCTTCTTCTATGATGTCAGGTCGTCAGGGGTATAAAACATGCAGCCGATGCCATTTCATCAGTTTTTCTTGCCCCAGATGTCAGGTGTCCCCACAAAGTACAGTTTTGTACCTACCATAAATGTAGATGTTCGAGTGCTAATACAGCTGCAGTCATAACAGATGGGTTCTCCTGCCGTCAGGCGGGTCCTCGGTTGGCCGAATTCCAAAGTCTAGGTCCAGCGTCGGTTGTCGTCGCGTCTTCCCTGACGTCAGTGCGACAGGGGTATAAAAGAACCAGCCGGCGCCATTTTCTTCAGTTTTTCTTGCCCCAGATGTCAGGTGCCCCCAGAAGGAAGGCAATACATAAATTACTGTAATAAAGCAATGTCATATAATCAAAATACAGTAGTGCAAGCAAATACATCATGAACAAATACCCCAATCTGGTTGCATGAGGATATGTCAGCCAATAGGCCTGTCCCAAGAGGGGAAGGAGGGAGGGAAACCTGGACTGCAGCTGTATTAGCACTCGAACATCTACATTTATGGTAGGTACAAAACTGTATTATGTTCATCGTGCATACAGCTGCAGTCATAACAGATGGGTAGAATCCTAAAGCTAAGAAAGGGTGGTAGGCACTAGGTGGAACTAGGAGGAGCCAGAATGCCCTGCAAGACTGCAGTGGCAAAGCCCGCTCTAGATTTGGAGTATAGTGGAAGGTGGTAGTGCTTGGAGAAGGTATGCACAGAACTCCAAGTGGCTGCTTCTAAAATATCTTTGGTAGGAACTCCTCTGAGAAAGGCTGCAGAGGTAGCCATGGCCCTTGTGGAGTGAGATCTGATGCCTGTAGGTACAGTTTTGCCATGAAAAGAATAGCAAAAGCGTATGCAGTGGGCTATCCATTTTGAGATTGTCTGTTTGGAAATTGGCTTTCCTTGAGCATAGGACACAAAGAGCTGTTCTGATTTTCTGAAAGGCTTTGTTCTGTCTAAATAATAATGCAGTTGTCTGTGGATGTCCAAGGAATGTAGTAATCTCTCCCCTTTGTTTTGAGGATTAGGATAAAAGGTAGGTAAGTGTATGGCCTGATTCAAAGCTACCCTGGATACCACTTTTGGCATAAAGGACGGGTTGGTTCGTAAGGAAACTCTGTCCTGATGGAAGATGATAAAAGGCTGCACAGCCATGAGAGCTTGTAGTTCTGAAACTCTACGAGCTGAGGTAATAGCCAGAAGGAAGGCTGTTTTCCAGGACAAATATTGCAAATCTGATGAGGCAGCTGGCTCAAAAGGAGGCAAGGTCAGTTTTTCCAGAATGAAATTGAGATCCCAAGCTGGTATTGGTTGTTTCCTTGGGGTTTTAGATTCTTAGCCCCTCTGAGGAACTGTCTTAAGAGGGGGTGAGAGAATAAGGGTGGATCAGTGTTGTATTCTGCAGAAATGACTGAGGCATGGATTTTGATGGAGGAGAATGAAAGTCCACTGCTTAGCAGCTCAGCTAGATACTGTAATATTTTAGGTAAATTCAGTTTTCCAGGGTCCTGGCCCTTTTTCTCATTCCAGACACAAAACCGTTTCCATTTTGCGGAGTAAGCTTTTCTAGTAGACAGCCTTCTGGCCTCCAAAATGACATCCTGCACCTCCTTGGAGAGTAGGGTCTGTTGTGATGCTAAGGAATCTTCCATGCAGCTAGATTGAGTGTTTTTAGCTGACTGTGAAGAGTTTTGAAGCTGTGCTGAGTCAGGAGAAGAGGCATTAGAGGCAGGGTCCATGGTGGGGAATGCATCAGGCTCCTCAGGAGTGGGTACCAGTGTTGTCTTGGCCAGTCTGGAGCAATGAGAATCATCTTTGGTCTGTCTGCTCTGGTTTTCAATAGAACTTTGGGCAGCAGAGGAAGAGGTGGGAAGGCATAAACTGTCATTGATGTCCAACTGAACGAGAGAGCATCCACTCTCCAGGCCTTTGGATGGAAAATCCTTGAGCAGAATTTAGTCAATTGGTGATTTTTGTGGGAGGCAAAGAGATCTATGTCTGGCCTTCCCCATGCTTGGATTATCTCTGTAAAAACTTGAGGATGCAACTTCCATTCGTGTGGATCTGTCATATTTCTGCTTAGGTTGTCTGCCAGCATGTTTTCCTTGCCTGGCAAGTACTGTGCTTGTAGTTCAATTTGTAAGTCCATGGCCATGTTCCAAAGTGACATGGCCAGTCTGCATAGGGGGTATGAATGTGTTCCTCCCTGTTTGTTTATGTACCACATTACTGTGGTGTTGTCCATTCTTATCAATAGTTGACCTGGTTGCAGAAGGTCTTTGAAAGCTATAATAGCATTTATTACTGCTAGCATTTCCTTTTGACTGATGTGAAGGTGCTTTTCTTTTTGGGACCATTTGCCCTGAATGCACCGATCTGTCATGTGCGCCCCCCAGGCATAGTCCGAGGCGTCTATTGTGATGACTTGATTTGCTTGAGGCTTGCTGAATGGGAGACCTGTGTTTGTTTGGCATGCTTGAAGACATGGAATTAGTGGTATTATTGTTTCCAAACTGTGGCTGTGTTGAGACCATAGGTTTTTCAGGTACCATTGAAGTTTCCTCATATGCAGCTTTGCACATGGGATTAGTAAGATGCAAGATGCCATGAATCCCAGAGCCTGCAGGATTTTCCTTGCAGTCAGCCTGGTGCAATTTGCTAGTGCTCTGAAGTATTGAGTTAGTTGCCCCTGCTTCTCTGGTGTGAGGTAGGTCATCTGGGTGTTTGTGTCCAAGTTGGCACCCAGGAAAATTATTTTCCGAGAGGGTATTAGCCTTGATTTCTTTTTGTTGACTGTGTATCCCAGAGAATTCAACAACCTTATTACATAAGCCAGATGTTTCAGAAGAATGTGCTTGCTGTCCGCTTGGATCAGGCAGTCGTCCAAATAGGGGTATATTTGTATCCCTTGAAGTCTGCAGTAGGCAATTACTGATGCCAGGCATTTCATGAATACTCTGGGCACAGTAGATAAGCCAAAGGGCAATGCAGAGAATTGATAATGGGTTGAACCTGCAAGAAATCTGAGGTATCTTCTGCAATTTTGTCTGATTGGGACATGCAGGTATGCCTCCTTGAGGTCCAATGTTACCAGCCAAGACTCCTTGCCCAGCATGGGAAGAAGCTGCTGTAGAGTGAGCATCTTGAATTTTGGTACAGTAGAAATGTGTTTAGGATGGATAGGTCCAAAATAGGTCTCCAATCTTTTCCCTTCCTTGGTACAAGGAATAGTCTGGAATAAAAACCTTGACCTTGTTCGTGCGTAGGTACCTCTTGAATAGCTTTCATGTCTATGAGATCTGTAATTTGCCTTTGTGCCTCTGCCCTTTGATTGTGTAGCAGGTTTGGCATGCCTCTCATTTTTGGAAGGGTGTGAAAATGGAATCTGTAGCCTCTGTTTATAATGTCCAGGATCCATTTGTCTTTTGTGACAATATGCCAATTTTTTGGAAATAATGCCAGTTTTCCGACTAAGGGTGCTGCCATTTGAGTCTTGCTTGGCATGCAAAGGGGAAAGTCATTGGGCTTGCTTTCTGAATGGTTGCGAGTTATCCTCACCACCTCTTTGTGTAGGAGCTTGCCATTGTCTGCCTCTAAACGATCCTTGGGATTGCCCTCTGCCCCTCGGGCGCCTGTATCTACCTCTTTCGGGTCTGTCCGTGGCTGGAAAGGACCAATTTCTGGAAGGCCAATTTCTACTGAAATGTGGGGGTTGTACTTGTAGAAAATCTTTCACAGTTTGCATTGATTTAGCCGTTTCCTCCATTTTCCTTAATATCTCCTCAGCATTAGCACCAAATAATTTATGCATCCTTTTGTAGAGGAGCATCTAGTAATTTAGCTTTGACATGATCTGGCAAGGTTTGTTCCTTGAGCCAGGCATGTCTACGTATGACTGATCCTGTACCAGCAGCTCTACATGAGGCCTCTAGAGCATCAAAACCACATTGTAAGGTATGTTTACCCACTTGTTCTGCACTATGCATCAAATCCTGCAACTCCTTCAAGTCTGGTTGTTCAGGTTGTGACATTTTACTTTTCAATTGTGATAACAAAAACTGTTGGTACTTTAGCATATGGAACTGACAGTTTAATGCCCTCATGGTTAAGGTAGCTGAGGTATATACCTTTTTTCCCCACCTTTCTAGGGATCTGGAATCTCTCTCGGAAGGTAATGGATTTTTAGCAGTGGAGGCCTTAATTCCCTTGGGGCCCTGTGAGATGGTTACTGGGTCAGCAGCATGGCTTTTGTATAGAAATTGGTGTGAGTCAGGAACCCTGTAGTACCTGTCAGGCTTGACTGGGGCTGGAGGTAGAGAATCCGGGTTAAGGCAGGCCTCCGAGTACACATCATCTAGTATGTCCAAGACAGGAGGTATAGCCAGAGGCCTGTGCTGAGGTAGCAAGAGAAATTCCCTAAGCCTTTTCTTGGAATCTGAATAATCTTGGCCTTCCCAGTGGAAGTGTTCCCTTAAGGTATGCAAAGTTTCCCCAAATGAGAAATCCTCTGGGGGGGATACAGAGGGAATGGACTCCTCTGCATCAGAGTCTTCAAAAGGGGAGTAAGAATGTTCCTGATCATCAGAGTGCTCTGAAATAATGGAGCCCTGATCAGCGGAGGGGGATTCTTCCTCCACTCTGGGCCTTTTGTCCGGGCGGGGGTTGAGAACCCCTGATAAGAGTAATTAAATCCTCAGCCATTTTAAGCATCTGTTTTTAGGCATGGGGCCTGGAGATGGGCCCTGTGTAGCTTGTCTCTTAGAATGCATGGCTGCTTTAGACTTAGTGAAAGCCTTGATGGAAAAAGAAGAGGAAGGTCAGAAGACACCTTGAGAGGAGGTAGACCTGTCCACATTTTGAGATTCACCGCCAAGAGTGGCTTCGGTAACTGTAGTCGGGTGTGGCCGAGGAGCCTGCGACCTCGGGCACAGGAGACACAGCCAATGAAGTGTCGTCGGTAGTCAGGGGCTGCGTAGGCGCCTCGCTGAGAACCGGACTACATGTAGTCGGCTTTGGCGTGGTGTCGGTAGAGGCCGTGGACCTCGTGTATCGGTCCTTATCTTTGCGCTTTTTAGACAAAACTGGAGTCGGAGTATCCGACGACATAATATAGTTAAATGTTTTGCCAAAATAATGCTGGGCGAACTCCGCCCGACGCTTAATGGTGCGTTTGTTGAATGTAGCACAAAAGCGACAGACCGAGACGTCGTGGTCTGGGCCTAAACAAGGAATACAGAGGGAATGGAAATCCTTATGCGGTATTTGCTTCCCACATGAAATACAATTATTAACTTTGTCTGACATCGGTCTGAGGCAAGAAAAGTTTCCCCAACGGGGTACTTAGCTTTCAAGAAGACTTCGGTTGCAAAATTTTCGTAATTTCAGGAGCTGGCCGACAGGCACTTGCGAACTGCTACTGCTTCGGGCACCACGCGGCAAGAAAGACTGAAGAAAATGGCGTTGGCTGGTTCTTTTATACCCCTGTCGCACTGACGTCAGGGAAGAAGCGACAACAACCGACGCCGGACCTAGACTTTGGAATTCGGTTGACCGAGGACCCGCCTGATGGCAGGAGAACCCATCTGTTATGACTGCAGCTGTATGCACGATGAACATTGGGAAGCAATTATATGTTATGGTACACCTCCATCAAAAAGCAATACACCAAAAAACTTAAATATGCCAAACAAGAAGGAAAGGTAGAGCCAAGAGAAATCAGGGGGCTGGAGGGACGGTAACCAGGACTGTAACCGTGAATACACTCGAACATCTACATTTATGGTAAGTGTACACAACTGTACTATGTTCTTTGTGTTTCACTGTTGCAGTCATCACATTTGGGATGATTCCCAGAGCTAAGAAAGGGAGAAGAACATTAGAGAGCATTAAGGCCAGCTATTAAGCCCTGCAAAACTGCAGTGGCAAAACCAGCTCTGGATTTAGAAAAAAGAGGCATGTGGTAATGCTTGGTGAAGGTATGTACAGAGCTCCAGGTAGCAGCTTCTAGGATGTCCCCAGTCGGGACTCCTTTGAGAAAGACTGCAGAGGTAGATGCAGCCCTGGCGGAATGTGATCTTATCCCCTGTGGGGTAGGTTTTCCATGGTGCTTGTAGCAGAAATAATTGCAATGGTCTATCCATTTGGAAATGGTTTGCTTTGAAATGGCCTTCCCCTCTGCCCCTGCAGCAAAGCCAACTAGCAGCTGTTCAGATTTTCTGAGTGGCTTAGTCCTGTCCAAATAAAATCTAAGTTCTTTGCACATGTCCAGAGAGTGCAGTACTCATTCTCCTTTGTTTTGTGGATTAGGGAAGAAAGTAGGCAAGTGAATGGACTGATTTAGGGCCACACTAGACACCACCTTGGGCATAAAGGAAGGATTGGTCTTGAGGGAAACCCTGTCTGCATGGAAGATAATGAAGGGTTCCACTGCCATGAGGGCCTGCAATTCAGACACTCTTCTTGCTGAAGTGATGGCTAGAAGGAATGCTGTTTTCCAAGAAAGGAATTTCAACTCTGCTGTTGCAGCTGGTTCAAAGGGAGGGAGAGTGAACTTTTCCAATACAAAGTTAAGATCCCAGGCTGGAGTAGGGGCTCTCCTGGGGGGTCTTAAATTTTTGGCCCCTCTAAGGGACTGTTTTAGCAGAGGGTAAGAGAAGAGTGGTGGCTCAGTATTATAATGAGCTTAAATGGCAGAGGCATGAATTTTAATTGACGAGAAGGATAGGCCCTTGTGGAGCATTTCTGTTAAGTTCTGAAGAATATGAGGTAAGCTGGGCATTGTTGTGCCCATCCTCTGAGTCTGGCTCCAGGAACAGCATCTTTTCCACTTTTCAGCATAAGACTTTCTAGCACTAGGCCTTCTGGCCTCCAAAATGACATCTAGCACCTGCTTACTGAGGGATGCTATTGGGGAGCTCAAGGAGTTAGCCAGGCTGCAAGGTTCATGGTTTGAAGCTGAGGGTGCAGAATCTGGCCCTCTTGCTGGGACAGCAGGGAAGGGGTCTGAGGCTGGTGCCATGGTTCCAGCAGTGTCATATTGCGCATGAGGGGGTACCAGTGCTGGCGTGGCCAGTCTGGTGCAATCAGTATTGTCCTTGGCTTGTCCTGTTTGATCTTTAGCAGAACCTTCAAGATGAGAGGCAGAGGGGAAAGGCATAAACCGAGAGGCTTTCCCAGGTAAAGGACAGGGCATCCACTTTCCAAGCTTGACTGTGGGGAGTCCTTGTGCACAATTTGTCCAACTGGTAGTTCTGAGAGGAGGCAAAGAGGTCTACCTCTGGAGTCCCCCATTTGTTCCTCAAGAGGTTGAATATTTTTGGTTCCAGTTTCCATTTGTGTGGGTCCATGAGATTTCTGCTTAAGTCATCTGCCGGAGATTTTAGCTTGCCTGACAGGAACTGAGCTTGTAGGTGCACTTAGAAGCTCAAGGCTGTGTTCCACAGAGCCATGGCTAGTCTGCAGAGTACGAATGGGTTACCCCCTGCTTGTTTATGTACCACATAACTGTGGTGTTGTGTGTCTTTACCAATAGTTGTCCCGGAAGAATGCGGTCTTTGAAGGCTGTCAGGGAATTCTGCACAGCTAACATTTCTTTTTGGCTGATATGCAGGTGCATCTGTCTCGGGTTCCATTTGCCCTGAATGCACTGCCCTGTCAAGTGAGCCCCCTATGCATAGTCTGATGCGTCTGTTGTTAGGGTTTGGGCGGCAGTGCGTAAAGTGAAAGGGAGCCCCTTGTTGTGGTAACAGGCCTCTGCCCACCAAAGAAAGTCTGTGTTTATACAAGGAATGATAGGAATCATTGACTCCAGGTCCTGAGAATGTTGACACCATAGGCATTTTAGATACCATTGTAGTTTCCTCATATGCAGTCTTGCATATGGAATTAGTAGAATGCAAGAGGCCATAAACCCCAGGGCTTGCAGAATTTTCCTTGCAGATAGTTGGGTCTTTGTGGCCAATAGTTTGAAGTAGGTTGTCAGATAAACTTGTTTCTCTGGAGTGAGGAAAGCCATCTGGGAAGTTGTGTTCAAGCTTGCTCCCAGGAATACAATTTGTTGGCAGGGTATCAGATGAGATTTCTTTTCGTTTATGGTGTACCCCAGAGAGGTTAGAAGTTTCTTTACAAATGCCAGATATTGTAATAGCAAGTACTGGCTTTCTGCCTGAATCAGACAATCGTCCAAGTATGGGTATATTTGAATACTTCTCTGCCTGCAAAATGCAATGGCTGGAGCTAGACACTTTGTGAATACCCTGGGTACAGTAGATAAGCCAAAGGGAAGTGCAGAGAACTGATAGTGCATGGAGCCTGCCCTAAAGCGTAGGTATTTCCTGCAAGATTCCCTTATTGGAATATGCAGGTAAGCTTCCTTTAAGTCTAAGGTCGCCAACCAGGCATCTTTGCCTAGTATAGGTAGCAGCTGTTGAAGTGTTACCATTTTGAATTTTGGGATTACCAGAAAGGTGTTTAGAATAGAGAGGTCCAGGATAGGACGCCAGGAGCTGTCTTTTCTGGGTGCCAGTAAAAGTCTTGAATAAAAGCCTTGTCCCCTTTGTTCTGCTGGGACAGGTTGAATAGCCCTGATACTTAGAAGAGAGAGAACCTGCTGTTGGGCCTCGGCCCACTGATTTGGGGGCAGGTCTGGCCAACCATTTGGGGTTGGTAGAGAGTGGAAGTGGAATCTGTATCCTTGGGAAACTATGTTCAAAACCCATTTGTCCCGGGTAATGAGTTCTCAGTTTTTTGCATGCAAAGTGAACTTTCCTCCTAAGGGAGCAGGCAGTTGAGCAGGACTTGGGAGGGTTAAGGTTAAGTCACTGTGCCATTTTTCCATAGGGGGGAGGTTTACTGCTCCCTGCTTTGGATGTGGGAGCCCCCCACTGCTTAGACCTGTGCACAGTCTGAGACTGTAACCTAGGTGGTCTGCTGTTCCTGGGTTTGGACTGAGAGGGCCTGGAAGAGATTGGAAAGGACCAATTCTTTGAAGGCCAATGTCTACTAAATCTGGGAGGCTGTACTTGTAGGAAATCTTTAACAGTTTGCATAGATTTAGCTTTTTCCTCAATCCTTTTGAGGACTTCTTCTGCTTTGTTGCCAAACAGGCGGTCTTGGTTTAAGGGAGCATCCAGTAATTTAGCTTTAACATGATCTGGCAAGTTTTGCTCCTTAAGCCAAGCATGCCTTCTAAGTACAGACCCAGTGAGAGCAGCCCTGCAAGATGCTTCTAAAGAATCAAAACCACATTGCAAAGTATGTTTACCAACTTGTTCTGCAAAAATGCATTAAATTCTGTAATTCTTTGTGTTCAGCACAGTCAGGAATCAACATCATTTTCTGTTTAAGTAGTCCCATAATATGCTGCTGGTACTTTAACATATGAAACAAGCAATTTAAAGCCCTAATGGCCAAAGTAGCAGAAGTGTATACCTTCTTACTCCATCTGTCTAAGGCTCTAGAGTCTCTATCAAGAGTAGGATTTTTGGCAGCAGTAGCCTTAATGCCTTTTAGTCCTTGGAAAATGGTCTCTGAATCCGCAGTAGGATTCTTGAAGAGGAACTTGTGACGGTCAGGTACTCTGTAACACCTGTCAGGTTTTCTGGGAGCTGGAGATAAAGTGTCTGGGGAAAGGCTAGATTCCAAGAAAGTATCATCTACAATGTCCAGAACAGGAAGGATAGCTAAAGGCCTGTGTTGAGGAAGAAGTAAGAATTCCCCAAGCCTCTTCCAGATAGAGAACCTTTAATGGTTAGGCGCTTTCATTCACAAGAACTTCATCAGAAGCATGTTTTAATTATAAAAACACACCCATTTATACCTCCCTGATAAAAGTCACATGTAACAAAATCACCAATATATTTAAAAACTGAGTTTCTAAAACCATTAACCCATTACATACCATAATACTTCAATTTCAAAACAGAATTAACGGAACAAACATAATTTAGACTGGGATGGTTACAGTTTTTTTTTTGTGGTTCTCTGTTTCTTTCATTGGTGGAATTTATAATTCCCCAATCCTCTTTTTGGAGTCAGAGTAATCCTGGCTTTCCGAACGGAAAAACTCCCTAAGAGTGTGCAAGGTTTCACCAAAAGAAAAATCTTCTGGAGGGGAGGCAGAGGGAATGGAATCCTCTGCATCAGAATCCTCATAGGTCGATAAGGGCAAATCCTGGTAATCAGAAGGAACAGAAATAACAGATTCCTGATCAGAAGAATCAGAACGAAAATCAGTTTTAGGTCTCTTAGAGGGGGAAGGCTGGCTTCCTGTAATTAAGGTAATAAGGTCTTCAGCTATTCTAAGTATTTTTTTTGGCATATGGGCCTGAGCATGTGGTTTGGACATCGGTTTTCTAGACGTAGTGCGAATTTTAGGCCTAGATGATGAAGATGGCATTGGTTTAAAATGCAAGTCTGTAGGCCTGAATACACCCTCAGAAGCCGGTGCCTGCACAGTGGCTCCGGACCCATCCAAGGTAGAGACATCTGCAGGTTCCACAGACGAAGAAGCATCTCATGGCATACCAGACTCTGAATGGGTCTCAGTAGAGGCCTGCGAATCTGAAGTAGCGGGTATCAGGGGCTGCGAAAGCACCTCACTGAGTACCAGCGGACTGGCGACTAGCTTAACAAAAGCATCGTCAGCAATTTTGGACTTATGTGGCCAGTCTCTGTCTTTATCTTTACGTTTTTTAGGAAGATCGGTAGTCGGATGGCTTAACGAAGCCATTTCGGAGTACTGATACCAAGTACCAAAATAATTTGCTGCAAAAATAGCCCGACAACAAATAGTTTGGAGGTTGAACAAGGCACAAAACCGACAACGAGGTATGTCGTGGTCTGGGCCTAAGCAAGGAATGCAGTACGAATTAAAATCATTTTGAGGTATTTGCTTCTTCCCACAGGTAAGACAATTGTTAACTTTTACAGACATCGGTTGGAGCAAGAAAAAAAGATCCCCAATGGGGTACTTATCTTTTCTGAAGACTTCGGTTCTGAAACTTGAAAATGAAAATTTCAGGAGTCGGCCGACCGGCACTTCCGAACTGCTTCTGCTTCGGGCACTGCACGGCAAGAAAGACTGATGTAATGGCGTCGGCTGCATGTTTTATACCCTTGACGATCTGACGTCATGGAAGAAGAGACAGCATCTGACGCAGGAATCCAAGACCCTGGTATTCAGGCCGGCTGAGGGTTACCTGCAGGCAGATAACCCAAATGTGATGACTGCAACAGTGAAACACGAAGAACATCTATATTACAGACTCTCCTGATGCAGAAAAGAAACAGAAGACTAAGAGAGAGGTTTACAGTAAAAGAAGAAGGATATTTCAGATAAAGATGTTGAACTTTACCTTACAAAAAAATTGACAAAATGCTGTGAGAGAAGGACCCTACATCTGAGCATGATTATGGCAAACGAGATCTGGGCTACGGAGGATGGACTAGGGCATTGTGGGTAGAAGGAGGAGCTTGAGAGTTGGATCCAAAGTCTGAAGTATGCAGCCAAGTTGGATCCAAGGATCAGATCCGTATCCCATTCGTTGAGGAAGAATGAAAAGGACAACATCAGATAAGACAGTTTTAAACAGTTTTTAACAACTTATAAACTGACAGAAAAAAGTGTGCTCCCATTTAAAAGTAGAGTTATGTCTCATGATAGCCCTTTAAAACATACACACCTAGTTTAAAAATAACTTTCTCAACCAGAAAAGTAAAATTAAATAAATATTAAGAGTAGAAGGTTTTTCCTCAAAGGGAACTTATCTCCCCAGCAATGGAAGAGCACAACCCGATCGTTGATCCTCCAAAACCCACTGAGGAGTGCTGTCCTCTGTGGCAGGACAGCTCTGAAGGGTTTGGAGCCCAAAACCTATCTTTTTAGAAGGCTCAGGTTGAGCCACCTAAAGATTTGGGTGTGTGGAAGGTGCCCTGAAGATCTGGGAGCTTCCCGGCTGCTACATCATTGGCAGGATATAACCCATGTAGCTTAAGCTACTGCAGCAGTGATCAATATTATGAACAGCTGAGGTCAGTTTTCTTTGTTTTTGTATACAATAAATCTGGCATTTCAAATATTTTGTTAGTTCAGTTCAACTCTTTTTTATTTTTATTTACACTTACATTTTTTATATTTTTGTTAACTGGGTTGTCCGACTATACTGGGGACTATTTTGACTGCATAAGGCCCAGAAGCCCTGCTTTGACTCACACAGAAATGAAGAAAGAATCAATCCAAAGACTAAAGGATAAAGCTTGGTAGCTTATAGTTTCAATCCTCTGTGGTAAACTGTCAGATAGCCAAATTATTATTTCTGGTGTTTCTCTTTGTGGAGTTAAAGTTACTGGCAACTGCATCACATCAATGACTTTACAGATTGTTTTGACAGAATTGTTAGTGGGAAGAAAGTCTGGGGATGTTAGAGTAATGCTGTCTTTATATGTAAAGGATGGCTTATAAAGCTTTGTCAGCTGGCTTAATGTAATGCTTCTAGAGAATGTGTTACTGTGTTTATACTGATTTTGAGGAGGATGAGATCTGTGTTTTCTTGTGTAGTATATGCCGTTGAGATGTGTGTTTCTTCTACAACACTTTTATGCTGTGCCTGATGGACTGATTTCTTGTTTATATTCAACTGCACCAATTATATTGTTTGATGTTTTATTTTAGAGGGAAAGATCTTCAAAGATGTGGGAATTTATGTTTAGCCATAGAACTTTTTATGTCCAGTATCTGGACTGACATGAATGTAATGCATCTTAAATGTCTTTTCCTTTTCTGCCTATTCAATTATTTGTTTTTCTTGTTATTTCTGCCATCATTTTGCTATTGTTGTTTTGCCCTTCTTTTACTGGTTGCATTTCTCTGTTATTTTTCTACTGTTAAGTTCCTTGAGCACAGTCTGGTCAAATGCGATATGCAGTTCCACATTTTGTACATTTTCCGTTACATTTCCTACGTGGATTTCCCCAGTCATCGTAATATGTGACATCTTTTTTGTCGCACACTAAACTCATAAGTCACTCCGTACCACAGTGATAACATTTTGGTTGCCCTACTTATTTCACAATATCTCTGTTACCTAAAAAATAAACAATTTTTGGAATATGCTCTACTTTGTTACTTTTCATTTACAACTGTATGTACTATTACTGTCCTGGTCCATATGGTATTTCTATCCATATCCATATAAGATTCTCCTTTCATAATACACTGCTCTAATTGTATACTTTTTGTTATACTTGCTAGCAAATTACTTAAATAAATTTCAAATGTATTTGTCTATTTAAATTGCCATATTTGCAAGGTATTATGTTTTTTCCACTTCTAAAAATGTTAAGATAACCTCTGATTAAAATATGTCTAAAATTAAAATATCTCTAGATAAAGCTCCTAATGGATCGCAACAGAGTAAAAGAAATCATGCAGTTCTGATGACATTGCATGCAGTTTTATTAGACTGCAACTGCATCGCATTCCATCTCCTAGTAACGTGACTTCTTGATGTACTTTACCCTACTACTTATACATATGTCATGTCTTTCATTGTTCATTTTCATGTATAGTGTCCAAATTTTACCACTCTCTGCTGTCATCTTATTCCAGATACAGTTCCTTCATTCATATTTGTCTCCTCTGACCTTTTTTTAAGCACCTATATTAAACTATTACTTAAGACTTGGGTAAATGTGTTAACAGAAAAAGAAACAAACCATTTTTTCCATTTACATACATTATATATCACACATCTTTTCTTTGTAACTATAATCAGTCTAGCATCACATAAATCACTTCTGCCTCCCCTTAAACTTCACCTCTTCTCCTCCTGAACATTATTCTGTATATATTATTCCCACAATTTCCATTTATTTCTACATAATTTGATCCTTCCCTCTTCTAAAGATCCCTCTTCCAGTTTTTTCTCTCTTTTATGATACTCAAATACTTTGAATACAGTTGGTTTAGAATTTGATTTCCATTTTTAGTAATTAAACTTAACAAGGCCTTACTATGTCTAGGCAAGTCAGATCCTGTGTCCCAGTTCAAAAGAATTATTTCATTAGTTACAGCCATTTGCTCACCCATTATTCCTGACAGAGTATTCTTTACGGACTTTTAAATGTCTGCCAACTCATTACACTCCCAAAATACATGTTCCCAGTTTCTTCTTTCTTACCTATCACACCTCCAACATTTACCATCTACCTGAGGAAAATTATTTGGAGTCTGCTTAGGGTATAAAAATACCTATGCAAATACTTCCAAGCAAAAATCCTAAATCTGATTTTTCCAGTTTTATCAGTTCACCTAAATAGCTAGTTAAAGTTTCTTCTGTTTTTCAAGAATTTTGCTATTTAAATTGACATACTTCTTTAATATTTAATTTATTTTAATCATCTCTGAGTACATTTCATTTATTTTTTTCCACTAAATTACTGGAAACCATGACTTGTACCAAAGCTGAAGCCTGAACTGCTCTTTTTGCTGAACAGTTACAGGATTCTTCCCAAACATGGTCTTCACTTCACCTTATCTGGTTGATTTTCTTTCAGAATCTGGAAATTTCTTCTTCTTTTCTGGCATCCATGCAGTGTACTTACTAGCAAGTAACTGAATTTTACTCAAACTAACAATATTACTGGTTGTTGTTTCTCAGTTTCTTTTTTCACACTGGGAGAGCTGAAATTAATCTGTTAATTAGTATGCGGCCATCTTGGAAGTTGTGTCCTCTGACTTCTTTATAGCTACTGCAGCTTTCATACACCCTCCAATGGCTTCCAATGTGTCTGCCTATGAGCCCATTACATCACTTAGATTTAAAAGTTCTCTGTCTTATAATAGCGTCATTTGTTACAACGTAGTAGAATAGACTTCTTCATATTCTGCTTGCTTCCTCTGTAAATCCAAAACTATGTCAATTTTCAAAGCATTCTCGGTTATTTTCAGAATCATGATCAGCTGGTATACAGCTCCTGCTTTGTTTGTCTGTTTATTCATTTGTTTGTTAATCACACAGGTGGGCTGGTCCAAGATGTCATTTAAGCCATAACCTGCACAACTGGAACAAAACAATATATATATATATATATATATATATATATATATATATATATATATATATATATATATGTGTGTGTGTATATATATATATATATATATATATATATATATATAGAAACACTAGAGAATCTTGAAGTGCTGAAATGTCGAATTTCAGTACTTCGAGACTTCGAGACTGAATAAACGAAAGTGCAGTTATGCGAAACTGCACTATGTCAACTGCGGAAATGTCGAATCCACTATCATGGTGTCGTGTTCGTGACATGCAGTACGGTTTGTGGATTTCTCTGAGGTTTTAGGTAAGTGGTGTTTGTGTAAGGGTACTGGCTAGGGATGTTCATAGGTTGGTACTAGGCTATTGGTCCTAGGGCCTATACGAGCCTAGCCATAACAATTCCCTGGTTATTTCTTCCCACACTATTTACTTCCCTGGACCCCTGTCTAGCAGGGCAACTGACGTGATCCCTGGGGTGAATTTCCTTTCTCCCATCCAATCATCAAGATTCCTTTTTAAGAGGGCCAAAGAGGCGCTCTGCTTGACATGTATGGGAAGTCTATTCCAAAGTCTGGGGAGTCTCTGGGTCAGGAACCTATCCCTCCAGCATGTTTTGTTTATTGTGATGACAGGATTTAGAACCCTGTAGCATGTGGCTCTGAGAGATTGAGATTTCTTTAAGTGTAGCATGTCCAACAGCTCTGGGTTTGACATGGCCTTGCATGTTAAACAGAGATCGCCTCGACGTAGATGATATGCGACAGAGTATAGCTGGAGTTTTTTTAAGGCAGTCAGCGTAGCGCATCTGCTTTAGGCCTGTGATTCATTTAGTGAGGTATTTCTGCAGCCTTTCCAGTTGTTGCAGATGTCTTGAGAGGTACATACGAAATGGGGCATTGTATTCTATAATGGGTCTAATGAGGGATGAGTACAGTGGGACAATGACCTCCTTTTTTCTGGATGAAAAGCCCTTAGTGATGAGGTGAGCCACACAGAAGGATTTCCTGACTGTTGTGGCGATGTGGTTATTAAAGGTGAGACCACTGTCCATCTGTGTCCCCAAGTCTCTTATCACACTTTTGGTGTTTAGTGTACTGCCACTTATGTGATAATTGACAGGTACATGTTTTTTTTCCCAAAGGGGATAACTATACATTTCTTGGCATTGAGCTTGAGCCCATGGCTCTGGCACCAAGCATCTGTTTCTGTAAGGCCCTTTTGTAGAGTATCCACATAATTTGGGGATTCAATAATGGCTCCCAGTTTGCAGTTATCTGTGAACTTTGTTAGCCAGAGTCCCTTAGTGTTGGTCTGTACTTCAGAGAAGTAGATGCCAAACAAGAGAGGTCCCAGGACTGAACCCTGAGGTACTCCACTTGTCACTTGTCTGGAGCTGGATTTGGAGTCAGCTACTTTTACAGTGTGGGTTCTGTCAGTAAGCCAGCTGGCAACCCATCGAGTGACGTAGGGATTAATGCCCAGCTTAGTAAGTTTATCTATGATTCCAGAGTGGGGGATGGTGTCAAAGGCCTTGGTGAGGTCCAGATAGGCTGTGTGGACTGTCTTACCCTCGTCCATGGCTCTGGAGACTGATTCGAAGAACTCAATAAGGTTCAGGAGACAAAAATCAGCCCTTCACAAACCCAAACTGGGTGGGGTCCAGTGTTTTAAGGTTTCCAATGTCTTTGTTTATCAGTTCCATGATGATATATTCCATGGCCTTGCAGATCAGGCTCGTCAGACTAATGGGGCGGTAGTTCCCAGGATCCAAGGTGGATCCCCCCTTGTGGAGTGGGATAACTGTAGCTGTGCACCACACAGTGGGCACGAAGCCTAAGGTGAAGGTACAATTAAACATGACACTTAGGTGAGGTGCAGTTCATTTTGTAGTTCATGTAGTACACAGCCAGGGATGCCATCTGGTCCCATGGATGCTGTATTCTTAACTTTGGAGAGTGCATTTTTTACCTGTGTGGCCGTTATTACCGGAATTTGGCATTCTTCCAGTATTGAGATGGGCCATTTGAGTGAGAGGGGAGTGACGTTGGCATTGACTCGATCTGCCAGGATATTGGCAATATTCTTGGGATCAGTATATTTAATGCCATTCTGTTGTAGCTCAGAGCAAATCTGAGCATTGCCATTTAGATTCTTGACATAGTTATAGAATGCCTTGTGGATGTCTTTGGAATCTTTGGCAATTTTATTTTCCTAACTAGTTTTGGAGGATTTTATGAGGGATCTCAGCTTCTTACCGTGGCTGGTAAGGGAGTTTTTTGCATCCTGAGATATTCCTCTTTTCTGCAACAGTTTTTTCCTTTTGTTGTAAAGTTTGTTTATGGCAGGGGACTACCAGATTGGCTTCCTTTTTTTGGAGGAGAGTATCTTGGTTCTATTTGGGATGGCACGATTCATGCATGAGTGAATGTGCTCATACAGTGCCTTAGTGTAGGACTCAACAGTCAAACTTTCAGTTCCCGTCTGCATGGGTGTCATGAAGTTTGTAACTTCTGACTGGAGTAGCATGAAGTTGGCCTTGGAGAAGTTTTTTATGGAGGTTTCCTTACTGGGGGGTGGGGGTGGCATGTGGATGTTAAGGGTGATTTGCTTTTGGTCTGGCCTGACCAATGAGGGGGTGACCATAGGTGTGGAGCATCGATTTCCCATGTTGGTAATGACCAGGTCTAGGATATTGGAGCCCCTGGTGGGACTATGGATTAGTTGATCCAGGGCATTGGAATTTATAAATTTCAAGAACCGTTGGGCAAAGGTGTTGGTGCACGAGTAGTTTTCCCAGTTAATGGCAGGGTAGTTGAAATCACCCAGTATTAGGGTGCTTGGTTGTATATTAATATTTTCCAGTACGTTTTGAAAGGTGTAGTGAGAATCTTGGGGCAAGGTGGGGGATCTGTAGCAAGCTATAATTTGGATTGCAGTCTTTCCTAGTGTTAGTTGCACCTGGAGAATTTCAGACGCATTGTTTTGGGCAACTAACCTGGTGGTGTGAATATCCTTGTTGAATATGGACACTCCTCCACCTTTAGTGTTTCGATCCTGGTTTGGTAGCCGAAAAATGTGGTAAGAGTTGTAGCCTGGTATTGCACGGGTGCTCTCTAGAGCCTTGAACCAGGTCTCAGTTACTGCACAGATATCGATGTTCTCCATTTTTAGGAGTGCCTTGAGAGAATGCATTTTGAGGTTTAGACTTCTAGCACTGAGTAGCATTACCTTCAGATTTTGCATGCTTGTACCTGTTACGTTGGTGGTTTTGTCCTTTGAACTTTGCCTAAAAAAGGCACTACAGGGGTGGCAAGAGCCTTAGCCAGTAACCTGAACCCCAGGGGCGACAGGTGAAGAACATCTCTGGCAAAGCATCGTGGTCTGTCAATCATGTTGTCCCAGGCAGACAGATACTGGATCCCCTTTGAATGACACCAGAAGCTAACCCAATTGTTGAAGTCAATCATTTTGTCCTTATATTGTGGTATCATTCTGGGCAAAGGCAGGATGCTACTCAGGGCTAGGGTCATACCTGCCTGGGCCAAATGATCCGAGAGCTCTTCCATGTCTCTTTTCATGTAGTCCAGGGAAGTATGTCTCAAGTCATTCACTCCAACATGGACAATGACAGAGTCATATTTCTACTTGTTGTGGAGTGACTTGAGTGCATGAGTTATGTGGCGGATCCTGGCACCCGACAGGCAGCTCACTGTAATTTTCTCCTTGTTCAGCCTGGTGAGTGAGACATCAGTGTGCCTGACTACAGAGTCACCTATGACTAAAGTGTTAGGTATGTTGTCTTGCCTTAGGGGCTGTTGCTGGGTGGCACACTGGTGTTGTGAGCTATGTGACACTTTGGTTGTGACTGGTGTTTGTTTACGTTTCAGCTTTGGAGATACTTGTTGCTTGGACAGGTTACAGTTAAGGGCCTCCGCATATGTGGATTTAGTGTTGCTAAGTGTGGGTGTTGGTGGTGTGAGTTTGGAAGGGCTATGTGTTGTTTGAGGTGTAGTGCGGGTGTTAACCTTCTCCTCTTGACTGTCTAGCACACTTTTGGGTGGACAGAGTGTTGCTTCCAGTATGGCTATGTAAGTGCATCTCTCACAGGTTGTAGTGTTGGGTGGTAGGAGGTGAGGGTTGTCTGTGTACATGAGGCAATTGCTGCATTGCCCCAGTATGCCCAGATTCACCTGGTGGACAGGAGAAATCAATGAAAGCTGACCCTTGGACATGCCTGGTTTGGTGAAAGAAAACAAATCACAGCACTCAAAATATAAAAAGGCAATAAACCAATACAAAATACAACAAATAAAAAGCAAACCAACCTTTCCCTCACAGCAAAGTGTAGCAGAGTCTGGGTGAGCCTTTCCAATAAAGCTCTGAAATGTTTTATTTTACCCCTTAAATAGAAGGTTTAGTTCCTAGCTCCACTCTCTTAGTTCACAAATATGATTAACCTTAAGTGACCTCTTCTATCTTATGTATGAGTCCTTAATTGATCAGTTCTAATTTCTGCCTGACTCACAAGAAACAGAGCTGTGGTGTCTTTTGAAGTTTTAAAATGCAGTTAAGAATCTCATTTGTAAAATAGTGTGAGAAGAAATAGCCAGGGAATTATGGCTATGCTTGTATAGGCCCTAGGGCCGATAGCCTAGTACCAGCCTATGAACCTATGAACAGCAGAACACAAGCAAAACACAAGGTAAAGAAAACAAATCACAACACTCAAAATTTAAAAAGGCAATAAAACATTACAAAATACAACAAATAAAAAGCAAACCAACCTTTCCCTCACAGCAAAGTGTAGCAGAGTCTGGGTGAGCCTTTCCAATAAAGCTCTGAAATGTTTTATTTCTGGGTGAGCCTTTCCAATAAAGCTCTGAAATGTTTTATTTTACCCCTTAAAAAGAAAGTTTAGTTCCTAGCTCCACCCCTCAGTTCACAAATGATTAACCTTAAGTCACCTCTTCTATCTTATGTATGAGTCCTTAATTGTTCAGTTCTAATTTCTGCCTGACTCACAAGAAACAGAGTTGTGGTGCCTTTTGAAGTTTTAATATGCAATGAAAAGCAGAACACAAGCAAAACACAAAGTAAAGAAAACAAATCACAGCACTCAAAATATAAAAAGGCAATAAACCAATACAAAATACAACAAATAAAAAGCAAACCAACCTTTCCCTCACAGCAAAGTATAGCAGAGTCTGGGTCAGCCTTTCCAATGTTAGTGTGTATGAGTGTATGTAGTGGAGTTTTTTTGTGTGTTTATGTGTTTAGTGTGACCTCGGAGTTAGTATATATAAGTAGGGGGTTGTGAGAGGGGTGCAGCCCCCCACATGGGGGGTGCAGGGGTGCTTGCCCCCCTGCTTACAGGTGTGTGTGTGTGTGTGTGTGTGTGTGTGTGTGTGTGTCATGTTTTAGTGTAGTTAGGTGTGTGTGTGTGTGTGTGTGTGTGTGTGTGTGTGTGTGTGTGTGTGTGTGTGTGTGTGTGTGTGTGTGTGTGTGTGTGTGTGTGTGTGTGTGTGTCTGTGGTCACGATTGTGCTAGTGCTATTCGTGGTTTTGCGTGTTTGGGTATGTGGGTGTTCGATTATTCAGTCTCGAAATCCTGAAATTTGACATTTCAGTATTTCGAGATTGTCTATTGAATCTATACATGTATATATATATATATATATATATATATATATATACACACACACACACACACATATATATATATATATATATATATATATATATATATATATATATATGGATCCCTATCACTTTATCGAAGTTCCAAAACTCCGAAGATCATATGGCCATGATCATATGTCCGAAGTTTTGGAACTCCGAACACTTTCTATTGAGATCGCTGCATAGAGTGGAACTCGGGATTTGCCATTTTCCGCACTGTAGTGTGAACTCGGACGTTGTATAATTAAGTAGCAGGGGTGGAGGGTGCAGAGGGGCTTGCCCCCCCTGCAAAAAAGTAAAGGTAAGTTGTTTTATTTTATTTTATTGTTTTTTATTGTTGTTTTGAAGTTTTAAAACTTCGACATATGGTCTCGGCCATATGGTCTTCAGAGTTTTGAATTTCGAGCTGATAGGGATCCATGTATATGTATATATATATATATATATATATATATATATATATATATAAATATATATATATTTATATATATATATATATATATATATATATATATATATATGTATATGTATATATATATATATATATATATATGTGGATCTCGGAAGTTTGCTCGAGTGAGTAAACGTCCGAATCCATAATAACCGAACACACTTTAACAAAAGCACTTTTACCAAAAAAAGAATTTTTGTTAAAGCGTGTTACAAAAAAAAATAAATAAAACACTACACTTACATTTTAGCAGGAGGGCTTTGCCCCCCATGCACCCCACATGTGGGGGGCTGTGCTCTCCAGACCCCCCTACTCTAGTGGTGGAAAATTGCACACTGACATCACTTCAAAGTCAAAATTCTATACATCAAACTGTTCTGTAGTGTTTCTGGGTGATCTGGATAAGGTATCAGCTAGATAAAGCAATTTGCCTTTTCTGTAGATCATTTTGAAATTGTACTTTTGCAATTTGAGCATTATTCTTTTTAATCTCACTGGAGCAGAATGCATAGACTTCTTTAGAATAGTAACTAGAGGTTGACTATCAGTTTCAGTCTGAATAACTCAACCATAAATATAGCCATGAAACTTGGAACATGCAAATACTATTGCCAAAAGCTCCTTCTCAATTTGAGCATACTGCATCTCAGTTTGGGTTAGTGTTCTAGATGCATAAGCTATTGGTCTGCCCTCTTAAGTATAACTGCGCCAAGACCAAATTTTGAAGAATCACAAGCAAGAGTAACTGGTTTGTTCACATCATAGTATCTTAATGCAGGTGGGGTGACAATTTTCTACTTCATCTTCTTCTTCTTTCACCTGCTCCCGTTAGGGGTTGCCACAGCAGATCATCTGTTTCCATTTCTTCCTGTCCTCTGCATCTTGCTCTGTCACACCAACCACCTGCATGTCCTCTCTCACCACATCCATAAACCTTATCTTAGGCCTTCCTCCTTTCCTGTTACCTGGCAGATTCATCCTTAGCATCTTTTTCCCAATATACTCTGCATCCCTCCTCAGCACATGTCCAAACCAACGTAATCTTGCCTCTCTGGCTTTGTCTCCAAAAGTTCCAACCTGGGCTGATCCTCTAATGTACTTATTCATAATCCTGTCCACCCTCATCACACCCAGTGCAAATCTTAACATCTTTAACTCTGCCACGTCCAGCTCTGACTCCTGCCTTTTTGTCAATGCCACTGTCTCCAACCCATATAACATAGCTGGTCTCACTACCCACTTGTAGACCTTCCCTTTCACTCTTAGTGGTACTCGTCTATCACAAATCACTCCTGACACTCTTCTCCACCCACTCCATCCTGCCTGTACTCTCTTCTTCATCTCTCTTCCACACTCACCATTACTCTGAACTGTTGATCCCAAATATTTAAACTCATCCACCTTCACCACCTCTACTCCCTGCATCCTCACCATTCCTCTATCCTCCCTCTCATTCACACACATATATTCTGTCTTAGTCCTGCTGACCTTCATTCCTCTCTCTCTAAAGCATATCTCCACCTCTCCAGGGTCTCCTCCACCTGTTCTCTACTCTCACTACAGATTACAATGTCATCTGCAAACATCATAGTCCACAGGGACTCCTGTCTGATCTCGTCTGTCAACCTGTCCATCACCATTGCAAATAAGAAAGGGCTCAGAGCTGATCCTTGATGTAATCCAACCTCCACCTTAAACACATCTGTCACTCCCACTGCAGACCTCACCGCTGTCACACTACCCCCATACATATCCTGTACCACTCTTACATACTTCTCTGACACTCCCAACTTCCTCATACAATACCACAACTCCTCTCTAGGCACCCTGTCATAAGCTTTCTCTAAGTCCACAAAGACATAATGCAGCTTCTTCTGACCAACACTCTCAGAGCAAACATCACATCTGTGGTGCTCTTTCCTGGCATGAAACCATATTGCTGATCACTAATCATCACCTCCCTTCTTAACCTAGCTTCCACTACTCTTTCCCATAACTTCATGCTGTGATTTATCAATTTAATCCCTCTGTAGTTACTACAGCTCTGCACATCACCCTTATTCTTACAAATCGGTACCCAAACACTTTTTCTCCATTCTTCAGGCATCCTCTCACTTTCCAAGATTTCATTCTAGTTAAAAACTCCACTGCCATTTCACCTAAACACCTCCATGCTTCCACAGGTATGTCATCTGGACCAACAGCCTTTCCATTCTTCATCCTCTTCATAGCTATCCTTACTTCTTCCTTGCTAATCCACTGCACTTCATGATTCACTATCCGCACATCATCCAACCTTCTCTCCCTCTCATTCTCTTCATTCATCAGCCCCTAAAAGTACTCTTTCCATCTGCTCAACGCACTCTCCTCACTTGTGAGTACGTTTCCCTCATTACCCTTTATAACCCTTACCTGCTGCACATATTTACTAGATTGGTCCCTCTATCTAGCCAATCGGTACAGGATCTTTTCTCCCTCCTTAGTGTCCAGCCTTTCATACAACTCTTCATATGCCTTATCCTTAGCCTTTGCCACCTCTCTCTTTGCCATGCACCTCATCACCTTATACTTCTGTCTACTTTCTTAATCTCGCTGACAATCCCACTTCTTCTTTGCCAACCTCTTTCTCTGTATACTCTCCTGTACTTCCTCATTCCACCACCAGGTCCTCCTTGTCCTCCTTCCTCTTTCCAGATGTCACACCAAGCACCTTTCTAGCCATCTCCCTTACTAGCTCTGCTGTAGTTACCCAGCTATTTGGTAACTCTTCACTGCCACCCAGTGCCTGTCTTAACTCTTCCCTGAACTCCACCTCACAGTTACCCTTTTTCATTTTCCACCATTTGATCCTTGGTGCTGCCCTCATACTCCTCCTCCTCTTCTTGATCACCAATGTTATCCTACAAACCACCATCCTATGCTGCCTAACTACACTTTCCCCTGCCACCACTTTACAGTCTCCAATCTCCTTCAAACTGGCCCTTCTACATAAGATATAATCCACCTGTGTGCATCTTCCTCCACTCTTGTATATCACCCTATGCTCCTCCCTCTTGTTAAAATACGTATTCACCACAGCCATGTCCATCCTTTTCGCAAAATCCACTACCATCTGACCTTCTGCATTCCTTTGCTTAACACCATACCTACCCATCATTTCCTCATCTCCTCTGTTCCCTTCTCCAACATGCCCATTGAAATCTGCTCCAATCACCACTCTCTCACCCTTGGGTACAGTCATCACCACTTCATCCAACTCACTCCAAAATTTTTCTTTCTTATCCATTGCACACCCAACTTGTGGAGCATATGCACTAACAACATTCATCATTAAACCATCAATTTCCAGCTTCATAAACATACTCTATCCGAAACTCTTTTCACCTCCAAGACACTCTTAGCATACTGTTCCTTCAGGATAACCCCTACACCATTTCTCCTCCCATCCACACCATGATAAAACAATTTAAACCACTTCTGATACACCTAGCCTTGCTCCCCTTCCACCTGGTCTCCTGCACACACAATATACCAACCTTCCTTCTGTCCATCATATCAGCTAGCGCTCTCCCTATACCACTCATACTTCCAACATTCAAAGTTCCAACCCTAACTATCACAGTTTTAGCCTTTACCTGCCTTCGGGCATGACTTCCCCTTGTCTCCTACGTGTTAGTTCTATTAAAAGTGCTGACAACTCACTGAAGTCTGGTATAAACTTGCCTAAAGAGTTGACCATGCCTAAAAAATGCTGTAGATCTTGTACATTACCTGGTACTGACATTTCTAGAATAGCTGCTTGCTTGGTGGATCCGGTCTCAAGCCTGTACTTGTGAAAAAATGGCCTACATAGGTAACTTCTGGAAGGCTGAATTTGCACTTCAGCGGATTGAGCTTCAAGTTTACTTCACGTGAGGTTTCTGTCATGCTCTGCTTCACCACTGCCTCCAACAAATAAATCATCGACTATTATGGCACAAGGGTAACTCGAAAAAAATTGTTCCATTGCACGCTGGAAGACTTCACTTGTAGAATGTATTCCAAATGGCATCCTTAGGAATCTGTATCTGACAAACAGAGTACCAAAAGTAGTTAGAAATGAAGATTTACGATCAAGCATCACTTGCCAAAATGAACTCTTTGCATCCAAGACAGAAAATACAGTAGCACTCGGGATTAGAGCTGCAACTTCTTCGACTGTGCGCATTGGATGATACGGTCTCTTTAATTATTTTTTCAGATCTCTTGGTTCAATACATATTCTGATTTCGTCTGAGCCTTTTTTGTGAGCAGCTACCATGGACAACACCTATTCAGCTAGTCCATTTTATCCAACTGAGCTTTAACTTTATCCTGCACAGCTATCGGAACGCTTCTGGCTGGTCAGACTACTGAAGTGACCTCTGGGTCTAACTTCATAGAATACACAACTGGGAGTTTGCCTAACTTGTCATTGAAAACATCAGCATACTCGGAGAAAATGGCTTCAGATAAACTGGAACTTGAAAATGCACTTATGTGATGGACTTCTTTAGCAAAAGAAAGCAGATTCGTTCTTAAACTATCTTTGAGACCCAATAAAGATTGCTCTGGTGTTCGGACTACATATAATAACAAGATGTAATAGCTCTCGGCCAAATAACATGAAAGCATCACTGAATCTTCGGTATGAATTTCTTCACCTCCACAAGCAGCAAGTCTTGCACTACTGGCCAAATTGAGTTTTTCGTTAGTTCTCATTTTACCAAATGTGTCTGCTGATATAACATTGCACTTTGAACCAATGTCTACTTTGAGGTTTGTGGATTTTCCATTAATCCAGACAGTACAAAACACTTCACTTCTTGTCAATAAATTCACTGCATCAACTCTTTCACCAAGCACTGATACACCAACTACATAAAAAGCTGATTGTTTGGACTCTACTTGATCAACTTGTTTTTTTGTGTGACTGTCCTTTACAACTGTATGCGGCTTACTTGATTTGCAAAACTTTTGGAAATGGTTCTATTTTTTACACTTGTAACATTGCTGACCACATGCTAAGCACTTCTCTCTTTTAGACTCATGACTTGCAATTAAACAGAAAAGCTAGACTTGGGTTTTGCTGATTCATCCATAAATTGTACTGAGCTTGAGCGCACTCCTTTCTTAGAACTTTCTGGAAAGCCGTGTGCCTTTCCTGAAAACCCTGTAGCTGCCACATGCTTTGGCCTGCTTCTGTTTGCCACGTGTTGCATACTATCTACATCTGCTCTGGAGCCAACTGAAACCATGCTCTTGTCACTCACAAGCATACTTGTGTGTTTTTGTCACCTCATGGATTTGACAAATCTCTATGGCATTGCTCAACATTTAATCACTGTCACGAAGTAAAATCTTTCTCACAGCACTATTAATACCACAAACAAGCCTGTCCCTTATCAGCTCATCTTTTAAGTCACCAAACCGACAAGTTTTAGCTCTGTTCCTCAATCAGTTATATAAGCTCCAAATGTTTCCCCTGGTTTTTGATCTCTGGTGTAAAACAAATACCTCTCTAAAGTAATATTCGTCTGGGGGTTACACATTTCTCTGAACTTGCGCTTCAAACACTCGCGGTCTTCCCTTGATTCAGCTTGTACAACAATATGACGATTTTCACATTCTCCTTCATATACTGCAGGTGCGTACACAAATGAGCGCTCTCTTTCTATAGCCTCTGACCCTGCCAGGTTTAATAAAATGAATGCCCTGCTGTGTGCATCTCTATCTGCATAAGCTGCTTGTATAAAAATATCATACTCTTGCTCAAATAATCTCCAATTCTCGCAATATTCTGATCAAATACAAGTGGTAGCAGTTTTTGAAATCCATCTGCCATATTAACACATACAAATGAAGGGTATTGCAAATAAGCACAAACATACACATATGCCAGAAACTTATGTCAGTATTTGTAACTTTGTACAATGCCTTTGTGCTTCTGAATTTATACTTTTTTGGGGCTTTTCAAAATTATGCTAACGGACAAACTTGTAGTACCTTTGAATAACTGGACTTTGCGAAATAAACTTCTCAGGCACTTCACACTTTTGCAATACCATTTTGAAAGGCTAAAATGCTAAAGCCGTTTATCATCATTTTAAGAAACACTTCAACAACTTTACAATGTGACTGGATAACTCTCGGGCACTGTAATATTCTTGTGATGTCGCCTTGTGCAAGAAATCACTTCTTATCAATGTAAGGAACATATCAAGTAACTGCACAATGCGAATAAATCGAACATCTTTTGCCCAAAACTCAACTTCGAAGTAATTGCACTTTGCGAATAACTGCATACAGCACACTGAAATGTCCCCAAAATGGTGGTACCTTGGTAGGCAAATCTTTACAGTACGAGAAACACTCTGTAATGGTGTCACATTGCGAATAGACACACCCAGCACAAGAACTTTTCAAAATGACGATATTTTGACTGTATTTTACAAAACAGTTGCACTTTACACACAACTCTTCGAAATGCATGCACAGTAATACGCACATTCTATAAGCACTTTTACACACTTTGAAATACTTCGAATAACTTTAGTTATGCCCTTGATACAATACGAAGTCATAGTTATGCCAAAACACAGCACTTTGTCAAAACACATGCAGTCGCCTTGCTTTATTTTTGCTTAACTTGCCCTTTTTTACCCTTATTATATTCTTTTTGCTCATTTAAGCCCTTTTCATGCCCAACATACTTTTCTTGTGCTTGTTTGACTGTAAACATGCCCAGTTTTGCCTTAAACACACTCGTTTTGCTCTAAACATGCTCGTTTTGCTTTACTGTTAATCGTTTCATCAAATACTTTTGTTTTAAACATTTCCTTTAGTTAACAAACTTTTCATGTTTTCCACTTGCTCAATAATGTGGTTTGTGCCCTTCTAATGCCCCTTTTTATCTTTTGTATCAAATAAACAGTTTGTGCTATTTCTCATTATCTTTTATTCTTTTTTGGCTCTGTTTGTGCTCTTTTCTCTCAGTTTTACCTTTATTGTCATCTCTGCACCTCATGGCTCTGAATAGTATCCTCTTCGATCCCGGTTCTGACACCATGTCGCTCTCAGGACACAATAGAAGAGTCTTCATGGGTTCTGTTTGCACAGCTTTATTTTATACAAACACATCACTATAGAAGATTACTGACTTTAACTTAAAGTAACTTATATAGAAATTAACAACTGCGATCTTGCATGCTCTCTCCATAGCTGCTCTTTCAAAATGGCAGTAGGGACTGCACGTGTCTAGAATTTATACCTGCACGTACAGCCTTGATGTGCTTCTTAAAGATATAGCGTACAAATCACTTGCACTTTGATCTACACTGGCTAACTGGATAATAGCCCCTCCAGTCATCTCTTACCTGCAAGGTGAGGATACCCATTACAGAGAAAAGGATGGGCTAAAGACCTGTAGGAGATGATTTGATGGCCAGCAGGTACAGAAGCAAAAAGAACACAGATTTTTCCCATAAGCAACAACAGCAGATTTGAGTTATGTGGTCTTCAACTAAGGAAGAGTTGTTACTGGAGGTATATACAGAGCAGACAAGAATAATCTGATATGATGACCCTACTGATGTTCAGCTATCAACCAATTAGAGGCATATTTATCACAGATAATGATATGCAAGACTAATTTATATCTTACAATTGTCCTTAATCTTAACAAATAGTAGAACCCCCCCTCCAATGTTGTGTCTTTCGGCTTTTCCCGGTAAGGGGTCGCCACAGCGGAACTCCGGTCCGCTAATGATTGGCAGTAGATTTTTACATGCCGAGTTGTCGTCCCTGACGCACAACCTTCAATGAAGGTACACCCATTCATGCATGTCTCCACACAGAAGACGCTCTAGCTGAGAATCGAACAGGACAACGTCTTACTGTGAGATGACAACGCTACCGCAGCACCACCACCGCCAATAATGTGGCTTATTGTTGTACAAAGAGAAGTACTGTTCCCTCATAAATACAGAAAGGCAGAGTTTTTTGCATACAACTTCAGCAATTCCTATGATGCCTAGTGTGTACTGTAGCAGTCAAGCTTTAGTTGCGAACAATAAATGTCTGTAGATTCATTTTTGGGGAGCAATGGGACCTGGGTTTGATTCATTTTATTTATTTATTTTTCATTTTTTGCTGAAGGCTATATTCAGTTTAGCTGGACTAGTACCTCTGTTCCAGAATGGCCCAACTTGAGAATCAACTCAATCCAAATCCAGAGATACTATTTATGTGCCTTAACTCAAAATTGTAACCCTCCTGGGGTGGGATCAAAAGCTGCTGCATTGGTGATGAAGGGCTTCTGCGGGAGGCAAGTGAGCCTGACAGCCACCTTTGTTACATTCAGAAGCAGTACAGACTGGGTTAGGTTCCTACTGTACATTCCCTAAGCATGTCCCACATTGTCTAAGGGGTTGGTATACAATGCACTGTGCAGTCAACACACACACACACACACACACACACACACACACACACACACACACACACACATGCACACACGCACATACACACACACACACACACACACACACACACACACACACACACACACACACCTGAGAGTGACATGATGTAGTCTCTCCCACTCCTTCTACAGACCTCAATAAAATCCCCAGTTCCCTGGAGATTCTAATGCAGGAGTGTGCTCAGAACACATTCCCCAACACTTCTGTTCCTCAAAAGGCAGTCAAACAAGCTTATGCCTTAATAGTCCTCTCCTCCCCCCAAGCAGGCTCCAACAGGTGTTGGAACCACTAATCAAGTCTTGGATCACCTGGATCGTAGTCAGTGCTTTACTTCTATGCTGACAAAGCTGGTGATGTCTGGATTTTAATTGACATGGCCAGCACATGATGAACAAAACTTAACATAATCGAATGAAGAATAATGTCACCGTAACAGATTAATATATACTTTTTATGCTGAGTAGAATCAATACAGAAAAACTCTTTTAGTCCAGCATTGCCACTATGAACTAAATATAACTTGCACTGTATCTCTGTTGTGAACAGAATGGTTCATAGTCACAGTTGTGGATAATACTGCTGTAACTAATTGTTGTAATATTCTTAAAATCAATACGCAAAATGGGATGATATGACTTGCTGATGGGGGTTGGGAACAGACAGGGGCTGTAGTGTACGTAGGGTACAAAAGGGAACTTGTATTGTTTACCTAACACGTGAAATGACTGGGATCTTGGAGGAGGTCAGATAAAGATATAGAACTTAGGTAAAGTTTCCACGATGCTATTACTCCTTTGTGGAAACCAGTAAAAAATAAGGGGTCTGTAACTTAAATATTCCAGACATAATCCAATACACCTTAATGGCTTCACCAACAAATGTTCACCTTACTGTATAAGTGTACACCCTACATTATAATCAAACCTCAACCTATAATTATTTTCTGTCATTGTAAACATCTTTTTAATTCTTCTTAAAAATTAGTACTTCACCCCCATACTTCTATTTAGAAGAAAGAAGCAACTTCCCTAGTGTTTTCACCAAATATCCTCCATCTCTACATAATACCACCTTGAATCTCCACTGAAAATAAGTCACAGGTCTAGTAGGACTAACCCACTCCATAAAAAGTAATTAAGCAATACCTGACTCACGGACCTACCTATGGTGGTCTGGTGTGCACTGCCTTGACTCTGGTACTTCTCTAACAGACCTGTGCTTGTCTGGCTTGAAAAGGCCTAATGTTTGATTGTGACAGAAGACCTGTATATATTCCTGTTCTTTCTCATAAACATTATTTTAAACTCCAAGTCTGTCTTGTAAGCAATCTCCACTATCTATATACTACTCTATTAAGATACATTAATTTGTCTATAACTGTATATAATAATGCAATGAATGTTTCACAAACGTGTTCACCTGCCTCTAGAAGTCTGCAGAAATTGCATATATGTTTATGTTACTGTATACAATTTCTGTATATTTTCAAAAGTTGCACAATGAAACAAATATTTTACCTCTTGTAATATATCTCTGTAATTGACAAATTTTAATGCTTGTCTAGACTGAGAATGAAACTGGTCATTTGTAACAATTTTAACAAACGTAAATATAATTTTATTCATTTATTTTACATTTGTTTACCAAGAAAGTCCGACTAGGATATACACCCATTTTCAGCGGAAGCCCAGGGAGAAAAGCTCCACATATAACAATAACAAAGTCTAGCACTACAAACTAACAATTCATAACATACAAGTTCTGATACAACAGCTTGTTAGTTTTTACACTTAATTATAAAAAATCTATTTCTATGGCACAAGGAGAGATTATGGAAGACAGTATAGGTACAGCATAGTATATTGGGGTCTAGATTAGAACAGTGAATATTTAATTGCTCGAATCACTAAAGTTCAACCTTTAATGATCGAACTAGAATATCGAATGTTCCTAAAAAATAATTTAAAAAAAAGGAAAAACTAAAGGGTGTAGGCAGGGGGGCAAGCCCCCCTGCACCCCCCACACCTCCCGCTACTTAAATATACCAACTCTGAGACCGCACTACATTGAAGTAAATGGAAATCTCCCCTTACGGAGATATCCATTTACACGTTCGATATTCTGAACGTTTGTTATTGTCGTATCGACAATATCAGATCCGATATTGTCGGCTTTCGACAATATAATATAGGCCCGTATAGTGAGGCAGCTGAAAAGAAAAGAAAATGTTAGGAGCTTAGATAGCAGCAGTTGTAGAATACATGGGCAAGAAAAAGAGCTGAAGAGTTAGGGATAGTCAGCGGTGGTGTATAAGGATTAGCAGGAATTTATGTAGCCACTCAGCCTGGTTGGTGCAGGAACAAAGCCAATTTAGGTACTTTTTTACTGCATGTTTGAAGTGGTTGAAGTTGAATGTGGATCTAACAGAATGAGGGAGTGATCTCCATTTTTTGCTGCTTGGTGTGAGAATAGGGAGTCGCCAGTGGTATTGTTGGATTTGGACACGAAGTAGAGATTTATTTGCTGAACGTAAGCTACGGTTGGTGATGTGGGGCTGAAGGATGTTTAGTAGGACAGAGATTTTTTCAGGCTGGTGTACAAGTTTGTGAGCCATAGTTAGTTGGTTGTAGGATAGTAGCTGAGGTAGTTCTAACCAGGACAGTTTTTTAAGTTATGACAATGATGCATGTAGAGTGGACAATCACTGGCAATGGTGCAGCTGTAGCATTGTAGCCTCACAGCAAGAGGTTCTCCCATTCGATTCTCGGCTAGAGCACCTTCTGTGTGGAGTCTGCATGTCCTCCCTGCGGTCGAGTGACGTTCGAAAGACATGAGTAAAATGGGCGTGCCTTCGTTGAAGGTTGGGCGTCTGGCTGGCAACTCGGCACCGTAAAAATCTACTGCCAATTAATAGCGGACCTGAGTTCCGCTGTGTCGACCCCTAACCGGGAAAAGCCGAAAGAAGATTTTTTTTAGGTCTGTCTTTTTAAGGTTAATGAGAATTGGGGGAGCGTAAAGTAGTGATAATAGGAGGTGGGATGTTGCAATAGCTACCCTATTAGTCAGATACTTTGTTTTCTATACAAGGTGCCCATTTTTTGTGATCTTTTTTAATAGTTTGTGATATATGTAGATCAAATCTTAGATTGTTATCGATAATGACTCCTAGTAGTTTTGTCTGTGAATCAGGACAGACTACTGTATTGTTGGCAGAGACTGAGAAGGAGGTAGTGGGGAGAAGGATCTCATGGGTTGGAAGATCATTAGTTTTATTTTCTTTGGGTTAAGTATGAGCTGGTAGTTTGATAGTCATAGTTCAGTTTCTCAGAAGGATGTCTGTGTTATGTTCCGGCAGTGATCTAAGGTGCATGCTGCACAAAGAAGTGTCGAATCTTCAGCATATTATATAATTCAGGCTAGTGGGGTGGCGGTACTCAGATTGTTTGTAAAAATACTAAACAGTAGTGGCCCAAGAATGGAGCCTTGTGGAACTCCTAGTGTGACTGGGAGTGGGGGTGAAAGGCTTTTTTGCCATTTTACTGATGTTGGCGACCATCTAGACAACTCTGGAACCATAGGAGACCAGAAGGGTTGAGGTTCAGATTGGAAAGAACAGAAAGTAAATTGGGATGGGAAATGGTATCAAAGGCCTTGGACATGTCTAGGAATACTGCAGAGAAGCATTTGCCATAATTTCTGAGTTGGTTGATGGTATTTGTGAAGCTGAGCAGTGCTGTTGTGGTGCTGTGGTGGGGCCTGAAACCTTGTTGGGTCTGTGATAGTAGCTTGTTGAAGATAAGTTATTACAGTGGTTGTAAATGGATACATCTTTCAAGGATTTTTGATAGTGGGGATAGTATGGCAGGTCAATAGTTGGTGAGTTCTGCGAAATTACCCCTTTGTATAAGGGAATTATGTAAGCAATTTTCCATGTTTGTGGAACATATTGTTCTGCTATGGACCTATTAATAAGAATTGACACCGGAAATTATATGGCTTCAGTTGTTAGCTTTAAGTATTCAGTTAGTAAGTTATCAGTGGAAGGTGTGGTGGGTTTGAGTTTCTTGATAAGTTTTTCTATGCTAGCTGTGGGAATGGAATGGAAAGAATGGGATGGGATATTAAGGCTGGTAGTTTCCAGAGTTACAGAATGATCCATATTGATATGTTTAACTTGGAATAATATGCTTTCTGTAAATTATTTGTTAAATTCATCTGCAATGGTATACGGACATTTATATGTTGGGGGAGGGTTGTGATTTGTGCTGGGTGAAGAATGAAATTAATAGTGCTCCAAAACTTTAGGGGATTATGTTGGTGCATCCATTGTAAGTTACTGTAGTAGTTTTTTTTTTTTTTTTTTTTTTTTTTTTTTGTCAAAGTTGATTTGGTACTTAGCCTTATTTCTAATTTGTTGGTATGCTGTGTGATTGATTTGGGTTACAGGAGTGCCGTGTTTGCCAAGCCTTGTCTATTTTCCTAAGGAGGGTTCTTGTTTCATTTGTAAGCCATGTTGCTACAGCTTTAGTAAGAAATAATCTAGAAGGGGCCAGCCTGTTTAGAATGCCCAGAAATGTATTGATGAAGTATCCTGCTGTGGTGTCAAGAGGCATAACCTTTAGTGGGGACCAGTTACATTTTTTAAGGTGCTAATTAGGTCCTGGTTGTTGAAGTTTTTCTTAAAGTGAATTTAGAGGTGAATGGTAAGTTTAATAGAGTTGACATGTTTCCTTAATAGGTAGGTTAGTATATGATCACTAAGACTGTCTGGGAGACAGCCACTGTCCTGGCAGAGGTAATGTTTGTTTGTCAATGTCCAATCTAATATAGACTGGAGGTTGGATTTTTTTGTCTACCCTGGTCAGAGATTCAATCAGTTGTGAAAAGCCAAATTAACTTTGCTAGGGGTATGTGAATTACAGGTTGACCAGTCTATATTAAATCACCCATTATGATAGTTTTTTGAGCTACTGATTCTGATACAGACTGGAGAATGTGTTCTATTGTGGGGATACTATTGCCAGGAGGGGCATAGATAGCTATAATTGTAATGGACTTATGTAGTTTAGTAGATAGGATGTCTATATTATTTTGGTTGGGTATATTAAGATGCAGTGGTAGGAGGGTGAGGGTACTGTTGAAAAGTATGGCTACTCCACCACCTTTTTCTCCTTTCTGTCTACTCTAATTATGTTGTAACCTGCTAACGTAATCTCATTACAAGATATGTGTGCCTTTAACTAAGTTTCAGTTAGGATAGCAATATCTGGATTGTATAGGAATAGGGTGGCATGGAGTTTCTGGATCTTACTAAGTATACTTCTGAGGTTTACATTTACAAATAGGAGGTCAGAGCCGTTTCTTGGTAGATTAAGTAAATGGTGTCCTTGAAAAGATATGGAGTTATTCTTTTCTATTCTATTACCATTTGGTTTACAGCCAGTTAAGGGGTTATTAGGTCACTGAGGCTGCAACAAGTATGAGTGACACTATAGGAATCCTCCAAGTAAAATAATTGGAACATATACTGAAACACTGGATATCCGTTTTAGGACTGTGCAAGGATAACTCTCAAAGTTACAACTTCCTGATAAAATCCTGCTGAGATATTCACTGGTGTGGGAGAATTCAGCTCTAAGTTTCTTACTGTTTTATCACCTTTTTTTGAGAAGCTTTTCTTATTCCTTATTGTCAAGTGAAAAAAAGATGTTTCTCCTGATATATAGAAAAAAGTGGGATAATTTATTTTTCTTATTTTCTTTCACCCACTTCTTCTGCTGAATTTTCCCTTTTAAATTATGATAGTATCTTCCATTCAGGCCATTTAGTCTTGCATCTTCCTCAGTTTTTTGTGGTTTATTTAGGAGATAGGCCTTCAGTTCTTATGGCCTCCTTATTTTGTTCAGGTATCTCATTTTGATATATACAATTAACATGAACTTCACCATCCCCCAGACATGTATACTCTTTATAAACATATTTGTGGAGCTGCTGTTTTCCACATACTAACACTCGTTTACCAGCATTCTGTTAAAGGATGACAGTTGCAATATAAAATAATAAAAAGCTATATATTCCCAATGTTTCAGAAGTATTCTGTTACAGGAGAAGAAGACAATTTGATGCTCTTCAGTCCCAAAGGAAAAATTAATTGATCAAATGGATTACTTGCGAATGGAAATATAATGGGGTGACTGATAATTTCAGACAGCAAAAAGAACTAAAGAAGGAGCAGACTAACTCTGCATCTATGCAAACTGTACAGTTAAGTGCCTATTGTTACTATACATGGTACCACTAAAGTAAGGTGAACACTCCCCTAATGCCAGGAATAATATAAGCCATGAAAGCAAGTGACAATAAGAATACAGAGGTTTGCTATACCATTATAAAAATCTTCATCAAAAAAAGATTTCACTGCTATTAAAGCTTAATTAAAAAGCAGCATAGTGACTCAGTGATTAAGCATTCTATTTTACAACTCCATAGTCTAGGGTTCATGTCTAGCCTCCACTCACTTTCTGCATGGAGTCTACATGTTCTCCCCGAGTCTGTGTGGGGTTTCTCCCAAACGTATGCTACTCTAAACTATCAATACTCAGCTGTTTTCCTTTGCACCATAAATTTAAAAATACGTACATAAAAAAAAATAAATAATAAAAAAATACATTAAAAAAATTAAAGGATACTTAGCTATTTATGCTTGAGAACACTGTTAACATTAAGACATTCAAATGAAGCCTGTAGTTTAACACAGCCCTGAAACTGCAGTAATACCTCAATGTTCAGCTCAACTGCTGTCTACTGCACCATTAAATTAAAAGGCAGTTCACCTGCTTATGGATGGAACACTGCTGAACGCAAACATTCAAAAGAAGTCTTCACTTTACCACAGCCCTGAAACTATAGTAATCTGTTAAAGTAAGCAAGGCTTTTCCTGCAGTGCTGCTTGATACTATAGCTTCCTTCTTTTGGTTGATGGCTACAGACTGAAGGTAGCTGCCTCTATTCCCACAAAGAAATACTTAATGATGAAAACTTACACAAAACTGCCTTTGCTAGACCCTTTATAAGGACATGTGCTTTGGTGATCATTTTAAATTAACCCACTTTTTTGTAAAGTTTTCTGCTCCCTGGCACATGCATTGGTAGCTTCTATTTCTGTTTCTCCGTGGTTAGTTTCAATTTGTTTCCTTCCTCTGTGCCACCTGCATTATAGGCCTGCTCCCACAGAAGTTGCACACTGTTTCTGTACTATAGTGTTTATTTACATCCAGTGAGACTACGAGTAATCTGTTTAATCTGCAGCAGGTAACGAAGACGGGGGAAGGTCTGTAAGACAAGTCTGGCAACTTCACAGCATTTGGTACAATGAGATGTACTTTTAGGTAAATGAGGCATATGGCTTTTCTAAATCACTCATTTCCATTCAGCAAAGCAGTAAACTACCAGTTTACTTAGTCTGCTCATAATTTTTAAACAATTTATATTCTACAGTATACTCATTTCTCATTGTCTAACTATTTCATCCTTTTTAAGTTCTTGGTACTTTTCTTTCCCATCACCCTTCCTGGAAGTGTATCACATTCAGAAAAGAAATGCTTCATCAAAATTTTTCTTGCACATAAAATGATTGTTGGTTATGAAAAATAATGATCACCAACAAATGACTTAGTCACCGATAGCTACTTACAATCCTATAATCTGGATTTATACAGGCTAGCATAGCATCCTAACAATCTGGTAGACAGAAAATGGAAAATGTATCCCAAACAGAAGTGTAGTTAGGCAGGGGTAAAGGAACAGCCATGTCAGGCGCATGGTGTTAGATGGAGCAGGATCGACAGAACTGTTTTTATTTTTCAGGTAGAACATGAGGGCATGATACGGACCTGACATTGCTCCTTATGAGAGAAGGGACATCTACCAGATTACAGAATACCTTTTTTTTTTTGGCTCCTCAACTTAGTGTTAGGGGGTGCCAGAATGGACAGTGGCACTGGGTGCCAGATGAGCCAGCAATGGCTCTGCTCTGAGAACATACTGCATACACTGCAATTACAATCTAAGCTCCATAAATGTTGTGTTAAGATAAAATATGAAGCAGACACGAGTACCAACATAGAATTTTCTACATCTCAGAAACAAGATGTGTAATGCACACAGAAAAGGACAGAAAGTAGCAGGCCAGGTTGATACTGAAATTGAGAGTGAAACGTTAAGCAAAGGAATCTCAGGAATCAGTAAGTGATGCTTTGATTTAGTTCTTGACCTGTTTATAAACAGTGTGATTGCCTGCTTGGATGGTATGTCTATTGTTTGTTTCTGGTGTGTTACTGCATTGGGAAAAGCCAGCTCATCTCCTCTGACTTCCATTTCCACCAACACCAGCATTACCAGCATCCCTTCCTTTAAAACTTACACAATTTGTTGTCCACACAGAACACCAATAAAAATACAACATATTCTTGCCCTCGATTGTCCTTCCACTTCCTCTGAGAAGGAAATTCTCTCTATACGTTGAACGTTCCTTTTCTATTACAAAATACCACCTCCTTACTTCTGGCATTCCCACTCATTATTTCATGGTCCGCAAATCTCAATCAAGAAAAATGACTGCAAAAGGCCCCAACACTGCTCTAGCTGTTACATGACCCAAATGTCAGTACTTCTTCTAAGCCTGACATCATTAATAAACTCACTGAGAACTACCTTTGCTAAAATCTAACCCAGAGAAACTAGATCAACATGCCATAAAAAAACTTTGTGATCAACCCTGACAGTATAAGAAATTATAGAATCCCCTTAACAAAAATGAAATGCATATTAGGATAAAGTTTCTTACAAACTGGATAACCCCATACCAAAACAGACCACAGGAAGTATTTATCTGACTACATTAAATCTTTCTTTTGCTTGTAATATAAACCCCAGTACTGAGCCATTCTTCAGCTCTTACTTATTCTCTTGTACCTCCCATTCTTATTACTTCAATAGTCACTTAAAGTAACAACTATTCCAACTATTAGGACATTAATTCTGGTATTTCTCAAGCATCTCATCAGGGCCTCACCCAATTCACTAACATTAACACATCCTGTCAAATGTACACTTGCAAGGTACAGCTGATTCCTACAGTGACCTCCTTGAACAGGAACAGCTAATATCATCCACAGAGTTTACTAGGGAAGAGGGTGTGGAGGAAGATTCACAGGCCTTTGTTCTATATCACACATAGATGCGTGCATGCCTATGGATAATTTAGAAGTCGCCAATCTATCTACTGCATGTCTTTGGAATGTAGAAGGAATCTTGACCCAGGAACATACACATATAAACACAGACATACATGCATACATATAGTCCAAATAAATAACACAAACCACCACCAATACTGAATTTAAATCTAAAATCAGCCTTGCTAATAAAGCTTTAGATAGATAGAGAGATAAAGTCACAGTCCAAATGCAACTCTGAATGTGAAATTCCAAGGTGCCAGGAACTGTACAAATGATGGACTAAAAAGACATTTCGACTTCATTTTTCTGTAGCCTTGTCATAGCTTTTGTCCTTCACATCCATTCACAATAATTTCTACAGTTTTCTTAATAACAAACCTAGTCAAAAGCAGGTGGGGCAGATGGGATGCTCTTCTCTTTGTAAGGAAGGACCCCAAAATTGTAATCATACCATTGTGAACAATAACAGCATAAGTTAAAACTCAACTAACTAGACCATGACCTCTATCAACATTAGCAATCACACATTTTTGTAAATGTAGTTGATATTCCCCCTTCCAGTTCCTGTTTGAAGAAACTATTCATGACATCCTAAAGCATTGTAAAAGAAACCATATAAAGATAAAAGGAGTCTAACAATGATCTTCAGCACCCAAGAAGTTAAAAGTTTATGACTTCCTTGCTCGGAATAACCTTACCCAATTAATTAAATGTACCTAACAGACTCAACTCATACTAAGATTAATATCAGTGTCTTAGATTTAATTATAACTAATATACCTCAGAGATGTAATGAAAAATGTGCCCCAATACTCTAAATGATAGCCTCTCTACCCAGGCCATCCTTGTTACTTAAATCCTTCAAACTACCTCCAGCTGAGCGTATTCATAAAATCTCTCTCACAATCAAAAGAAGACCTTCCATAAGGCAAGCTAAATGACCTAAAATAGTCCCTTTTCTACCAACACACTAAACCCATTCATGTCATAGATGTGTTTAATTCCCTTTATAAATCCATCCTGGATAAGCATTTAAACTACAGAAGAAATGACTTAAGGGTTAGCAATTCCCTTGGATTACATCAAAGCTAAAGTCCCTATTCTTCCAAGATGGCTACACTATCAGTAACAGCTTAATTCTAGTTCTCCCACTGTGAAAACAGAAACGTAGCAGAGAAAGCCAGTGGACCTAGATTTATGGGTTAATTTTAGTAACTGGCTACTAAGTGCACTACCTGGATGCCAGGAAAAAAATGAGAGGACCTGAAGGAAAATCAGCTACAAAAGGTGACAATAAAACACTGACTGGGAAAGGTACCGCAGCTGTTCAGCAAAAAGCAGTGCAAGCTCCAAACATGACTTCCAGTAACCTAGAGGAAAGTATAAGGCAACTGCACACAGACCTGGCTAAAATAAACAAAACACTGATGAAGTATATCAACTCAAACAATAAAAAGGCTGGAAAAAATGGAAGAAGCTTTAAACAGATATTCAGATAAGGTGACAAAACTGAAAAACTCAGAGGCCGAAATGAAGAAAAGGTTTGCTGAATATGAGATTGCACTTGAAAAGATGTCTCAAAAATAATAGAATTAGATGCCAGAGCACATAGGGAAAACCTGAGATTTTCGGTTGTACACCAGAAGCTGGAACAGACTATATTCATTTTATGAAAGCACAAATAAGCAACTGGACTGGTATTTCACAACAGGAATTATTAATTGAAAGGGGACATTGTATGTATGCTCCAAACCTGGTTATGAGAAAACAATCTAAACCTTTAATAGTAAAGATGCAATCTTACCAGAAGTAGGAGTTGATTCTGACAACACTGTGGCAGAAGGACACAGGAATAAAAGTGGGAGACAGCAAAGTGTTTGTAGAGAATGACTACTCATTGTACACCAGGAAGAAGAGGAGTAAATCTATTATATTATACAGGAAAGGTCGAGAAGCAGGCATGAGATTCAAACTGCTGTACCCAGCTATCTTCAAAATATTTTTTCCCTGGAGGAACAAAATTATTTTTTGATGAAATACATGCTAAGGAAGAAAAATAAAAGTTTGTCCAACAAAAGGTGAGCTGCGAAACAGAAGAAGATTCTGCTTTTTGTTCTTCTGGTAATAAAGACCACAGAGAGAGACTGTGTCAGTGAAACCTTTTCCAGTGTTTCAATGGAAAATGCTTGAGACAGTGAAAAAGCACAAGATTTGTCTAGAAGAATCAACAGTGTGTTGGAAATGAAGCACAGACAGGGTTTGGAAGATGGGGACAAACAGGAAAAGAAGAAGAAGAAATCTGGAAATATTGGACTTTCTTGGACTTTGTTAAACTTGTAAGGGACTTTAAAGCATATGCCCTACTTCATGTTGTTAATGTTTGGAGAATAAGATCAGTAACTTGGAAAGTGACAAATATGGGATTACAAAACAATAATTACATTTGTAAAACATGTCGGAAGAGGAAAATCTGAAAATATTGGACATTTTTGGACTTTGTTAAACTTGTATGGAAAGCATATGCTCTACTTTGTGTAACCAGTGCTTGGAAAATACTCTTAGAAGGGAAGAGGAGGGAGAAAGTTAACTGTAAGTAAAAAAAAATTCTTAATAGTACTATTTTAATAGTCCATGCTTTTCTTTGCATGTTATAAAGTTATTTTTAAGTGTAATGGGGTTACTAATGTAAATGGGTGCTCCTGTTTTTTTTTTCTTTTTGTTTTTCTTTCCTCTTTCTTCTCTCTTTCTCCTTGTTCAGTTTTAAAAAAATGGGCACTGCAACATACAAAAGATCTGGTTAAAACAGCATGACACAAGAAAAATGTGTGTGCTTTTTCTAATTCTTGCATAAGGGAATGACTAGGATAAGGCCATTATTTAATCTAGTGACAAGTTTTAAGAGAAGGCAAGTAAATGAAAAAGAATATTGAATTTTGCTGTGATGATGTGAGGTAGTGCCAGCTGTGCAAGGGGGATAGGGCAGTGCATGTGTAACATATGCCAGTATAGCTAGCTGAAGTTTTGTAAAGAATTATATATCATTTGAATATCAAACTGATTTGTACAGATGCTTGTGTTACAAAATGTATTTGTAAAGTTGCTTGTGTTAAACATGTACCAACAGTGGGTCCTCCTGGACAAAAAAATAAATATACATGTCAGACTGTATTGTTGTAACTGATGAAATATAAAAATTTTAACAGAGGATACCAGAAAGGAAGGAGGTCAGCTCAATCCAGTTAACCTTAAGAAAGATAGCCTGTAATTAAATGACTCAGTATTCCCACCAAGCAATACTTAATTAACTGATCTGTTAACTGTTTAAATCATTCTTTAGAGCCTGCTGGCTGATTTTCTGCTGTTTTAAACATTTTTTTCAGTATCTCACTGCTATTTGTCTGCTGTGTTAAACATTCTTTAGTGTTTCTGTCTGAAACTAGGCTGACTAGTACAGTAGCTGCAGCATAGTCCAGTTCCAGGTCTGGTGCTTCTAGAGCTGTTTGTAGTGGATTTTTTATTCTGACCACATTTTCCTGGCCATCTTGGACTGGAAGGGGCCTGTCTGCCCGTTTGTGAGAGAACTGTGTTTGACTGGCACCTGACTGGTAAAGGGAGGCCAGTCTAGGGCTTGGAATAAGCATCCTCATTGGTTGTTTTGAATTTTGTTAGAGGTTTTTTCCCCCCAACTTATAGCTTCTGGTATTTAGGCCCTACATCTGTCCATACCTTTCAACCTGGAAACATAAAAAATCTGGACAAAAGCCCATGAGAAATAGGTACAAATCGGTATGCTGATTAACATAAAATTTGCGTACATAATTATGTAATCCCTCTCACTCCAATGGAATTGTGGGATACCAACTTTCAAATGCAAACTGAAGAACACACAACCAAAATATGGCCCCAGAGTCCCCCTGCAGCCATTCCAATGTCCCATTACCTAGCTACTTCTCCCCATTTACCATAAACACTAATGTGCATACTGCTTTACTTCTACAATGATTATTTGGATTTTATTTTACATTTTACAGCACAATGCACAAACACTAACAGACATCTGCTAAACAAAGCAATACTGTCTCACAATGAAAATAGACTTAGCATTAAAATTTCTCTGCCCTTGAAACTCACATTCAGTAAAACAACACTGAAACCCACACCACATCCAAAGAAAATGCATCTGGCCAGTGGTGGACAAAAATTACCTTTGGGCTGTTTTCAAATCAAAGGTCCCTTGCACACAAAACAAGAAACATACACGTATTCTTTGATACACCTTCCTGACTTTATTAAATTATATTCCTTGTATAATACAGCACACTTGTCAGACTTAGAGAGCATTTTAAATTTATTGTTTAAACATTTTTCCAGTAAGCAATGAAAAAATGCATGAACCAATAATGACAACACTGCCCAAATCAGAACATTTCCATCAAAAAAGCCTACTTCCACACACACACAGACACACACACACACACACACACACACACACACACACACACACACACACACATCTCTCTCTATATATATATATATATATATACATACATACATACATATATATATATATATATATATACATAGATATATATATATAGATATATATATATATATATATATATATATATATATATATATACATATATATAAAACTTCATGTAAATAGAATGATAGTAGTGTAAGCCATGGGCATCTTGCACAGCTTCTCAAACTTATTTTCAGTTTCAGTTTTTTGTTTGACTTACTCTGATTTGTGTTATCAGACCAACGTAATAGCTGTAAAATGCACAACAAAATAAACTAGGCTAACTGCATGTTTTAAGACTTCTAATTTTTAGTCCAAGTACTGACAGACTCACTCCTACAGTCATCCTAAAGCATCAAAATGATCACTGTAATCCAGGTGCTGATACTGACCACTCTTGCTTCTCCATTGTCTGCAGTAGAAAAATATGTGTTTAATCTTGAATGCTGGAAAATAAGAAGTTATGTACCTACCATAACGTTCCATGTTAGTTGTCTTCTCTCGCCTTCTTTCTTGCTGGATGGGTTCAGAGACGATCTTCGGCTCCAACTCGGCACTTGCTAAGCTCGAGAGCTAATTTTACCAGCTCGAGGCAACCCTATATCCCATGATGCAAGGCGGAGACTACCCAGATCTCGTTTGGTAGCTGAGGGAATAGTAATATATTCTTCCAACTGTAGAGGAGGAAGAAAAAGTAACAATACTAAATAACATCATAATCCTCTAGAAAGGATCAACCTAATCTAGTGACACTAGAAGCTGAATAGCTAGAAAAGGAATAAAACCTCTTAATAGAAAAGGCATAATCTTCTCGGTCTGACCAGGCTAGGGGGATGGAGGGCGGGATGCAAGAAAGAAGGCGAGAGAAGACAACTAACATGGAACGTTATGGTAGGCACATAACTTCTTAATGTTAAGTTGTCAATCTTGCCTTCATTCTTGCTGGATGGGACCGCGTCCCTAGCATCTCTATCCTGGGTGGCTCAATGGAACAGACTCTTGAGAACGGTGGAACCAAAATTCGCTCTGTCTCTGGAGGCCAAGTCTAATTTGTAATGTGAAACAAAGGTATGAGGAGAGGCCCACATGGCTGCTGCACAAATAGTGTCTATTGGAAGTCTAGCTTGAAAAGCTGTCGATGTAGCTAGAGCTCTGGTAGAATGGGCTTTTGGCTTAGAAATCAACTCTTTGCCTCTGAGCTGATAAATGTAAGTAATCACAGAAGACAGCCATCTAGATAAAGTCACCTTGGAAACTGGAAGGCCTTTCCTGTTTTCTGCATAGGATAGAAACAGTTGATCAGATTTCCTAAAAAGTTTAGTTTTGTCCAGATAATATCTGAGCTGGCAGTGAACATCAAGACAATGTAACTTTTGTTCCGCTCTATCAGAATAATTCGGGAAATACACTGGAAGATCAATGGATTGATTTAAGTTCGTCTGCGATGCCACTTTTGGTAAGAAAGACGGATTAGTCCTTAGAGATACCCTATCTTTGTGGAAGATTACGACGAATGCAGAGAGCATGAAGCTCAGATACTCTCCTGGCAGAAGTAATGGCAACTAGAAAAAGTGTCTTCCAAGCAAGAAATTTCAAAGAACAGGCAGCCGCAGGTTCGAAAGGGGGAAGAATCAAGGATGTTAAAATTAAATTTAGATCCCACTGTGGTGGGGGGTCCCTAAACGGAGGTTTAAGTAAAAAGATACCTCGAAGGAATGCCTTGCAAAGTTTATATGACATAATGTTGCGGTCCAAAAGGCCTATATGAAAATTCGAAATGGCTGCCAGCTGAACTTTTACTGTGGAGGAAGAGGATCCTGAATGAAAAATCTCAGCTAGGAAGTCCAAGACCGAATGAATCGGAGCAGTATAGGGGTCTATGTTCCTAGCTTTTGCCCAGAAGGAGAAACGTCGCCATTTACTAGTGTAAATCTTTCTGGTAGAAGATTTTAGGGAAGCTACTATGATATCCCGGACGGGATTAGAAATCATAGGAAGCCTGGCTAAGGATGGAAGTGGAGCAACCAAGCAGTGAGGTTGAGAGAAGGTATGGATTGGTGCAGCTGCCCCGACTGGTGGGTCAGAAGATCTGGAACCGGGTCCAGATGCCATGGCTGTACCAAGAGATAACGATGTAGGAATGGAAACCATATCTGTCGAGGCCAATAAGGGGCAATGAGAATCAACTTGGCTCTCAAGGTGATTGCTTTCTGAATTAGTTGAGATATCAGCGGAAAGGGGGAAAGGCATAAAGAAGTCCCCGGGGCCAATCTTAGGTTAGAGCGTCTCTGGGGGGATGGCCTGGAAGGGGGAAGAGAGAGAGAAGAAGTCTGGGCATTTGCTGTTTTGAGGTGTAGCGAAAAGGTCGCAGCAAGGAAGGCCCCACTTCTGAAAAATCTCTTCCGTCACTGATTGAGAGACCACTCGTGAGGCATGAGAATAGCTCTGCTCAATCTGTCCGCTATGATGTTGGATTTCCCGGGGATATGCATTGCTATCAGAAACCGCTGAGAAGAGATTGCCCATTGCCAAAGTCTGAGAGCCTCTCGACACAGTGGATAGGACTTGGTTCCGCCCTGTTTGTTGATATACCACACTACGGACATATTGTCCGTTTGGACTGCAATAGTTCCCAGGGGAAGAGAGTCGTTGAGGGCTTGCAACGTTAAAAGCACCGCTCTCATCTCCAGGACATTTATGTGCAGATGGTATTCGAAAAGTTGCCAAGTGCCATGGACCATTCTGCCCTGATAATGCCCCCCCCACCCGATCAGGGAGGCGTCCGATGTAACCGTGGCAACCGGGGCAGGAGGAACAAAGGGTCTGCCCTGATGGACTTGAGGGGACGATATCCACCAGGTCAGATGCCTTTTGCAAGTTGGAGTTATTGTGATCTTGTGACGCATGGGAAGTTGTTGAAAAGACCATTGGGCGAATAACATCCATTGTAGAAGACGCATGTAAAAGCGGGCAAAGGGAAAAAGTGTTATGGCGGCCGCCATAAGACCCAATACTTTCAGAGCAAATCTGGCCTGAATTTTGTTGCTGAGAAGAATCACCTGGACGTGACTTTGAATGTCCAAGATCCTTTGGTCTGTTAACTTTGCTGAAAGTTGTACGGTGTCCAATTTTGCGCCTATAAAAGTAATAGATTAACAAGGCGACAAGGCAGATTTTTCGAAATTTATAGAAATCCCTAGCCCTCTGCAAATGTGAATGGTGTAATCTCTGGCTTGGAGAAGTTGATGCCTGGTGGTGGCAGTGAGGAGCCAGTCGTCTAGATATGGAAACACCTGGAATCCTTGACGTCTCAGGTGAGCCGTAACCGCTGCCATACATTTGGTGAACACTCTGGGAGCTGTAGTGAGTCCAAAGTGCAGGGCCCTGAATTGGAAGTGACTGGTCCCCAGCCGAAAGCGGAGAAATCTTCTGGAGCGTCTGTGAATTTTATGTGATAGTACGCATCCTGAAGATCTATCGAGCACATCCAATTGTCCTTGCCCAGAAAGGGTAGAATGGACTGAAGCGTGACCATCCGGAATCTTGATTTCTTTACAAACTTGTTTAGTTTGCTCAGATCTAATATTGGTCTCCAGTCCCCTGTCTTTTGGAACTAAAAGAACCTTGAGTAGATTCCGATCCTATTTGGTCCGCTGGGACTGGCTGGATGGCTCTTTTGCTAGCAGTTTTGATATTTCTAGTACTGCTAGTTCCCTTAGACCGGTGGAACATCTGGAAGGGTTCCCTTTGCTGAATTGGGGTTTGAATAAAGGGAATTTTGTAACCCTTGGATATAATCGACTGTACCCATTTGTCTTGAGAAAGGGAAAGCCAGGCTATTGGGTACAGCGATAATCTTCCCCCGACTGCCTCCAAAGGTGGACAATCGGGCAACATCTCAGGGATGCTGGAAGGGTTTGTCAGAAAGAGGCTCTCTGCTACCCTGATTCTGGGACCCTCTGCCCCTAGGGCGGCATCTATTATTGTTACCCCCTCTGCCTCTGGGGGTAAACTGACTTTGTGCGTCAGACGTGACTCCTTGAGATTTGCAGAACAATATTTTCCCTCCCTTCTGTCCTTTGCGGTAAGGTCTTGAAGGGGTGGAGAAACGGACTCCTATGGCAGAAAGAGTCTTGCCATCTTGTTCGTATCTAGTGAAAGTGTCTTTCACTTGAGGTCCGAACAAGGTCGAACCATCAAAAGAGGAGTTTGACTCGGCACTTGCTAAGCTCGAGAGCTAATTTTACCAGCTCGAGGCAACCTTATATCCCATGATGCAAGGTGGAGACTACCCAGATCTCGTGTGGTAGTTAAGGAAATAGTAATATATTCTTCCAACTGTAGAGGAGGAAGAAAAAGTAACAATACTAAATAACATCATAATCCTCTAGAAAGGATCAACCTAATCTAGTGACACTAGAAGCTGAATAGCTAGAAAAGGAATAAAACCTCTTAATAGAACAGGCATAATCTTCTCGGTCTGACCAGGCTACGGGGATGGAGGACGGGACGCAAGAAAGAAGGTGAGAGAAGACAACTAACATGGAACGTTATGGTAGGTACATAACTTCTTAATGTTAATTTGTCAATCTTGCCTTCATTCTTGCTGGATGGGACCGCGTCCCTAGCATCTCTATCCTGGTTGGCTCAATGGAACAGACTCTTGAGAACGGTGGAACCAAAATTCGCTCTGTCTCTGGAGGCCAAGTCTAATTTGTAATGTGAAACAAAGGTATGAGGAGAGGCCCATGTGGCTGCTGCACAAATAGTGTCTATTGGAAGTCTAGCTTGAAAAGCTGTCGATGTAGCTAGAGCTCTGGTAGAATGGGCTTTTGGCTTAGAAATCAACTCTTTGCCTCTGAGCTGATAAATGTAAGTAATCACAGAAGACAGCAGACCCCCTCTGCCTCTGGGGGTAAACTGACTTCGTGCGTCAGGCGTGACCCCTTCAGATTTGCGGAACCACATTTTCCATCCCTTCTGTCCTTTGGGGTAAGGTCTTGAAGGGGTGGAGAAACGAACTCCTATGGCAGAAAGAGTCTTGCCATCTTGTTCGCATCTAGTCAAAGTGTCTTTCACTTGAGGTCCGAACAAGGTCGAACCATCAAAAGGGGAGTTTGTGAAGGATGCCTTGAAGGGGTCTGCAAAATTACAAAGCCGCATCCAGGACTGATGCCTTAAAGCCACTCCTGTGCCTGCGGCCCTACTCGCTCCATCAGCTGCATAGGAAATGAGCCGCATAGAGGATTTAACAATGGAGTTAAGGATTCCTAGCTGTGAGGTAATCTTATCCTGAGACCCAGCAGCTGACGGATCCTGTAAAACTTCTCCCAACTCTTTAAGAACATCTCTTTGAAGGTGGGTGAAGTGGCACAAGTAGTTCAGCGATCTCATGGCAAAAGTCACTGAAGAAAAAATCCGCTTGCCGTACCTGTCCATAGTCCTAGAATCCTTGTTAGGAGGATGGGCAGGTACTGAAGGATCAGCTAGTTCCTTCTTGGTGGCAGCAGCCACCACCATGGCATCAACTGGGACACCCTTTGTCAAATATTGTCTATCTGGTGGGGCCGTAATGAATTTAGAAGGCCTCCTAGGAATAGGTTCCACCGAATCCGGAGCCATCCACTCCTTCTGAGTCACTACATCCATAAGAGGGTCGAAAGGCGGAGACACCCAGGAGGTGGAGGGTCAAGATCCGAATGCCTCCAGGTATACTGACTCGTTCTCGGAAGGATTAAGGGAGGGCCAGTTCCCCCTCTGCTTAAGGAGTTCAAGGATGTCTGAGAAAGAGACATCCTCAGAGGAGGACCTTGGGGATCCCTCCGACTCATCCAGGTCAGTATCAGAAGTAATAGACTCGGGGGAGTCTAGATGTTTCCTCTTACATGTCCTCTTACGCGGAGGTTCACCTGACGGATCAGGAGAAGCCTCGGAAGAGGAAGATATTCCCAATGGGGAAACCTGAGGCGTTGGATCTCTGGGTCCGGGAGCAAGAGAATGGGAAGAGACGTCAGCAGGCACTGTAGTGGGAGGAGCTGATGGAACTGTCCGTTGACTAAGCCCAGGGGCTAGTACACTCCTCATCACCTCGAAGGCTCCCCCATCAGAGAGACCAGAAGGTTCCCGCTCCAAAGAGATAGGAACTCCAGGCCTCACTGAGAGGGAAGGCTCCGAGGCAGATGTCGGGGCTGAGCTCACCAACGCCGAATCCCCGTGAGGGAGAAAGGGGTCGGACAAGGGTCCGATGCCACTCGCCCCCTCGGAGCCGACGAGAGAGACCAGACGTCCGGATCCCTCCAATGAATGCCTCAAGGAGGAAATCGGAGCAGAGGACGATGGAGCCGAAAGGGGTGGTATCTACTCCGAAGCTACAATGGCCACGGTTCCAAGGAGCTCCAGCTCCGAGCTCTGTAAGAGAGTCGAAGGAGGAATGTTTGGTGGATGTGAAATAGCTACCGTCTGTTAAGACGGGCTATGGAGCATTTGGGCCAATGCCTGAGACTTTAATAGTCTACTCACCACTCTCTCGAGGTCGTGACCAGACAGCCTGGACGACTGAGAAGAACGGCTCCTATGGCTCCGCTCCGAGAGCAAGGGTGATCTCAGAGCCAAACGTATTGACTCTAATGAGGGGGATCGAGATCTCTTTTTAGAGATCGATGGAGCCAAAGGAGCCGAGGATATGTCGGCTCCAGCCGGAGCCGACAATGAATGTCCAGATTGGGCAGTATCGGCACCGGATGGAGCCGATACTGTGACTGCTATAATGGAAGGATCGGCTCCGGCCAGAGCCGATCTCAACACTGGAGAAGATAAACCAGTAGCCAACGGCTTGGAACTTTCAGCCGAAGGCTTGATAGGTTTCGAGGGCTTCCCCGGCGCCGACTTAGTCGGGGAGCTCTCAGGCTTTAATAAGCCCCTCAATATCAATTTATTTCTGCGCTCCTGCAGGACTCTTGGGCTGAAGGCATGACAGATAGCACAAGAGTCCTGTAGGTGCAGAGGTCCCAGGCAGTAAACACAAGAAGTGTGACCGTCTGTCAGAGACATCTTCTGACAGCACGAGTCACACTTCTTGAAGCCTGAGACCTTTCTGTCCTTCGACATAGCTGTGTCGAGGAAACACAAGTTGTCAAAAACAAAACACCAACACACACACACACAAAAAAGCACCCAATCCAAAAATTTAAACTAAACAGGAATACAACACAGTCAGACACAAACAATCCCTGACAGGAAACATTTAGGAAGGGGAAGGCCTAAGGCCTAACCTAG